>NC_083428.1:6651017-6964427 GCF_020745735.1 Hemiscyllium ocellatum | reverse complement strand
GGACACATCCAACTGGTCTTTTTGGGAAAACCTAATGTAGAAGCCTTTTAATTAATTTGTTCAGATATGTCATGACACGCCTCTGGAGCAGATGGGAAGTTGAACCCAGGCATCCTAGCTCTGAGATAGGGACATTACTACCATCATTACATGAGCCCTTGTGTGAGTTTGAGGCCTGATAAACTGCAGACATTTTCTCCATCAGTTTTTTCAGAGATGTTATTACTCACCCCTGGAGCAGGTGGGATTTGAACTCAGGCCTCCTGGTCCAAAGGTAGGGACACAGCTATTCTACCAGAACAGCCCTAGTGAGAGCTTAAGGCCTGGGAGAAGGGGGGCTGGTAATTAAGGCACTGAAGAGCGTTGTTAGTCAGGGACTTTGTCAGTTGACCTACAAGTTTTCCGATACGATGTGGGGGGGTGGGGGTGGGGGATGGTTGAACTGCTCGGAGGCTCACACCCAACACGCCCTCTTCATCCTGTCAGGGCTACCAGATTCCATGATTTCTTTTATTTAGGTTTAAATAAAAGTGCCTGAGAGGCCACCTTTCACATGCCCACTCTTCCTTGTTGTTGAACATATCTCTCAAGTTGGAAAGCATCTCAGTGCTTCCCCCTCCTCTGGTCTATCCTCAAGTGCACAGTGGACTGGAAAGCCGACCATATCCAAATTCATGGGGTGCCCCAGTCAATGTGTGAATTTACCCAGGAAATGGTCTTGTGACCTGGAAACAGTCCTGGATCCTGTCACCTCTCCCTGAGATCCACCTTGTTCCATCTTTCCCCATTCCAGTCGAATTGCCTCCAGCGGTAACCTACAATACTGAAGACTCCAGGCTAAACACTGCAGAGCTGATAACCCTACTGCATCACAGTGGCCATGCATGTAACTGCTACATGCTCACATATTGCATTTCATCCCTCGACTATCACCAGCTTTCTGACTATCTCAGTCTCCTCATTCCCAATAGTCCAGAACCAGTTCACGCCTGCTCTTGTATTCTAGCCCTCTTGAAAAGAATGCTAACACTACATTTGACTTCTTATCTGCTAACTGAACCTAACTAAACTAGGACTCCCAAGTCACTTTGTGTTTCAGATTTCCAAACCTTTTCCTGTTTAGAAAATAGTCTATGCCTATATTCTTCCTATCAATATGCACAACCTCACACTTCCCCTCATTGTATTCCATCTGCCACTTCTTTACCCACTCTCCTATCCTGTCCAAGTCCTTTTGCTGCTTCCTCACTTCCTCAGTACTACCTGTCCGTCTGCCCATCTTTGTGATACTTGCAATCTTATCAATAATACCCTCAGTTCCATCATCCAGATTCTTAATGTATAACCCAACATTGGCCCCTGCAGAACTCCACTTGTCACCGGCTTCCATCCCGAAAAAGACCCACTCTATGCCTTCTGCCAGTCAATCCTCTATGTATGCCAGTACCTTGTCCCTAACACTCAATGGAATACTCCCCAAAGCCCCAACAACACTCAAGAAGCTTGACACCATCCAGGACAAAGCAACCCACTTGATTGGCACCACATCTACAAACATTCAATCCCTCCACCACCAATGCTCAGTAGCAACAGTGCATACTATCTACAAGATGCACTGCACTAATTCACCAAAGATCCTTAGACAGCACCTTCTAAACCCAAAGAGTTTGCGCTGGTCATTTATTCTAATCCCATTTTCCAGCACTTGGCCTGTGGCCTTGTACACTGTGATGTTTCAAGTGCTTTGGTTCAACCTGTCTTTCCTTTGTCCTTGCTTTGAATCACTTTTATCAAAAGCGCCATGTCGAAGTCCTGGAACTTCCTGAATAACAACATTACATCCCCTGCAGCAAGTTAAGGAGGTTCACCTTCTGAAGGGTGCTTAGGGAACAGGCAATAAACGCTGATGTTATCAGTGATGTCTACTTTGCAATGCAAAAGAGAACACTGCAACATGGGAATGGGCGATAGCTGGTCTGAATGATGAGTGATCAATACTTGCATGTCAGTGGCTGGCATTTTGTTCACATTGTGTCGCTTTGCATGAGAGTGAGTACAAACAGAAACTGCAGTTTGAAAACACAAGATGTGATCCACCCACATTCAGAACAGATGCAGAGTATTATTTTGCAACGCGGCAAAAATCTTTTGCTGTTTGGCAGTGTTTGCTTTGCAATGTTTTCAGCCTCGCTCCCTGGAGAACGATTGGTGGCTGCTTTCCTGTTGTCAGTCAAGTTGAATCTTTCTTTGGCCAATGGCGAACGTAGCCCATTTCAGGAAGAGCTGTACCTTGAGGTGGGTTGGCTGTCCCTCCTGGTGAGAAGCTGTCCTGAGGCAGACATGCCTCACCAGCGAGCTGAGACCCAGCCCTTCCCTCCCCGGAGGTAGGCGGTGACCCTGCTTTTGTCAGGTCAATTGGCGTGGGTAGGGTGGGCGAATGTCGCAGTGAGGAGGGTAGATTTCCGACAAGTGATTCTGTAAGTGGTAGAGACCCTGGCAGACAGAAGGAGTTTACGATAAGAGGAATGGTGGACGCCAGAGGTCAGATGACCCTGCAGCCGTGTCAATGGGTTTTCTTTGGGGTGGCCAGTGGGTGTTGCAGAGAGAGACCATACCCATACCACATCGCTTGTACTCCCCATCCTCACAGTCCCACCCTTGTAACCCCTCCACACTCCCCAACCAGCAACACCCACGTCCCAAAAAAGAAATAGACGAAACAGCCCCATGAAGATCACACTAACTGTGTTTCATTTTTACTGTGATTTGGAAAAGTAGCCAAGCTCCTGTCACTTGGTCTCGGGGCAATGATGGGGAGCTCTCCTCACACAGTCCCCAAACATTTTACTATCTGTGCCAACATCCTGGTGTGGTGAGGGTCGGTGTGGACTTGTTGGGCCGAAGGGCCTGTTTCCACACTGTAGGGAATTTAATCTGTCACCGTTTCACAGGGCTGAATTTCTCTGGAAACAGCAACCGATACCACCGAAGGTCACAACATTATTGCAAGGCACAACCTACAATGTGTTCCTCCGAACAGTTCCCCCTCACTAAAATAACTAAACAAAATAAGTTGTTGGAAGTATCATTTGTAGCTTTACGTTATCCATTGTACATGGTCACTCATACATGAAACTATTGTTTCATTCTAATCCTCCTTTCTCTGTAAATTTCATCCATCATCATTAAAAGTATCAGGTCTTTTTTTTTATTTTATTAAACAAATTACAAAAACAGTTTACAAAAAAACGTTTACGGCTGTACAAGAGACAGCAATTTTACAAGGGAGAGGAGCAGCAAAGCTAGGCCCCAAACCCTACTGTTCAACCAGTTTACAGGGAGATGAGGACAAAACTCAAATCCCAGTTCCACAATTAACAAGACAGTGACAATGACATTTGTACATTAAACAATACTGTTACACACAGAAGTGCAGACAATACAGACCCAGCAAGCCCCCATCCCTCCCACCTTCCGACCACTCTAAGGCAGCCCGCCCCTACCCACCTTCCGGCTCTCGGTCCACCCCATGCCCCTTCCAGTTCTCGGTCCGCCCTGACACACCTTTCGACCACCTCTAGGACAGCCCGCCCCGGTACGCGCCCAGGGTGACAGTGGTCAGGACGGCCTACGCACCTTCCAGCTTAGTATCAGGTCTATTAATGGCATGTGCACAAGTTGTTGCTGGCTGTTTATCTGGTGGATGCTCCACCCTTGCTGTGATGCTTCTTCAATGGCTCCAGAAAATATCATTCAGTTTGTGTCCTGGATGCCAACATGACTGGTCATCCACGCTGCACATGGGTAACTACAACATGACTGGCCATCCACGCTGCACGTGGGTAACTACAACATGACTGGCCATCCACGCTGCACATGGGTAACTACAACATGACTGGTCATCCACGCTGCACGTGGGTAACTACAACATGACTGGCCATCCACGCTGCACATGGGTAACTACAACATGACTGGCTGTCCATGCCACACATGGGTAACTACAACATGACTGACTGTCCATGCCGCACGTGGGTTACTCCAACATGACTGGCCATCCACGCTGCACATGGGTAACTACAACATGACTGGCCGTCCATGCCGCACATGGGTAATTACAACATGACTGGCCATCCATGCTGCACGTGGGTTACTCCAACATGACTGGCCGTCCACGCCGCACATGGGTAACTATAACATGACTGGCCGCCCATGCCGCACGTGGGTTACTCCAACATGACTGGCCATCCATGCCGCACATGGGTAACTATAACATGACTGGCTGTCCATGCCGCACATGGGTAACTGCAACATGACTGGCCGTCCATGCCGCACACGGGTAACTACAACATGACTGGCCGTCCATGCCGCACATGGGTGACTACAACATGACTGGCCATCCATGCCACACATGGGTGACTACAACATGACTGGCCATCCATGCTGCACATGGGTAACTACAACATGATTGGGCATCCATGCCAGACATGGGTAATGCCAACTTGACTGGCCGTCCATGCCGCACATGGGTAACTACAACATGACTGGCCATCCATGCTGCACATGGGTAACTACAACATGACTGGCCATCCATGCTGCACGTGGGCTACTCCAACATGACTGGCCGTCCACGCTGCACATGGGTTACTCCAACATGACTGGCCGTCCATGCCGCACATGGGTAACTACAACATGATTGGTCATCCATGCTGCACATGGGTAACTACAACATGATTGGTCATCCATGTCGCTCATGGGTAATTACAACATGACTGGCCGTCCATGTTGCACATGGGTAACTACAACATGATTGGTCATCCATGCTGCACATGGGTAACTACAACATGATTGGTCATCCACGTCGCACATGGGTAATTACAACATGACTGGCCGTCCATATTGCACATGGGTAACTACAACATGACTGGCCGTCCATGCCGCACATGGGTAACTACAACATGACTGGCTGTCCATGCTGCACAAGGGCAACTACACATGACTGGCCGTCCATGCCACATATTGGTAACTACAACGTGATTGGCCATCCACGCTGCACATAGTTTACTCCAACATGACTGGCCATCCATGCTGCAGATGGGTTACTCCAACCTCCTGGCTCACTGGCCATTGCACTGCAGAATAGCTTCATCATTGATGGTGTTGTCATGAGCTGTTGATGTGAGCGAGAGCTCTACCTTGTATTGTGATCCAGTACCACCACTCATCCTTTACCTGCCTCGGGGTTTCACACACTGGTGACATCCCAGTTGAGACCTTAGTTAACCAATCCAATAAGTTGTGACTCCACTGTTGGTCACCATGGGCAGAATCGTATAGGGTCTGCGCAATGTGAGCTGTGGCAGGATTGGACAAGGTGTCCAGCATGACACTGAGAGCATCTCGCAAGGCAGCAGCAAGGTGCCAGTTATAGAGTCACAGAATCCCTATAGTGCGGAAAGAGGCCATTCAGCCCATTGAGTCAGCACTGACCCTCTGAAGAGCATCTCACCCAGACCCAACTACCCCTCACCATATTCCTGTAACCCTGTATTTCCTATGGTTAATCCACCTAACCTGCACACCTTTGCACCGTGGGAGGATAGCAGAGCACCTGAAGGAAACCCATGCAGACATGGGGAGAATGTGTAAATTTAACACAGACAACGTGTACCCCCCAAAAGGCAACCCCACCAGACCTAGCCTCCCACCCTGGTCCCATAATTCCCCTGGCCAATCCACCTTATCTTCATATTTTTGGATGGTGGGTGGAAACCCACGCAGACAGTCACATAAAACTGGAATCGAATCTGTGTGGTGCAACAGTGCTAACCATCTGAGCCACTGTGCCACTCTGCTCATTAAACACCTGATTAGTGGCATAACTAATGTCCTTAATATTTAACTTCCTATCTTGCCAAACAAGCTAGACATCGAGAATTCTCGGCATGGAAATGACAGCATGTACCTGGCTGTGACCAAGCTCCATGTTACTCAGCATCATAGCGCACCATCCGTGGGAAACCACACATACACTCCTCATGTTCTGGTGAAGAGTCTCCAGACCCGAAATGTGAACCCTGTTTCTCTCTCCACAGATGCTGCCAGACCTGCTGAGATTCTCCAGCACTTCCTTTTTTGTTTCCGAATTGTTTTTTTCTCTCTGCTTTTTTGCTCGGAAACACCTGTTGATATGGATCCCTCTGAATATTCCCTAGTTTGCCCAGTTCCATTCACGTTTAAGCTAACTACTCAGCTGGTAACCTTTCACCTTCCAACATAAGACCGCCTCATGCCAGTTAGAATTAAATAAGTTGCACTCCATTCTTGCTGACTTCGTTGTCCGGAGTCGCTATCTTTCAACAAAATGTAATTTCAGTGCTTACTTCTTTTGTACATCTGACTTCCTAAAGTGCGCTATCTGTGGCCACAAATGCTTCCGTTTGTGTCAGTATTTGTCCTTTTTTAAAAATCACTTTAGTCCATCTCAGTCACTCTCAGGCACTAATAGTAGATTATGGCAGTTATAATTGTGCTTACCATCATTAACACATTTTGCAGTCATCATTCTAACAAACACAAGCCATCTGTTGCCCTGAGATTTGACATTGTATAATGTAGAGTAATTCCTCTGAATTATTATCTGCGTTCTCCATCTTTATAAGGCTTACTCAAGCTTCCCAGCAAAGTCCTTGTGAATATATTTGCATTTTGTTTTGCAGATTTAGCACATCTTTCCATGAGCTGGTCATGTTTCCTTTTCATTCATGCAATGTCCTTGAGCTTAATGATCCCTGTATCCAAACAGAAAGGAACACCATTTGAATATCATGAGCTTGATATGCCACAGTGAACAACTGCAATTCTTCAAACACACACTTCCACCGAGGAGACAGTGTCTGAATCAGACTCAGACAGAGTGATCGAGAGGATTGTGGGGCGTTACATTAACCTCAAACAAACCTTTCATCTTTCAGTGAGAGGCCCGTTAGGGTGGATATAAAAGCTGGTTAGCAGTTATTCCTAAACCCAACATCTCTGCCGCAGTTTATCACTGTATTTGGAGGGGGGTGGGGAGAGGCACTGAGTGCAAATTGGCTGCTATGTCTCCTTTGTGACTTGAGTTTAACTCACAGCTAAACTAATAGTTAAACTGTATGGCACGGTGGCTCAGTGGTTAGCACTGCTGCCTCACAGCATCAGGGACCTGGGTTTGATCCCGGCCTCGGGCAACTGTCTGTGTGGAGTTTGCACATTCTCCCCCGTGTCTGCGTGGGTTTCCTCCCACAGTCCAAAGATGTGCAGGTTAGGGTGGATTGGCCATGCTAAATTATCTGTAGTGTTAGGTACATTAGTCAGGGGTAAATATAGGGTTGGGGAATGGGTCTGGGTGGGTTACTCTGTAGAGGGTCAGTTTGGACTCGTTGGGCTGAAGGGCCTCCTTTCCATGCAGTAGGGAATCTAATCTACTAGTTAAACGCGACTAAAATTTAGAAAGAGGTGATCTCATCGAAGTCTTTGTGATATTACCGGGAAAAAAGCAGGGCAGATCCACTGGTTGGGGATTCTCGATCGCGGGGCATAGTCTGAGAATGATGGCCAGACCATTCAGGAGAGATGTTAGGAAGCACATTGACACAAAAAGGGTCGTAGAGGTTTGGAATTCTACCCCCCTTTTCGTGTCAACGTGTTTCCTAACATCTCTCCTGAGTGGATGCTGGATCAGTTGGTAATTTTAAATGTGAGATAGATTATGTTTTTGTTCAGCAAATGTATTAAGGGACATGGGCCAAAGGCCAGTATACGGAGTTGGGTCACAGATCAGCCATGATCTCATTGAGTGTTGGAACAAGCTTGAGGGGCTGAATGGCCTCCTCCTCTTCCTATGAGTGTTGTAACTATTTAATAGGTATGTTTAAACACCTTTGTGGAAAAGTGTTTTAAGGTTATGAAAAGTGAAAACTATAAGGTTTTAACTTTTGAAAATACAATTTTGGGCCAGAATGTTAAACATTTTTTGTTTTTGTTTCCTGTTTTGCTTTCTGTCCGTTTTCTGTCTTTCTTGTTTGTTTTTCAAATGCTGCTTTTTGTTTGACCTGCTACATTTCTCTGAACTTTTATTAAGTCTCCCTTTTCTTACCTGTGGTTACAAAGCACTTTGTGACCTCAGACGGTTGTAAAAGGTGCAATATAAATCTTCCTTCCGAAAGGCGACCAGATGCTTCCTCAATCCAACCGTTCTGTTGACTCACAGAAGAAATTGTTCCGGACACACACCCCCTGCTGTGTTTGCCCTGGTTCAATGTCAAACATCTGATTTTCCTCCTTTGTTCTGCGTTTGTTTCCAGCATTTTTCATTCTGTTAAACAATTAGAAGTTTTTAGCTGAAATTTTGAAACTTAAAAGTTTGGATCAAACTGACATAAATTTTATGTTGATTGATCATTTTTTAATCCTTGTTTTCTTTAACCTGGTGGCTCCATAGCAAAATGGAAACCAGATAAAGAATAAAAAAAGAGACTAAATAAAAGTTCTCAAAACTGCAGCAAGTTAAATAAAAAGCAGCGTTGGAAAATAATGTGAGGAAGACTGAAACTGTGGAGTTTCCCTGTGTCTGCTCTGGTCTCCTCTCCCACAATTCAAAGCTGTGTGGGTCAGGTGAATTGGCCATGGGAAATGCAGAGTTACAGGGATAACAGAGCAGGGAGTGTGGGTCTGGGTGGGATACTTTTTGGAGGGTCATTGTTGACTTGATGGGCTGAATGTAAAAAGTGAGGTCTGCAGATGCTGGAGATCAGAGCTGAAAATGTGTTGCTGGTTAAAGCGCAGCAGGTCAGGCAGCATCCAAGGAACAGGAAATTCGACGTTTCGGGCAAAAGCCCTTCATCAGGAATGAGGAAAGTGTATCCAGCAGGCTAAGATAAAAGGTAGGGAGGAGGGACTTGGGGGAGGGGCGATGGAGATGTGATAGGTGGAAGGAGGTCAAGGTGAGGGTGATAGGCCGGAGTGGGGTGGGGACGGACAGGTCAGCAAGAAAATTGCAGGTTAGGAGGGCGGTGCTGAGTTCGAGGGAATCGACTGAGACAAGGTGGGGGGAGGGGAAATGAGGAAACTGGAGAAATCTGAGTTCATCTCTTGTGGTTGGAGGGTTCCCAGGCGGAAGATGAGGCGCTCTTCCTCCAACCGTCGTGTTGTTATGTTCTGGCGATGGAGGAGTCCAAGGACCTGCATGTCCTTGGTGGAGTGGGCTGAATGACCTACTTGCACACTGTGGTGATTTTATGATGATTCTAAAAAAAACAGGCCAGAAAGCAGAACAGGAAGCAAAAATGAAATAGCTTAAAATTCTGACTTCATATTGTATTTTCAAAAGGTAAGATCTTGTGGTTTTTACTTTTCATGACCTTAAAACATTCCAAAGCATTTATCCTCAAAGATATTATAGCGTAACCATTAAATAGTTACAACACTCATAGGAACAGGGTACATCTGTAGCCAATGGAGTAGTTTTGAATGGTTGAAATGTGGCAATTGATTTACATTTCTGTGGAGACAAACATGTTTAACTGCTCCGAACAGGCCTAGAATTGATGTAGAGTGAGGATTATTGCGGACTTTTTGCTAAACATCTCTTTGGGGGAACACAGTACGCCAGAAACTGCTTCCTTGTCAAATCTCATTTTAATCATCTAGTCCAAATAGAATCTTATCTTCTATCTGGAAGAGGGACTTTCCAATTGCTGGCCTATGATGTCAGCTTGTTTCAGCCATTCATTCCCTTTTGTCTGGGTCAGAAGGCGTGAGAACAAATTTGCACCAACCACCATCTTATCAAAACATTCGATGGCAGTGTCACTACCTCTGGGTTCAAGTCCAGAGGTGGAAACAGCTTGATTTGCAAAAAGAGGATTGATCAAAAAAGCTTCAGAGTGGAATTTAAGCTCATCAGTACTATATTGAGGGAATCGACGTTTCGGACATAAGCTCTTCGTCAGGAAGCCTTTCCAGATGAAGGGCTTATGCCCGAAACATCGATTCTCCTGCTCCTCAGATGCTGCCTGACCTGCTGTGCTTTTCCAGCACCACACTCTCGACTCTGATCTTCAGCATCTGCAGACCTCAGTTTCTTCTATATTGAGGGAATGTTGCATTGACTCCTGCACAGCACAACAACTCAAGAGGTCAGCGAGAGAGAGAGAGAGAGAGAAAAACCACAGCACTGCAGGTCAAGAGGTTAGAGAGAGCGCGAGAGAGAGAGAGATAGATAGATAAAGAGAAAGAGAGAGAAAGAGAAGACCAAAGCAGTTGTGAAGGGCTTGTGTCACTGGATTCGACAATGGCATGTGCACATGGAGCCTATTAGTGAGATGGAGTCAGCACCTGGTCGGTTATGGTGAATGAGTGAGGCCGGCTGTAAGGGATGGTTAACACACCTGCTCAAATAAGGCTGATTTGACAGGGGAGCACCACAGCAGGGGACTGGGGGCGTATGGACTGTGATGGATGTCATGTAGGAGCGAGCTGGTGGGATCGCTCTTTGAGAGGTTGGTTATGCGGCCAACGTGGGGGCAGTACCAAGGAGCTTTAACCTGGGAGACCGCAGGCGACTGGGCTCCCCCACTCCACCTGCAGACACCCCCTCCATCTCTCTGAGTGGCTGCAGAGTCAGGGTTAGAGCCGCTGACTGCCTCTATCTGTCGAGACCTCTACCCCGATGTGGACATCTGACTGACCCCTGCACCGTCTCTGAGACTGTGACAACACCTTGGGGCAGTTCCATGAAAACAACGTCACCACAAGTGAACTCCAGACTGCTTTCCGAATGAAGAAAATTCCATAACGTTTTCTTAACTGCAACCTACATCCTGTCTTCTGTCTCAATCAACATCCTGCCTGTTCCACCTTGCTGCTATCAGAAGGATATGATTGCATTTGAGAGGGTGCAGAGGAGATTCATCGCTTCATAAAGAAGGGACATAAGTTTAAAGTGAAAGGCAGGAGGTTTAGAGTGGGTGAGAGGAAAGCCTTTTCATCCAGAGGCTGGCGGGGGTCTGAAGTGCATTGTCTGGGAGGCTAGTTGAGGCATGAACCCTCACAACTTTTTACAAAGTACTTAGATGAGCCCTTGACATATCATAATGTTCAAATTTATGGGTCTAGCATGGGAAAGTGGGACCAGTGTATGGTCCGAGTTGCCAGAGGCAGTGGTGGAGGCTGGTACAATTACATTTATAAGGCTGTGTATATGAATAGGAAGAGTTTGGAGAGATATGGGCCAAATGCTGGCAACTGGGACGAGATTAGGTTGGGATTTCTGGTCAGCATGGACCGAAGGGTCTATTACTGTGCTGTACATCTTGATGACGTTATGATTCTAATGAAGATAGTAGTGTATTTGTGGCAGTACTGACTCAATGGTTTGAAGGCCTCTCCTGTACCATATGATTCTATGAAATTGTTGATAATTAGATACGTGACTTGAAATCAGAACCAGAGTACAGGTATTATAATATCAAACATTTCCCCGGGTTGGGCAAGTCCAGAACTAGAGGGCACAGGTTTAGGGTGAGAGGCGAAAAATTTAAAAGGGAGCTAAGGGGTAACTTTTTCATGCAGAGGGTGGTGCGTGAATGGAATGAGCTGCCAGAGGAAGTGGTGGAGGCTGGTACAATGACAACATTTAAAAGGCATCTGAATGGGTATATGAATAGGAAGTGTTTAGAAGGATATGGGCCAAAGGCTGGCAAATGGTACTAGATTAGATTAAGATATCTGGTCAGCATAGATGAGTTGGACCGAAGGGTCTGTTTCCACACCGTACAAATCTATGACTCTGTGGAAGTTGAGTGAATAGGATATGGAGGTAAAATGCAGAAGATGTCAGATACTGGTGAGTCAGAGGAAACATCAAATACATTTCCTGGAATTGACAAAGCTAGAGGGAGGAGCTGAAAGATATTTATACCTTTGAGCTGCTGCACAGCGACAAATATTTCAAACGAAAGCCAATCAGCAACAAACAAAGCCAACACAATGACAAACCGTTGTGTAAACAGAAAAATGCCACAGTCCATTGGGTCAGACTGCAGCCTTGGAAATTGTTAGGGCTTCTGGTCGCCAAGAAATGAGAAAGTAATCCAAGCGTGAGAGACTGTGCTTTGTGTGATCTGGTCTCTCAGCCAGGCAGTCGCGCGAGAGAATCCTGAGCTTTTTAACCTTTATATGGAACTCCTTTGAGGAAGGAGAGACAAGACAAACCATGGGAGGAAGGTAAAACCACACCGTTTGTGTTAGCATTTGAGCTTGTCCAGCAAAAACCAGGTTTGCTTACAGCCCTGACCTCAGGAAATTTGCGGTGTGCGAGTGGACTCTCAGATAAAGGTGTGAAGGTGAAACCCTGAAATCATGCAAGTAATGTTTACAGGTACGTAGGAGTCCCTCTGTACAGAGGAATTAGAATGGGCAGAATGGCCTGTCTCATTGGTAATGATAAAAACTGAAATAACTGCGGATGTTGTAAATCAGAGACAAATAAATAGAAATCGCTGGAAAAGCTCAGCAGGTTTGGCAGCATCTGTGGAGAGAAATCAGAGTTAACGTTTCGGGTTGAGTGACCCTTCCTCGGACGCTGCCAGATCTGTCGCATTTTCCAGTAATTTTTTGTCTCATTGATAATAATCTTGTGTGGAAGGGACTGAGTTCCTTGTGGTGTTTGGTCAGTGCTGATGGGAAGGGATATGTGGGCACAAAGAAAATATTGAGAAATAAACCAGCATGTATAGAGACAGACTAATGTGGTGAATAGTAAACTAATGGTGAAATCACAGGAAGGGAGAAAGGAACAAAGTCTAAATTTGAGTTACACTGCTTGCATGTGAATACATAATTATAGATTTATTGAGGTCTACAGCACAGTAGAAGGCCCTTTGGCCCATCTAGTCCGTGCCGGTCAAAAACAGCCGCCTCACTATTCTAATCCCCCTAATAAGAGTAACAGGCACTGATTACATAGTGGGATTGTGATGTTGTGGCGATAATGGAGGATCTGGTTTAAGAAAGGGTGAGATTGGGTACTATATGGTCCCGGCTACAAGGTGTTCATAAAGGATTAGTAGAACAAAAGTAGGAGGAGTGGTGTGTATTTGGTTAAAGACAGCATTGAACTTATGGAGAAAGGTAGTGTTTAGAGGGTTCAAGGACAGAGCCATGGAATAAGAAGGGAATAATGAGATTATTTGGTGTTACCTATAGTCAGTGAGAAGAATGTAGAGGAACAAATCTGCAAGGAAATAGCAGAGAGGTTTAACTGTTATAGAGTATTCTTAATTACCTGAGCTGAAAATGTGTTGCTGGAAAAGCACAGCAGGTCAGGCAGCATCCAAGGATGCCTGAAGAAGGGCTTATGCCTGAAACATCGAATCTCCTGCTCCTTGGATGCTGCCTGACCTGCTGCACTTTTCCAGCAACATATTTTCAGCTCTGATCTCCAGCATCTGCAGACCTCACTTTCTCCTCCTATTCTTAATTACCTGTAAATTAACAGGGACCGAGTTAATGTAAGGGTCAGAAAGGAACAAGTATTGCTAATAATAGGGCGGCACAGCACCAGGGTCCCAGGTTCGATTCCAGCCTCGGCCGACTGTGTGTGGAGTCTGTACATTCTCCCCATGTCTGCGTGGGTTTCCACCTGGTGCTCCAGTTTCCTCCCACAGTCCAAAGATGTACAGGTTAGGTGAATTGGCCATGCCAAAATGCTCCATAGTATTCAGGTGCATAGGTTAGGTGCATTAGTCAGGGGAAATGTAGAGTAATAGGGTAGGGGAATGGGTCTGGGTGGGATACTCTTCGGAGGGTCGGTGTGGACTTGTTGGGCCAAATAGCCTGTTTCCACACTGTAGTTCTATGAACTGGGCCAGACCACTCAAAACATCATTAAGCAGGCAGCCCCAGACCATAACATTGCAATTTGTTTCAGTAAGTGTACAGTGAAAATTACCTGGATTAAGTTAGCTAGGTTGTCTACCAGATTTAAAACAGACAAAACATTTATTCACAAAATTACACAATGAAACTCGAAAAACAGAATACAGAGCCCCTCCAGAACTCAGTCGATCCAAAGTAGACTTAACTATCATGTTCCAAATAAACACAACAGTCCCAATAAGCAAACCCCCTTGAAAACACAATACAAAAAAGAGTCAGAGTGTTACTGGTTGAAATAGCAGAGAGAGTTTCCACAACAGCCTCCTGTTGAACTCTCAACCAGTCCTGGACTGAACTAAACTGCTCAGCTCAGCTAGAGAGCTGACCACTCCCCTTTCCTTCTACAGGTCACTTCTAAAACATGACCACTTTGACCTGAAGTCTCATCTGTTTACCTATAAACAAAAGGCCTCTCAAAATCCTTTCAATCTCTGTACCAAACCAAACTGATCCGAGCCCAGCCTGGTTTATTGTCCCTCTGAAAACAATCAAGGGTAGAGTCTCCTTGAGCCAAGGAACAGATTTTAGTCAAAAAAAAAGGACTAGCATTGTGACAGTAGGGATTCTGTGAATAATCTTGTGTGAAAAGGAATGAGTTTCTTGTGAGTATTTGGTCAGTGCTGATGTAGATTACATTTCCTGCAGCAGTATGTATCCTGCTCAACCTGAGATAAGGCTCAGGTTGGTAATGAGGTGGGTCAAAGAAATCAGGTAACAATGGAGCAGACCATTTCAGGAACAGTGATCATTGTATCATAAGGTTTGGGATGATGGTAGGAGATGACGGACTGAGTAAGGATCATCAATTGCTAGATAGAGCAGGCTTTGAAGGTGCAAGAAGAGAACTGGGCTGGATATATTGGAACTAAAGCTTGTTGGGACAAACAGTAGATACCCTTAAAGAGGAAATGGGTTGGGCTACTGTTGAGGTATATTCCCTTACATTGGAAAAGTGGGATAAACAAATCCAAGCTCTCCGAATGACGAAGGAGATAGAAATTAAGGTAAAGAAGAACATATGTTCTCGTGGCCAGTGTGAGGGAGTCAACACAATTGAGAACCATACTGAATATAACAGGTTCGGAAGGGAGGTGAGAAAGCAAATAAGGGAAGGAACGAAGGACTCTGAAAGAGGTCTGGCAGCTAAAATTGAGGGAAGTCCTCCAAACTCTTTTTCAAGCACATCAAAAGTAAAACAATGGTAAAAGGAGAATTAGGACAGGTTAGGGACCAAAAAGGGGATTTACATTTTGGGGCAAAACTTCAAGGTAGATGATACTCAAGCTGTAGTGACAGAAGGGGAGGGTGAATTAACAGGAGGGTTGATTACTAATGAGGAGGGGGCATTGGATAAACTGTTGATATTTCATCTGCTGCAAATGTGTTGCTGGTCAAAGCACAGCAGGCCAGGCAGCATCTCAGGAATAGAGAATTCGACGTTTCGAGCATAAGCCCTTCATCAGGAATAAGAGAGAGAGAGAGCCAAGCAGGCTAAGATAAAGGGTAGGGAGGAGGGACTAGGGGGAGGGGCGATGGAGGTGGGATAGGTGGAAGGAGGTCAAGGTGAGGGTGATAGGCCGGAGTGGGGTGGGGGCGGAGAGGTCAGGAAGAGGATTCACCTTGACCTCCTTCCACCTATCCCACCTCCATCGCCCCTCCCCCTACTCCCTCCTCCCTACCCTTTATCTTAGCCTGCTTGGCTCTCTCTCTCTCTTATTCCTGATGAAGGGCTTATGCTCGAAACGTCGAATTCTCTATTCCTGAGATGCTGCCTGGCCTGCTGTGCTTTGACCAGCAACACATTTGCAGCTGTGATCTCCAGCATCTGCAGACCTCATTTTTTACTTGTTGATATTTCATGTTGATAAGGCACTGGATCTAGATGAACTATACCCAAAGATAATGAAGGAAATAAGAGTGGGAATTACAGTAGCAGTGATAATTATCTTTCTCTGGATTAGTGTGTGGTGTTGGAGGATTGCTGAATTGGAAACCAGAAGACCATAAGAAACAGGATCAGGAATACGCCATTCAGGCCCCCAGGCCAGCTCTGCCATGTGATATGATCATGGCTGATCCGACATTCCTTATATCCACCTTCCTGCCTTTTCTCCATAATCCTTGATTCCCAACTGATCAAGAATTTGTCAATCTCAGCCTGAAAAATATACCACAAGGGCTCTGCCCCCATAGCTCACTGTGACAAGGAGATGCAGGGAGTCTCAACCCTCTGACAGAAAAAAAATCCCCCTCATCTCAGTTTTAAATTAGCGTGCCTTTATTCTGAGACTGTGACCTCTGGTTCTAGATTTTCCCATGATGGGAAACACCCTCTCAGCATTTACCCTGTCAAGCCCTTTAAGAATCCGATATTTTTCAATGAGATCATCAATCACTCTTCTAGAGCTGAAAATATTGCTGGAAAAGCGCAGCAGGTCAGGCAGCATCCAAAGAGCAGGAGAATTGACGTTTCGGGCATGAGCCCTTCTTCAGGAATGAGGAAAGTGTGTCCAGCAGGCTAAGATAAAAGGTAAGGAGGAAGGACTTGGGGGAGGGGCATTGGAAATGTGATAGGTGGAAGAAGGTTAAGGTGAGGGTGATAGGCCGGAGTGGGGTGGGGACGGAGAGGTCAGGAAGAAGATTGCAGGTTAGGAAGGTGGTGCTGAGTTTGAGAGTTGGGACTGAGACAAGGTGGGGGGAGGGGAAATGAGGAAACTGGAGAAATCTGAGTTCATCCCTTGTGGTTGGAGGGTTCCTTGCGGAAGATGAGGCACTCTTCCTCCAACTGTCGTGTTGCTATGGTCTGGCGATGGAGGAGTCCAAGGACCTGCATGTCCTTGGTGGAGTGGCAGGGGGAGATGAAGTGTTGAGCCACGGGGTGGTTGGTTTGTTGGTCCGGGTGTCCCAGAGGTGTTCTCTGAAACGTTCTCAAACGGACCCCACCACCAGGGATCTATTTCCCTTCCCTCCCCTATCAGAGTTCCAAAAAGACCACTCCCTCCGTGACTCCCTTGTCAGGTCCACACCCCCCACCAACCCAACCTCCACTCCCGGCCCCTCCCCCTGCAACCGCAAGAAATGCAAAACTTGCGCCCACACTTCCCCCCCTTACTTCCCTCCAAGGGATCCTTCCCTATCTGCCACAAATTCACCTGCACCTCCACACACACCATTTACTGCATCTGCTGCAACCGATGTGGCTTCCTCTATATTGGGGAGACAGGCCGCCTACTTGCGGAACGTTTCAGAGAACACCTCTGAGACACCCGGTCCAAACAATCCAACCACCCCGTGGCTTAACACTTCAACTCCCACTCCCACTTCACCAAGGACATGCAGGTCCTTGGACTCCTCCATCGCCAGACCATAGCAACATGACAGCTGGAGGAAGAGTGCCTCAGCTTCCGCCTAGGAACCCTCCAACCACAAGGGATGAATGCAGATTTCTCCAGTTTCCTCATTTCCCCTCCCCCCACCTTGTCTCAGTCCCAACCCTCAAACTCAGCACTACCTTCCTAACCTGCAATCTTCTTCCTGACCTCTCCGCCCAATCCCCACCCCGGCCTATCACCCTCACCTTAACCTCCTTCCACCTATCACATTTCCAACGCCCCTCCCCCAAGTCCCTCCTCCCTACCTTTTATCTTAGCCTGCTTGGCACACTCTCCTCATTCTTGAAGAAGGGCTCATGCCCGAAACGTCGATTCTCCTGCTCCTTGGATGCTGCCTGACTTGCTGCGCTTTTCCAGCAACGCATTTTCAGCTTTGATCTCCAGCATCTGCAGTCCTCACTTTCTCCTAAATCACTCTTCTAGACTCCAGTGAGTAGAGTGCCAAAATGTCTGGCCCTTGGACCATAAGATATAGGAGGAAAATTAGGCCATTTGGCCCATTGAGTCTGCTCCACCATTCAATCGTGGTAACTATGTTTCTCAAACCCATTCTCCTGCCTTCTCCCCCTTACTAATCCAGAACCTATCTAGGTTGAAGTGAAATATACTCAATGACTTGACCTCCACAGCCCTCTGTACTAATGGGTTCCACAAATTTACCATCCTCTGGCTGAAGAAGCTCCTCCTCATCTTAGTTTTAAAGGATTGTCTCTTCACTAAAAACATAGAACAGAACAGCACACAGGCCCTTCAGCCGTCAATGTCGTTATGGTCTTTTATCCCACTGTAAGATCAAACTAACCCACATTCCCTTCATTGTACGACCTTCCCTGCAGGCTGAGCATTTCATGCACTCACCACTCTCTTTGTAAAGAACCTACATCTCCCCTAAACTGTCCCTCAATCACCTTAAAACTACGACCCCTTATGATAGATACATCTGTCCTGGGAAAAAAATCTGTGGCTATCCATTCTATCTATGCTTCTCAACATCCCATAAACCTCCATCTCATCCTCCTTCACTCCAATGAGAAAAGCCCTCGCTCCCTCAACCTTTCTTTCTAAGACATGCCCTCCAGTCCAGGCAGCATCCTGGTAAATCTCCTCTGCACCCTCTCTAAAGCTTCCACATCCTTTCTACAATGAGGTGTCCAGAACTGAACACAATATTCCAATTGTGGTCTAACCAGGGCTGTAGAGAGCTGCAGCATTACCTCACAACTCTTAAAATTCAATCCCCCTGCTAATGAAAGCCAACACACCATATGCCTTCTTAACAACCCTTCTTAATGGGTGGCATGGTGACTTAGTGGTTAGCACTGCTATCTTACAGCGCCAGGGACCAGGGTTTGATCTCTGCCTTGGGCGACTGTCTGTGTGGAGTTTGCACATTCTCTCCGTGTCTGCGTGGGTTTCCTCAGGGTGCTCTGGTTTCCCCTCACAATCTGAAGATGTGCAGGTCAGGTGAAGTGGCCATGCTCAATTGCCCATAGTGTTAGTCAGGGATGAATATGGGATGGGGGAATGGGTCTGGGTGGGTTACTCTTCGGAGGGTCGGTGTGGACTTGGGCCAAGGGCTTGTTTTCACACTGTAGAGAATCTAATCTAGTCTAACCCTATCTCAACTCTATCCCTTGAAGGGATCTATGGATATAGACCCCAAGATCCCTTTGTTCCTCCATACTGCCACGAATCCTGCCTTTAACCCTGTATTCTCCATTCCAATTCAACCTTCCAAAGTGAATCACTTCACACTTTTCCAGGTTGAATTCCATCTGTCAGTTAGGTAAAAACAATGACTGCAGATGCTAGAAACCAGATTCTGGATCAGTGGTGCTGGAAGAGCACAGCAGTTCAGGCAGCATCCAAGGAGCAGTGAAATCGACGTTGATGAAGGGCTTTTGCCCAAAATGTCGATTTCGCTGCTCCTTGGATGCAGCCTGAACTGCTGTGCTCTTCCAGCACCACTAATCCATCTGTCAGTTAGCAGCCCAGTTCTGATTTCTGTCAATGTCCTGTTGCAACCTACAATAGCCCTCTAAACTATCCACAACTCCATCAACCTTTGCGTAATCAGCAAACTTACTAACCCACCCTTCCACTTCCTCATCCAAGTCATTTATAAAAATCACAAAGAGCAAAGGTCCTACAACAGATCCCTGTGAAATACCACTGGTCACTGAGCTCCAGGCTGAATACTTTCCATCTATTACCACCCTCTGTCTTTATATTGGTATAACACGGTACAAAGGGAATGCAGTCCTTTTTTTGAAAATCTGGATATCCTCAATGTAAGTATAGAGGAGGTTTCCCTTTTGAATGTGCCCATAATGGTACAGGAAGTGCAGGAAGCAATAAGGCATCTCCAGGGTGGCAAAGCACTGGGGTCAGGTGGATTCCCAACTGAGTTCTATAAGGAATTCATAAACCTGTTAGTGGAGCCACTTCTGGGGAAGTACAACTATTCTTACACACAGGATTGTCTGCTGCCTTCTCTTAGGGAGGCTAATATCTCCCTCATTGTAAAGAAGGGAAGGACCCTGAAGAATGTGCTTCATACAGACCAATTTCACTGTTGAATGTAGATTTCAAAATTTTATCCAAGATGCTGGCTGTGAGGTTGGAGAAGGTCCTGCCCCATATTATCAAAGAAGACCAGACAGGTTTTGTTAAGGGCCGTAGCTCCTCCAATAAGATCAGGGGAGTACTGAACGCAGTACAGGTAGGCCAGCAAAGATTGATTCCAGGGTCAGTGGGCTCCCTAGACGCAGAAAAGGCCTTTGAACAAATAGGATGGCTGTATCTGTTTTTGGTTTTGGGGGGGTTCCTTTGCCAGATGGGTAGCAGTACTGTACAATGATCCTAAGGCCACAGTCATTATAAACAGTGCTAAGTCTAAGAATTTTAACATTGGAGGAGGTAGTTGACAGAGGTGTCCTCTGTCACCGCTGTTCGTTACCTTGGCAATTGGGCCGTTAGCCGAAACAATCAGGACAGATCTTGAAATAATAGTGCCAAAGGTGTGAGTGAGGGAGCATAAGATCACCCTGTACACTGATGATGTCCTTTTATTTTCGGCCAATCCAGAGAAGTTTGTTCCTCGACTGAACCAAACAATTAATTCATATGGTGGTCGCAAGATCAATTTTACAAAATCAGAAGCCATGCCTGTAGAGGGATTAGTGAAGGACGGAATGCATTCCCGTTTAGATATTCGCCAAAAGGTTTTTTATATTTGGGAATTTTTATTACCCATTCATTCCACCAGCTGTATAAAGCTAACTATGCACACCTACTAGAGAGGATAAAACAGGATTTGCAGCGGTGGGAGTGGTTTACCGTTATTATGGTTGGGCCGAATAGCTCTGATTTAAGATGAATGTTCTTCCTCGCCTGTTATACCCCATGGGAATGCTCCCGTTGTTGTTATCCAGACAAGTGTTACGGAGTCTCAGCATAGTGCATAGGCTCCCTCTAATTAAATTCACTAAATTGCAGCTTTCACAGGCTGAGGGAGGGGTGGATCTTCCAGATTTGACGATATATAAATAAGTGCTCGGTTAACGTATGTTGGTGACTGGCTAGGGGGGAATTCGGAGTCGATTTGGCTTGATATTGAAGCCTCACAATTGAGATGTTCTTTACTTAATTTATTATTCATGGACAAGATGAAATCCATTGACCCAGCAGTGTAAAAGTCCAATTATTTTCAATACAGTAAAAGCCTGGAGGATAATGAGGCAAGATGAGGGCAATTGGTCTAAGACTTCACCATTTACCCCGTTGGTGGGAGCTCAAGGATTTAAACCTGGGGTAATGGACTCTGTTTTTAAGGCATGGGAGAATAAGGGAATCTTTTGTCTGGGAGACTTATTCGAGGCGGACGTCCTGATGTCATTTAGTCAGTCACATCAGAAATATGGATTGTCTAATAGGGACCTTTTCCGATACTTCCAGAGAGGGACTATATACAGAGGAAGACCACTCTCCTGGGCCAGTGTTACAAATCAGACGTGGAGAAAAGAATATTCCGGGGTACGGGTGCTCTTTCATCCAGTATTTTATGTCACTTACAGAAAGGTTGCGCCCTGGGGGAACATGGAAGGACTCTGTAGGATGTGGAATTCCACTTAGGAGAGGATATTTCATCGGAGATATGGGAAGACATCTGGGGGAATGTAAGGAAAATCTCAGTATGTAACAGAGCGCAGGCCATGCAATTGAAGATCATACACAGGGCTCATGGCGCCAGAGAGTCTAGCTAAGTTCAAGAGAGGAGCGTCATCTGGATGTCCCCAATGTAACATTAGTATAGACACTCTCACACACTGTTACTGGTCCTGTTGTGCAGTCCAGAGATATTGGAGTGCTAAAATAAGGGAGGTAAAGGTCATCCTGGGGATTGACATTAATGTGGATCTGGTATTGCTTCTTTTGGGGTTATCAAATTTGCCCTCTCTGGGAGAAGGAGAAAGTGAGGACTTCAGATGCTGGAAATCAGAGCTGAAAAAGTGTTGCTGGAAAAGCGCAGCAGGTCAGGCAGCATCCAAGGATGCCTGAAGAAGGGCTCATGCCCGAAATGTCGATTCTCCTGCTCCTTGGATGCTGCCTGACCTGCTGCGCTTTTCCAGCAACACATTTCCTCTCTGGGAGAACACAGGAAGAGATTGTTTAACATTTTTACCCACTGCGCGAGGAAGAATATTCTACTGAATTGGACGTAAGAAAACCCCCCCCAGGTCTTATGGGTGGCGTAGGCTGGTGATGCAGCATCTCCCCCAAGACTACCTCACAAATATGGTGCACCACAAAACGGAACAGTTTTACAAGACATGGCAGCCCTTTTTAAAATTATATTGACGCTGACTTATTTAGCAATATTAATTAGGGCTGTGGTATAGCCGTGGAAATCAGTATGGGTGCCTGTGGGGCCCCGGGAGGAGGAGACTGGGGGAAAAGAATATGGGTACTGTAGATGGTGCTCCCAGGAACGGAAGACTCAGTGGAGGTGTGACGAGTGAGATAGAATAAAGTAGTGAGATATTATTTAATTTAAGTTATTTGAATTTAGTTTAAGTTAGTATTTAATATGTCTGTAGTTTAGTTTAAGTATAAAAGTTTGTTCTGGTATAAATTGGAGGTGTAGTGGACAGCGAAGACGGTTACCTCAGATTACAACAGAATCTTGACCAGATGGGCCAATGGGCTGAGAAGTGGCAGATGGAGTTTAATTCAGATAAATGCGAGTACTGCATTTTGGGAAAGCAAATCTTAGCAGGACTTATACACCTAAATAGTAAGGTCCTAGGGAGTGTTGCTGAACAAAGAGTCCTTGGAGTGCAGGTTCATTGCTCCTTGAAAGTGGAGTTGCAGGTAGATAGGATAGTGAAGACGGTGTTTGGTATGCTTCCCTTTATTGGTCAGAGTATTGAGTACAGGAGTTGGGAGGTCATGTCGTGGCTATACAGGACATTGGTTAGGCCACTGTTTGAATATTGATGCAATTCTGGTCTCCTTCCTATCGGAAAGATATTATGAAATTTGAAAGGGTTCAGAAAAGATTTACAAGGATGTTGCCAAGGTTGGAAGACCTGAGCTACAGGGAGAGGCTGAACAGGCTGGGGCTGTTTTCCCTAGAGTGTTGGAGGCTGAGAGGTGACCTTATAGAGGTTAACAAAATTATGAGTGGCATGGATAGGGTAAATAGGCATAGTCTTTTCCCTGGGGGGGGGGGGGGGGGAGTCCAGAACTAGAGGGCATAGGTTTAGGGTGAGAGGGAAAAGATATAAAAGAGACCTAGAGGGGCAACATTTTCATGCAGAAGGTGGTACGGGTATGGAATGAGCTGCCAGAGGAAGTGGTGGAGGCTGGTACAATTGCAACATTTAAGAGGCATTTGGTGGGTATATGAATAGGAAGGGTTTGAAGGGATATGGGCCAGGTGCTGGTGGGTGGGACTAGATTGGGTTGGGATATCTGGTCGGCATGGACAGGTTGGACCGAAGGGTCTGTTTCCATGCTATGACTCTAATAGTAGGTTATTTATTAATATTGGTACTGTGTTATGACTTTTTTTCTACTGCCTTTTCTCTGTTTTAATGGTGTTTATCTTTTTTTTAGTATATAAATGTTTTGTAAAAGATTAAAATGGGTTTTCAATAAAATATTTTTATAAAAAAAAGATGGAGATCGAGAGGACACAATTTTAAAGTGTTTTGCAAACAAGTGAACATAGAGTCATAGAGATGTACAGCATGGAAACAGACCCTTCGGTCCAACCCGTCCATACCGACCAGATATCCCAACCCATTTCCCCCAAGTAGCCTGGGTTTCCAATGCGCTGCCTGGAAGCATGGGAGAGACATGTTCAGTTCATCCATTCAAGAAGGTGTTGGCTCATTATTTTAATAGAAACAAGAAGCAGCGCTGGGGAGGAAAGGCAGGAGTTTGGCATTAAGTCAAAAAGCTAATAAAGCTGGTACAAGGGGCTCTTGTGTGTAGTGGTAGTGTCCCTAACCCTGAGCCAGAGGACCTGTGATCAAATCCCACCTGCTCCAGAGGTGTGTAATAGCATCCCTGGACAGGTTGATTAGAAAATACCTCTAGGACTTGTGCAGATATGATCCTGTGAGCACTGTAACGTTTTTCTCGGCTGTGGTGCTAAAATTGCGAAAGGGCTAAGTTGGTTTTATAATGAAGCAACTTTATGCTGATGAGTTGTTGATTGCTTTTGTAAACATATGCCATTTTGTTCCTCAGAAAAACAGCTTTAATTACATTTGTGTAACCACAAGAGGAGAACGTGGAATGATGTGCAAGAGCTTGTGACAGTGTGACAAAGTCCACAATAGAATGTGACATACAAGGAAAGGAAACATTGCACAATTACTACAAGTTAAAGGCTATGTCTGGAAAATTCTGAAGAACAAAGGTACTCTTTCCTTTCAGCTTGCACAGGTGAGCAGTTTGCTGGGTGATTTTTAAAGATGAAATGCTGTTTGGTTTTTGATGCTGACTCCATTTTTAATTTCAAATATAGAAATATTGCTTATGCCTTGCTGTGAATACATCATTTTAATACAGCAAATTACAACATTCTAGGAGACAACAGAACTGTCTTAGTGGAAAAGCAAACATTACGAGAGGCAATAGATGTTAAAAACTACAACATTGTATAAGGGCAGTGCATTCCTTTAGAACCTGTTAGGAAGGAGGTGATTGCTATGGACAGTCACTGAATCTCAGAATTGTTGTGGTGTGGAAGGACACTATTAAACCCATTATGTCTAACTCTCTGACCAAACATCATCAGCCAAGAAATACTTTCCTCTGTTGTTGATAAAGAGAACCAGACCGCGTAGGTTCTGAATATTTTATTTTAGATGAAGATTTATTTCTTTATTTGTCCAATCAGTGAGGTAAGTGAATAAAAATATTGAGACACTCTGGAGTAAGTGAATAATTGATGCTAGCTGATAATTCTATTTGTTTTCCGGGGGGGGGGGGGGTTAATGAAGGGGAAAAAAAAATATTAGTTGGAGATGTATGTAAAACGTTAGAAACAGTTCCATTGTGTAACGTTTAATCAAGGAGTGACTTAGCAAATAAAAGAAGTGTTTGATAGTACAACAAATCCCTACAGAAGGAATTAATTTTATTTGGGGAATAACCTGCCTGGTTCAAAAATATGGGCCTCACTCAAGGTATTGAGAAATAAAAGAAATGAGAGGAACATTCTGCATTATTACCTGACTGCGTTGTACCTTAATCTAATGCTCACTGGCTTAGCCAGGAACAGGGGGAATTTTAGAAATTCCATTGTCTAAGATTATTTTCGAAAGTTTAATTGGAAAGTGGGAGTTAAAGAGAATGAGTTAAAGAGAATCTTCTTTAATATAAACTCAACAGACGGATTCTGAATTGAGACAGATGTCTCAAAAAGTCTACTCAGAAATTGGATCAGAGCCAATATCTTTGTGTAATTATTTTAAAAGACAAAATGTTAATGAGGAAGGGGAAACAATATCAAACAGTAGTGAGTGATGCATGGGCAGTGGGTCCATCAAAGTGATAGTTCCATTTGAGTATTGCAACAACATTTTGAGACTATCTCTGCACACTAAACTAAAATATTTATATTGGCTAGGATTATGTAAAGACTTTTCTAGACGTGTAAGGTGATCAGTAACCGCAGAATTACACTCCAACACAATCTGTAACCTCACAGCTTGACATATCTCCTCTCAACCATTTACCATTGAGTTGAAAATTCAGTGCTGGTTCTATAAAGAGTGCAGGGGTCTTGCCTGCAAATATTGAGGTGGCAAGCTGGTGAGGCTACCTAGTTTCAGAATTACTTGCACGCCAAACAGTGGAAGCAACAATGCAATGAGCTGAGGGATCCCACACTTGTTGGATCAGATCTCAGCTCTGTACACCTGCGACATCCAATTGTGAACAGTGATGGACAATCAAAAAACTCACTGGGAGGGAAGAGTTCACAAATATCCCTATTCTCAATTGCAGGGGAGTCCTGCACATCAATGCAAAATTTGAGGGATTTGCATCAAGTCTGAAGCAGGTTTTCCTTGGCTTTCTCCAGTAGTCCCCAGCTTCACAGATGTCCGTCTTCAACTAATCTGATACCAGAAAATGAGTGAAGACTTTGGATTTAGGAAAGGCTAAAGGCCCTGACAACATTCCAGCAATAGTACTGAAGACTTGTGCTCCAGAACTTGTTCCTCCCCCCCCACCCCACCAAACTGTTCCAGTATAATGTGAACACTGGCATTTACCCCAAAACTTGGAAAATTGCCCAAGTTTGAGCTGTCCATGAGAAACAGGACAAATATGCAAGTGCCTACTCTCATTCATCAGCAACATCATCGAAGGGCTTGTTGGAGTGCTATCGGGTAGTGCTGGCAGAGGTGTAACCTGCTCACTGACACTCAGCTTGGGTTCTGCCAGGGCCACTCAGCCTTGTTTAAAACATGGACAAATGAGCTGGATTGCAGAGGTAGGTGAGAGTGACAGCCCTTGACATCAAGACAGTATTTTACTAAGTATCCAGGAGCAAAACTGGAGTCAACTGAAATCATGTGGAAAACCCTCCCCTGGTTGGAATTTGTTTGTGGTGTTATGGTATTGGAGATGAGTCATCTCAGCTCCAGGTCACCTCTGCAGGACTTTCTCAGGGTAATGTCTCTAGGCCCAACCATCTTCAGCAGCTTCTTCAATGAACGCCCCTTCATCATAAGGTCAGAAGTGGAGATGTTCAGCACCATTTGTGACTCCTCAGACACTGAAGCAACTCACAGGGCAGAGGCTTTTTAAAGAGATTGAAAACATGTTGTCTTGATTAGCTGTCTGATTAGTCTTTCTTCAATGACTCAGATACATCCATTAACCAGGTAATGAGAAAAACTCAGTAATGCTCTTCCTTTTATGTCTTCCCTTCCTGTTCATAACTCAGGCTTCACTTCTATTAAAGGTCTAGATGATACTAATGGCTTGATCGAATGTTGAATGACACAGGCCTTTTGGCCTATCATACCCATACCAACTACTCACCTATTGTTTATTCATTCACAAGATGTGGGTGTCGCTGGCTGGAGCAGCATTTATTGCCCATCCCTAATTGCCCAGAGGGCAGTTAAGAGTCAGCTACATTGCTGTGGGTCTGATGTCACATGTAGGCCAGGCCAGGTGAAGACAGCAGATTTCTTTCTCTCAGGTGTGAAAAGGATGGGATTTTGGTTGACTTGCTTTTCATTTCTGATTTTTATTGGATTCCAATTTCATCATCTGGCATGGTGGGATTTGAACACATGTTCCCAGAGCATTAATCTGGGGTTGATGAATCCATTAGCATTACAGCTAGTCTAATACTTCCTTTACCTCAATCCCCTGCTTATTCCTGTAATGCTGTAAATCCTCTCTCTTCAGGTGCTATCCAATTCCTTTTTTTGAATGTCAAGACTGAATCTGCTTCCACCACAATTTTAAATAGTTTATTCCTTCACCAAAGGTGACTTGTTAGTTGTCAATTGACTGAACTGGCCAAATCCTGAAGGACGTACTTGTGGATGTAAGTTTGCTCACTGAGCTGGAATGTTAATTTCAGACGTTTCGTCACCATGCTAGGTAACATAATCTCTGATGAAGCTCTCGTGGAATGGCCCACTTTTTACTTATGTGTTTAGGTTTCCTTGGGTTGGTGATGTCATTTCCTGTGGTGATGTTATTTCCTGTCTTTTTTCTCTTGAATGGGATCCAAGTCAATGTATTTGTTGAGAGTTCTGGATGGAATGCCATGCTTCTAGGAATTCTCGTGTGTGTCTCTGTTTGGCTTATCCTAGGATGGATGTGTTGTCCCAATTGAAGTGGTGTCCTTCCTCATCTGTATGTGAGGATACTAGTGAGAGAGGGTCATGTCTTTTTGTGGCTAGATGGTGTTCATGGTGGCTAGTTTTCTGCCTGTTTGTCCAATGTAGTGTTTGTTGTAGTTCTTGCACGGTATTTTGTAAATGACATTAGTTTTGTTTGTTGTTTGTATAGGGTCTTTCAAGTTCATTAGCTGCTGTTTTAATGTGTTTATGAGTTTGTGAGTGTTACGACACGGTGGTAAACCCTCCTGTTAAATTTAAAACCAGCAACACAGAAAAGATTTATCCTATGCAGTAAAAATTGAGTGGCCTAGAACTATTTAAAGTAACAATTAATAACTTTATTTCTTAAAGTATAACAGAGAATAATTAACGAACCATGCTTTACCATTTCTTCCCCTAACCTATCTGTTACCTTCCCTTCTATAATACTAGTCCGATAAAACTCCCAATTAAGATTTACAAAATCACAGTTCTTATCTCAAAACCAGGCAGCTTTTGTTTTTCTATTTGGATATTCCTGTGTCTTCTTTTCATCTTCTTAGGAATTTCTGCATCACAGGTTATTGATCGAAAAGGTACATTTTTAGGAGAACTATTTTTTGGGCAGTCTGTTTACAGGCTGGGCTTGGCAGTTCTCCTCTCAACTGTTCAATTTTCCCTGGTCTTACACCCACAGGCATTGGATTGTGTCATTGGCTTTTAAGATTTTCAATATACTCAATTCAAACTAGATTGGAGTTTGGTATTTTTTTGGGTATAATTTAAACTGATTGGCCGAATTTGAATTTGTTTTGGTCTCCAGGCAATGATCTAATGGAGTTGTTTGACCCAGTGTTACATTGTTGCCTTTTTGAGAACACTTGGTGCTGTGTCCGTTCATTCTGCTGCTTTTAACGCTCTTGAAATACACCCACATCTTCATAACAGTGGGCTACCATGATGCCAAGGGGTCTGAGTAGTCTAGCAGTCATTTCTGAGATGCCTTTGATGTAGGAGAGAGTGGCTAGGGTTTCTGGACGCATTTTGTCTGCTTGCTTGGGTTTGTTGCTAAGAAATCGACAGACTGTGTTCATTGGGTACCCGCTCTTTTTGAATGCACCGTATAGGTGATTTTCCTCTGCTCTGTTTAGTTCCTCTGTGCTGCAGTGTGTGGTGGCTCATTGAAATAATGTTCTATTGCTGCTTTGTTTGTGGGTGTTGAGATAATTGCTTCTGTAGTTCAGTTTTTGGTCCATTATTTGTTGTTTCCCGATAGAGAAGGGGAATGGGAGTTTCTGGTTGTTTATGTGAATTTTATGCCAGTAAGGGTATTGTTGATGGTCTTGAAGGTGGTCCCATTTGCCAGCACTTAGAGTCATAGAGTCATCGAGATGTACAACGGAAACAGATCCTTCGGTCCAACTCGTCCATGCCAACCAGATATCCCAACCCAATTTAGTCCCAACTTGCCAGCACCCGGCCCATATCCCTCCAAACCAGACAGTCCTACACACAGACTCCTCCACACACTAACTCTTACAGACCCACTTGAGAATGTAACTTTAAAAGAGTTCTGTAATTTATATATGAGAGAACGGAAACCAACATGTTCATTCTAAAAGATGAGAGACTTAACAAACAATCCAGGTCTTTTATCAATATATAATTTCAGTTACATCATACTGTAAATGTTTGTTATAGATTCTGTGTCTTACGATCTTATATTCCACAGCCACCTGATGAAGGAGCAGCGCTCCGAAAACTAAAGCTTCCAAATAAACCTGTTGGACTATAACCTGGTGTTGTGTGATTTTTAACATTGTCCACCCCAATCCAACGCCAACATCTCCAAGTCATAAAGCATGGCCATCCAGACGTAATTCATCATCATGCCGTGAAACCTGGGTGTTATGTGGCATTATTAGCCATTCTAAATTGGATAGGTTCCGATCTATCTGTTCAAGACGGAACATCCATGCAGAGCAGTGGGCCATGGCCAGCGCAGAATTGTATTCAACCACAATCTGTAGCCTCATTGTCTGGCATAGCTCCCACACCACCATTACCATCAAACCAAGGAACCAACTCTGATTCAATGATTGGTGCAGGAGGGCATGTCAGGAACAACACTGGGGATCCTGAGAAATGAGGTGTCAGCCTGGTGAAGCTACCAAACAGTCAAACAGTGGAAGCAGCGAGTGATAGAGTCATAGAATCATCGAGATGTACAGCACAGAAACAGACCCTTCGGTCCAACCCACCCATCCTTGCCTGATATCCCAACCCAATCTAGTCCCATTTGCAGCACCCAGCCCATATCCCTCTAAACCCATCCTATTCATATACCCATCCAGGTACCTTTTAAATGCTGTAATTGTATCAGCCTCTACCACTTCCTCTGGCAACTCATTCCATACACACACCACCCTGTTCATGAAAATGTTGCCCCTTAGGTCCCTTTTATATCTTTCCCCTAAACCTATGCCCTCTAGTTCTGGACTCCCCATTCCAGGGAAAAGACTTTGTAGTTAAGCCAGCTCACTTGGAGCCCAGCTGCCACACCCAGTTGTGAATGATGGTGAATGAACCACTTACCAATGAGTGCTGTTTCCAGTGACGTATCCATCCTGAATGATGGGGGAGTCTGGCACAACAGTGCTCCCAAAGATCAGAGAGGGTGTTGGCATGGAGCAGGGGTGCTGTTGGTACGAGCAATAAGATGAGGACAGAGAAGCTGGCATTGTTCTCCTTAGAGATGGAAGACTGAGGTGAGATTTGATGAAGGTTTCCCAGATTGTGACAGGGTTATATTGTTAGAGAAGGAAAACACAGTTCTCATTGCCTGATAGTGTAAGGGTTTGAGGACACAGGTGTCTGGCTCCTGTCAATAATGAGAGTGGACTGTCCCTTTGCTCAGTGAGTAGGGATGACTAGGATTCATTGCCAGTGAGTTTGGTGCAGATATAAATGATCAATGGTTTTGAAAGGAAATTGGAAAGGACAATGGGATAGCATGGGCGGCACGGTGGTACAGTGGTTAGCACTGCTGCCTCACAGCGATAGGGACCTGCGTTCAATTCCCAACTCAGGCGACTGACTGTGTGGAGTTTGCACACTCTCCCACACTCTGCATGGGTTTCCTCCAGGTGCTCCGGTTTCCTCCCACAGTCCAAAGATGTGCAGGTTAGGTGAACTGGCCATGCTAAATTGCCCATAGTGTAAAGTAAAGGGGTAAATGTAGGGGAATGGGTGGGTTGCGCTTCGGCGGGTCGGTGTGGACTTGTTGGGCCGAAGGGCCTGTTTCCACACTGTAAGTAATCTAATCTGATCTAATCTAGCACTGGACGATTGCTTCATACAGAGCCAGCACAGATCTCTTGGGCTGAATAGCCTCCCTCAGTGTTACAAATATCTCTGTCTCTCTTTGTGCTGAGTATAACTCCAGTAAGTGAATGGTTTTTACTCCTTGCAATTTGCAGTTTTGTTCGGGGATTGTTCGATGTAACACTGTCTCGGATGTTGCCTTGAAATCAAGGGTGCTTACTCTCAGCTGCTCGGCCCAAGGCAGTATCGATGTGAGGAGCCAGGTGGCTCTAGCTGAAGCATGGTTGGTCATCAGTGAGATAGTATTGGAAAGTATCACTTAATGGATCTCTACTTCCTGGGAGTGGAGGGCGAATTTAGCAAGCAGCCTTTGCAAAGTGTCTTTTTTGACTGTTCCCCTTCCCTCCACACGCACACTTGCACACACGATAACTTGAAAGGAGCGACGTGACTGCTTGGGTTATGTTTGAGTTGCTGCGTGAGCATGCTACTGTGAGGGAGCTCAGTCCTGGTGATGTCTCCTTCATTTTGCTGCTGATTGATATTTGTCTCATACTTTGTGATTAGGAGGTACCTGGACATATCTACACAATGTCAGATAGATGCCAGTTGTTATAATTATATTTGAATAGATTGACTGGGCCACATCGAAAAGTAGAAAGTGAGCACTGCCGATGCTGGAGGTCAGAGTCGGAGAGTGTGGCACTGGAAAGGTGCAGCAGGTCAGGGAGCATCCGAGGAGCAGGAGAATCAATGTTTTGGGCATAAGCCCTTCATCAGGAATGACTGATGGAAGGGCTCATTCCTGATGAAGGGCTTATGCCCGAAACGTCAATTCTCCTGCTCCTCGGATGCTGCCTGACCTGCTGTGCTTTTCCAGAAGCACAATCTTCAACTCTGGGGCATATCTAAATCTGAAGCACACCAGCCTTTAGTGCCACAGCTAGATGCTGTCAGGGTGTGTCAGGTTTACAGTGTCCAGTGCCTCCAACCCTTTCTCGATATGACATGGGTAAAATTGGCTTGCCTGAAGACTGGTGTCTGTGATGCTGAGGACTTCAGGAGGGGGCTAAAATGGGTCTGTCACTTGGCACATCTGTCTGAAGAAAGCTGCAAATGTTCCAGCCTTTCTTAGAAACACAGAATCCCAACAGCAGGCCATTCAGCCCATCGAGTCCACACTGGCCCACCGAAGAACATCCCACCCAAACCTTTCCCCTCTACCCAAACGCCACAACGCTGTATTTCCCCTGGCCAGTTCACCACCCAACCTGCACATCTGTGTAATGTATAGAAGAAGCCACTCCCAATTCCCCAGCTGCTAATCCTGTGGGAGAGCTTCTCAAAGGGGAGAAAGGGGCCTGAGGAGATGTTCAAAGTGATAAATGGGAGGAGGAAACGGCCTTAGTGCAGATCTACCAGCAGGGAGGGGGTGAGGGGGGGAGGGGGGTGGGTTACGACAATTTGTCATTGCTGCTGTAATGAAGTGTTGAGGGGCAGAAAAAAGGGTCATTGAAGTAGAGCTGCTTGAATGGAGGCACAGAGCTGCCATGATGTGTACCTTGTGATTGACCGTTCGGCCAGTGGTCTGCACTGTGGGTCAGCTGACCCTCTGCTCTCTTACCTGTTCCAATCTCCAAGGCAATGCGAACCACACTGTGGCTGCTGGCTGCTTTTGAACGTTACACAGCCTTGGCCAATCAGGCGTTAGCCATTGCCACGAACCAGGCGTGAACTTAAGAGTTGAACTATTAATGCAGTAATTAACGCAGGTGTAGCAAAGTGGAGTCAGGATGTGACAATTACCCGAGTATCTAAAACCTGACCCTGAACGGAACCTCTAGTCCTGGGTTTCAACATTGTATCCAGCTTCAGGGATGATACAAGTAAATTATTATCCAATAGTTTTCACAAATAAGTTGGAGTTCTACATTCTCATTTGCTCCTTGATTAAACAGCAGTCTGATTGTCATTCTTTCAGAAATATTTACTCATGAAAGCTCAAATAACTCACGGTCATAGGTACCTCCCACATGGTTAATAAACTACATCTGACCTTGTACCTACTCAACAATGCATCATATTGTATGGACAAACCACAGAGGTGTAGAGACCTTTGTCCCTTTGTGCTTTATGTTGCAAACACCAACATTCCTTCTGGAACATTCCACTCATTGGCTAGTGGGAAATCCTGATGGACAATGAAAAAACAAACCAAAAACACTCGCTGATCATTTACTGGAGGAAGCATGCAAAACACACATTTCTGTCGTGTCCGTTAAAATCTCGCAGTATCTCAGGATGTTTTACAACAAACAATGCAATTTTGTAGTATAGACTCACAGCAATTTATTTCTGTGCATCACCCTTAATGTTCACAACAGCATTGGACTCCAAATTGTGACACTGAGCCGCATAAATCATATGACCAAAAGTTTAGTTAAAGAGATACCGTTTAAAGAGTTTCTTAATAAAGGAGACATGGTACTCAATTTACACGCAGCAAGCTCCCACTAACAAAGGCATGACCATGGCCAAACGATCAGTTCTTTGTGAAGGTTGATGAATAACCTTTGCCCGGGACGCTGAGGTACAAAGGTGTACAGCTCAGAAACAGACCCTTTGGTCCAACTTGTCCACGCTGACCAGATACTCTCCATTAGCCTAGTCCGTTTGCCAGCATTTGGCCCATATCCCTCTAAACCTTTCCTATTCATGTAACCATCCAGTTGCCTTTTCCCTTCTGCAAAATTGTCGCTATGGAATTGCTAACGTTCACTTTCGGGGCCTCAACTCGACAGGTTATTCAAAAACTGTCCTATCTGCAATGCACTCCCTCATGGTCTATCTAAGTTTCACACGGTCTTTCTAATGTGCCAAGACCATAGTCTAAGATTGGGATTAGCAAGTGTGAGTTAGGTGCTCTGGTCTAGTCATATCAGGATGGCTATGTTGGAGTTCTGTGAGTATATGTGAAGCAGGGATCTTTTGGCAGAAGACTGACTATTTGGAATCTTCCTTCACATCATTTATGCATGACACTGCAACAAGGCCTTTATTCTTGGGATATTAGTACTCGGTTGAGGACTGTCTTTCCTTGAAGGGTTTAGAATCTTTGCATTTCTCTATAGCAGAGAGCTGTGGTTGCTTTGTCATTGAATATAGTTAAAGCTGAGAAAAAAACAATAATAATAGGGTTGAGTATGTGCAGGATACGTGCACTTAACCTGATGAAGGAGCAGTGCTCTGAAAGCTTGTGATTTTAAATAAACCTGTTGGACTATAAACTGGTGTCATGTGACTCCTTAATATGCAGGATGGTGTAACGCTGACATCAACAGTCACTTGCTATCAAGACTGTAAGAAGAAAAAAATGGAAGAATTGTCCAAGCAACTTGTGACAAAGTTGTGGGATGGCACAGTGGCTTAGTAGTTCGCACTGTTACCTTGCAGATCTGGGTTCATTTCCAGCCTCTGGCGACTGTCTGTGTGGAGGTTGCACATTCTCCCAGTAGGCCAAAGTGAGGACTGCAGATGCTGGAAATCAGAGTCTAGATTAGAGTGGTGCTGGAAACACACAGTAGGCCAGGCAACATCCGATGAGTCCTGATGAAGGGCTTTTGCCCGAAACGTCAATTTTCCTGTATCTCAGATGCTGCCTGACCTGCTGTGCTTTTCCAGCATCACTCTAATCTAGGCCCACATTCTCCCAGTGGGTTTCCACCTGAATCTCTAGTTTCCTCCCACAATCCAAAGATGTGCAGGTTAGGTGGACTGGCTATACTAAATTTCCCAGAGTGATCGGGGATGTGCAGGCTAGGTGGATTAGCTGTGGGAAATGCAGAGTTGTGGGTCTGGGTGGGATGATACTTGGAGGATCAGTGTGGACTTGATGGGCCAAATGGCCTTCTTCCACACTGTAGGGATTTTATGACATAACATGCTAATTATTATGACAGGAACAGTCTAGGTACAGAGAACAAGCCCAAAGAATGCAGTGCAGAGAACCAAGGCCCATAAAGCTTGGTGAGCCTATAAAGCGAGGGTGCAGAGGGATCTGGGTGTCCTTGGGCATGAACTGCAGAAAAGTGGAATGCAGGTACAGCCGGAAATAATGAAGGTCAATGGGATTTTATCATTTATTGCTATAGGAATGGAATATAAAATTAGAGAGGTGTTTCTGCAACAGTACTAGGCATTCATGAGACCGCATCTGAGGCTTGTGGACAGTGTTGGTGCCCCCACTTGAGGAGGGATGTAGCTGTATTGGAGGCAGTTCAGAGGAGGGTCACTCGATTGATTCCATACAGTAAAGAGAGGAGATCTAATTGAGGTGGATAAGGTGCTAAAGGGGATTGACAAAGTAGACATAAAAAAGATGTTTTTTTTCTTGTGGGGGAATGAGAGATCGTAGTTTTACAATAAGGGTTGGCAGATTTAAAACAGAGATGCAGAGAAATTACTTCTCTCAAAAGTTCATGAATCTGTGGAATTCACTCCTCCAGAGTCCTGGGACATTGAATGAATTTAAGGAGGAGATAAGATTTTTAATTAGTAACGTGATAAAGGGAACACCAGCAGGAAAGTGAAGTTGAGGCTGAGATGAGATCACCCATGATCATATTAAATGGCAGGACAGGTTGGAGGGACTGAATGGCCTACTCCTGCTCCTGGTTCTTACGTGGCAGAATCCAGGAGGATAGAACAATGCAGAATGAAGTCATGGAAATCATGAAGTCTGTGTGAAAAGCAATTTCAGAACAAATCAGTATTTTTGGAATCTCAGGGAATCGAGGGAGAAGGGAAACGGGTGGCAAAGTAGAGTTGAAGCCAAGATGAGATCAGCTGTGATTGCATTGAACAGGGGAACCAGCTTGGCTTTTTGGGAGGACAGACGAGGCAAAGCAAGGCATGATGAAGGGCTGGACCCAAGGAGTACAGAGGATCAGAGGATCTTGGTCCCCACAAATCTCTGAAGGCAGTAGGGCAGGTCAATAAAATGGTCCTGAAGGCCTCTGGGATACTTGCCTTGATTAGTAGTGGCATTAAATAAAAAAGCCAAGAGGTTATGATGGAGCTGAATATAACATTAATTGGTCCACAGCTAGCATAGTCTCAAAATGTGTGGCACAGCAGGTCAGGCAGCATCTGAGGAGCAGGAGAGTCGACATTTTGGGCATAAGCCCTTCCTCAGGAATATGGAGCTGTCTGGAGTGGTCTGTATATCAGAAAGGATATAACTGCATTAGAGAGGGTGCAGAGGAGATTCGCAAGGAGGGTGCCTGGGCTGATGAGATTCAGCTCTGAAGAGACACTACATAGGCTTGGTTTTTTTTCCCTTGGAGCAGAAAATGCGAAGGTGGGGGGGCCGTTTCTGTTTGAAGTTATAAGGGGCGCAGATAGGAAGAACCTTCTTCCCTTAGTGAAAGGAGCATTAACCGGGGAACATTGATTTAAAGTAGAAGGCAGCAAGTTGAGAGGGGATTTGAAGAAATTTTCTATCAGCCAGAGGGTGGTGGGAATCTGGTATTCACTGTCTGTAAGGGTGGGAGAGGCAGAAAACCGCATCACATTGAAGATGCATTTAGATTTGCACTTGAAACATTCGACAGTACAAGGCAATGGGACAGATAGATGCTGGAGTAGATGGATGTTTGATGGCAAGGGGTAGGCATGAGGGGGAGAAAAGGTTGCCAAATTTCCATGACCTCTCAGGGTACAATCCACATCCTGTCATGGAGATTCCAATGCTGGCAGATGTAAATTGATAAGATGTCCAAATCAGATTCAATTTGGATGATGTTACTTTAACCAATTCTTACAATGATCCAGCTGCAATAGATCTTGGCAGCTGACTCTACTTCAGTGGCTTCTGCTGTTTTTCAGAAAAGTCTAAGAGATAGTCATTTCCAGTTTAGAGGTGTTTCTTCCACTGATCCGACATAATTTACTAGAAAACGCAGCAACTACCATTCAGAGGCTGTTACTAGGCAACCCTCAGTCCCTTTTACCATTTTGCTTCACAACTAAAGTCATAAAACTCAATCTTAATTGTCTTAAAAGACTTTGCTTCTGCAAAGTCACTGACCTTTTGCAAACAACATGTAGTGAAAGTTTTATTTTTTTTGACTAAAAGGACCTAATTTAACCAGGCTGTCTTGAGTTAAAGTTAGTAAATGCTAAAGTGCAAAGTGAAAGCTCAGTGCAGATGCAGACGATTGTGAAATGTTTATCTATGCAGTGAAAGAACATAGCTGTTAAATTGGATAGCATTTGATTAAATCACTCAGAAATGCTGAATTGTGCAGATTAACCGAAAGGAAATGCAAAGCTTCCTGCTCAACTGTGGATTTTGATCAATGACTTGCTTCCAGGAATCTGTGAAAGAAAGAGACTTTCCACTCTTTCCCTTTTTACCTGTAAATACAGAATATTGAATAGATGTTACCTTCACAGCAGCCCCCCCCCCCGCATAGCACTAGCATGCCAAATGTGCCATTTCCAATCTCTTTTTTAATTTATTCATCCACAGGATGTGGGTGTCGCTGGCTAGGTCAGCACTGAGAGTCATAGAATGTACAGCACGGAAACAGACCTTTTGGTCCCACTTGTCTATGCTGACCTGAATTCCTAATCTAATCTAGTCCCATTTGCCAGCAGCCGGCCCATATCCCTCTAAAACCTTCCTATTCATATACCCATCCAGATGCCTTTTGAATGTTGTTATTGTACCAGCCTCCTCTGGCAGCCTATTCCATATACGCATCACCCTCTGTGTGAAAACGTTGCCCCTTAGGTCTCTTTTATATCTTTCCCCTCTCACACTAAATCTATGCCCTCTACTTCTGGACTCCCCCACCCCAGGGAAAATACTTTGTCTATTTATCCTACCCATGCCCCTCATAATTTTATAAACCTCTATAAGATCACCCCTCAGCCTCCGACGCTCCAGGGAAAACAGCCCCAGCCTGTTCAGCCTCTTCCTGTAGCTCAAATTCTCCAACTCTGGCAACATCCTTGTAAATCTTTTCTGAACCCTTTCAAGTTTCACAACAACCCTAATTGCCCCGAGGAAGGGAGTTAAGAGTCAGCCACATCACTGTGGGTCTGGAGTCACATGTCAGCCAGGCCAGGTAAGGATGGCAGCTTCCCTCCTTAAAGGGACATTAGTGAACAAGATGGGCTTTCATTGACAATTAATGACAGTTGCATGGTCGCTATCAGACTCTCAATCCCAGATTTTTACTGAATTCAAATTCCACCATCTGCTGTGACAGGATTGGAACCTGGGTCCCCAGAACGTTACCTGGGTCTCTGGATTAATAGTCCAGTGATAATGCCACTGCAGCATCACCTGCCCTACTCCTGTTCCTTTGCTGTTGACTGGGTCAAAATAATAAACCACATGGACACAGTTGTTTAAGAAGGTAATTTATCGCCACCTTAGCAATTAGCTGATAAGTAATAAATGTTGGCCTAGCCAGTGACACGGCACGGTGGCACAGTGGTTAGCATCGCTGCCTCACAGCACCTGAGACCTGGGTTCAATTCCTGACTCAGGCGACTGTCTGTGTGGAGTTTACATGTTCTCCCCGTGTCTGCGTGGGTTTCCTCCGGGTGCTCCGGTTTCCTCCCACAGTCCAAAGATGTGCGGGTCAGGTGAATTGGCCATGCTAAATTGCCCGTAGTGTTAGGTAAGGGGTAAATGTAGGGGTATGGGTGGGTTGCGCTTTGGCGGGTCGGTGTGGACTTGTTGGGCCGAAGGGCCTGTTTCCACACTGTAAGTAATCTAATCAGTGAACAAATAAAATTAGCAGTATGTCCAGAGGTTAGTATCACATGAGATGAAGTTATCGACAGCTGAGGGAAAATTAGAATTGAGAAGTATTCCCAAGCAGGAAGTAGATAGATTTGATGACAGGAATTAGTGTGTGGTTGGAACACAGTTATCTGATGAAGGAAATAGTGCTTCCAAATAAACTTGTAGGACTTTAACCTGGTGTTGTGTGATTTTTAACTTGAAACATCAGGATTAATTATTGATTTTGACATGATTTCCTTCACTGTTAGACTGTCATCACAATCCTTTTAAGGATCATGTTGTACTGTACATGTCTGTAACTCCATGTTGTGTCATGGGGAAAATCACCAGGCTCTGAGTCAGAGTCAGGGTTCAATGACAGAGTTTATTGCACAAGGAAATACCAGAGCTCCAGGGGAAGAGAGAGACACCAACAGCACAGTGGTCAGCTGCGAGTCTTCTCTCCACCCGGCACACATGTCAAGATACTTTTATACATTTTGTAATATAATAGGTCAGTGATGAGGTTATTGTCTTTGTACCATAGTTTATTTATTGTAAACATTGCAGAATCGTTGATAGTTTTGGTGCAGTCATTGTCAGTTCCAGCGCAGCCTTTGTTATTTTAACTATGGTCATTGTCGGTTTCAGTGCAGCCTTTGTCAGTTTCAATGTCTGTGCGGAAATCCATTGATGTAGTAATAGGCACTAATCGTTCTTCAAAGTTTGTGAGAAGATTTGTAGCTCGCGTGCTCATTGATGTGGTCTGTTCACCGAGCTGGGAATTTGTGTTGCAGACGTTTCGTCCCCTGTCTGGGTGACATCCTCAGTGCTTGGGAGCCTCCTGTGAAGCTTTTTTGTGATGTTTCCTCCGGCATTTATAGTGGTTTGTTTCTGCCGCTTCCGGTTGTCAGTTCCAGCTGTCCGCTGCAGTGGTCGGTATATTGGGTCCAGGTCGATGTGCTTATTGATTGAATCTGTGGATGAGTGCCATGCCTCTAGGAATTCCCTGGCTGTTCTATGTTTGGCTTGTCCTATAATAGTAGTGTTGTCCCAGTCGAATTCATGTTGCTTGTCATCTGTGTGTGTGGCTACTAAGGATAACTGGTTGTATTGTTTCGTGGCAAGTTGGTGTTCATGGATGCGGATCGTTAGCTGTCTTCCTGTTTGTCCTATGTAGTGTTTTGTGCAGTCCTTGCATGGGATTTTGTACACTACATTGGTTTTGCTCATGCTGGGTATCGGGTCCTTCGTCCTGGTGAGTTGTTGTCTGAGAGTGGCTGTTGGTTTGTGTGCTGTTATGAGTCCGAGTGGTCGCAGTAGTCTGGCTGTCAGTTTGGAAATGCTCCTGATGTATGGTAGTGTGGTTGGTCCTTTGGGTTGCGGCATGTTCTCATTCTGTTGTCTTTCTCTTAGGCATCTGTTGATGAAATTGCGCGGGTATCCGTTTTTGGCGAATACATTGTATAGGTGTTTGTCTTTCTGTTTTTGCAGTTCTGCTGTACTGCAGTGTGTTGTGGCCTTTTTGAACTGTGTCTTGATGCAACTTCTTTTGTGTGTGTTGGGGTGGTTGCTTTCATAGTTCAGGACTTGATCTGTGTGTGTGGCTTTCCTGTGTACCTCTGTGGTGAATTCTCCGTTCGGTGTTCTCTGTACCATCACGTCTAGGGATGGGAGTTGGTTGTCCTTTTCTTCCTCTCGAGTGAATCGGATTCCTGTGGGTGTGGCGTTGATGATCCGGTGTGTGTTCTCTATTTCTGTGTTTTTAATGATTACAAAGGTGTCATCCACATATCTGACCCAGAGTTTGGGTTGAATTTGCGGTAAGACTGTTTGTTCTAACCTTTGCATTGCCACTTCTGTTATGAGTCCAGAGATGGGTGAGCCCATGGGTGTGCCGTTGATTTGTTCATATATTTGGTTGTTGAATGTGAAGTGTGTTGTGAGGCACAGGTCCAGTAGTTTGAGTATGTTGTCTTTGTTGATAGGTTCAATGTCCTGTTGTCTGTTCTTATGTCCAGCAGGTTGGCTATTGTTTCTCTGGCTAGGGTTTTGTCGATAGAGATGAACAGTGCCTTTACATTGAATGAGACCATAGTTTCTTCCTTGTCTATGTGTATATTTCTGATGATGTCCAAGAATTCCTGTGTTGACTGTATAGAGTGTCTGGATCTGCTGATCAGGTGTTTCAGTTTCTGCTGTAGTTCTTTAGCCAGTTTGTGTGATGGTGTCCCTGGTAGTGGGATGTCTGGTTTGTGCACTTTAGGTAGTCCATAGAACTGACCACTGCAACGGACAGTTGGAACTGACAACCGGAAGCGGCAGAGCCAAACTACTATAAATGCTGGAAGAAACATCACAGAAGTGCTTCACAGGAGGCTCCCAAGCACTGATACAGGGGACGAAACATCTACAACACAAATTCCCAGCTCGGCGAACAGAACCACAACAACTAATCACTCTTCCTGAGAAGGACGATTACTATAGCCCTGACTATTAGCACTCTGTATTGAGTCCGTATCAAACTGTTTGCATTTCTACCAAAGGTGTTGGCTGAACCCAGACTCTTTGCCGGGCAGTATACGCTACTCGTGTATATTCTATCCCCCACCCACCTTAAACTAATCAACTGGGTTGTGAGTGCATTGTGCTGGCGTTCTGGTGGCCCCAGCCAATGTCTGTGTTTGCTCTCTGTCTCTCTCCATATTGTGGTCCGGCGGCCATCTTGTGTGTCCATGTGCCTAGTGTCACCCTGCCCCATGCTGTCTCCCATTTCACTCCTCCCTTTGTGGTCAAGGAGGTCACTTCAGAGATCTCCCACAGACCACCCAATTTATATGTAGATGTAGGTCATCTCTACAACCTCCTCCTCCTGAGGGGTATCATGGAGTGCTAACTTCATTGGGGGCTCTTCCTTGGAGACACTCGCTAATGGTACAGTTTCCATCAGTGGTGTGGAGCTTTAAACACCTGAGACCCACACAGAATGCCAGTATGAGTGCAATGAGGAGAATTATCGCATGTGCCAAATAGGGTCCCCAATATTTACCTAGCAACCAATTTAGCCAGCTGTCTGTAATTGTGACTCCCTGTCGAAAATTATCTAGCTGGTCTCAGATATTCTTGATGGCTTCGGTAACCTGGGTGATACCATTGTCACCAATAATTGTACACAATCCCCCTTGTTGTGCTAATTGATAATCCACTGCATAACGTGTTTGCTGTGCTTAGAGTCTGAGTTCAGCCGGGTCTGTGTTAATTGCTTCCTGAGATTTTGAGGTAGTATTGCCTAAGATAGTCAGGCCACAGATGAGGTAATTTTGGTTTTTAGCACTGACAACCCCTGCAGTGTCCTCAAAGATAGAGATCCCAGAAATCCATATCCCAATGATGACCTCAAAGTGGTGAGGACCTGTCAGTCAGCACAGAACTCCGGACTGATGGAGCGGGCCACTATCCTTCTCCGAATATGTCCCCCGCTGGGGCATGGTACAGTAAATGTCCCTACTGCAAACAGGTTTGGGAGGTCTGGGGTGTCTGTTGCGTAAATCCCAATAAATAAGAAAACAAATCCCTTTGTTTCTTGGTAACATACTTTGTCCTGTCCTTCCGTCTGTCTGTCCACCCATGTCACCCCGATCCCTGGGGTGCACCCCCAGCTGGTAAATATTGAGTGGGTACAACCACGTGGCAGAGCTGATGTGGATGCCATTGCACTGACCACATATGAACCGTCTGCCCGCGGTCACATTCAAGCATGCCTGCTTGCTGCAGGTGAAGAAAACTGTCCCCTTGTGACCATACAGCACTGACTGATAAGTGCACAAGTGGACACATGAGTCATCTTTAGGAACCAGGGCATAAACACATCCCCATCCCTGTCCGGTGAAACAGAGTGGGTGATTACCAGGATTTTAAATGGGTCTTCCCTTTCCCTAGGCTGGGGGGCCCGGCCCCAGGGGCTGGGTGGTCCTGTCCAGCTGCACACATCTACCCTGGAGTCTCCACTTATATTTCCCTGTCTGCCTCTTACATAGCGCTCCTGAGGTGTCTACTGTATACAGGTCGCGAGGGGCCCACACCAGGGTGGACACAGATTGGAATTCCACTGATTGCGCCAGTGGGTAGCAGACTGTTCAGTTCCAATGCAAACTTAGGTGGGTTTTATACAAGAGGTCATCTTCATGCTCCTGACAGTCATGACATTTAAACACAGTGAAATACGGACAGGTATGTCCATTTTGCAGTTAAATAAAGTTATCAGTCAAAGTCTTTGTTTTCGTCAGGAGGTGCAGTCATGCTTCTGTGTGGTTTGTTCTGTTGTGTTGTCGGTATTCCCCCCGGGATGACCGTCTTGTCCACTGTCCCTGTCTGCACTTGGGGAATGTTCAATGACATTAGTTTGGTCACAGGGAGTCTTTAGTTGGGTCCAGTGCTTCCATGTGCCTTTTCCTTGACTATCTCTGCAGGCACAGCTGTCCCCACTTATTACCACGATGTATGGCCCCCACCAGTTTGGGGCAAAGCCTGGTTTGTCAGGCAGTGCTTACACCAGGACATGGCATCCTGCCACTGGGACCTCAGGGAAGATTCCAAGTTCCCCTGCCTTGTCGTTTTTGTCAATTACAGATTTCCGCATTCCTTTTCAGTGGCTGCTCAATTCTATCACATATCGCCGAATTTTGGCTTTTCGTGGACCCACATCGGTGCCCCCTGTGATTATTGTCTCTGGCAATTGCATTGTTCGACAGGTCATTAATTCACATGGTGTTAGCCCGGTTGCCTGATTTGTGGTAGCTCTTAATCTCATTATAGTATGGCTGGCAGCACTTCAGCCCATGTTCTGCTTGAGGTGTGCATGGCTTTAGCTAAAGCATTTTTGAGCGTTCTATTCATTCTCTCTACCATCCCTGTGCTCTGGGGGTGATAGGGAATGTGAAATGTTTGTCTAATGCTGAGTAATTGGCTGATAAACTTCATAACCTTCCCTGTAAAATGTGCCCCTTTGTTGGAGTCAATCTGGAGGGATACCCCCCACCTCGGGATTACCTCCTCCATTAATATTTGGCTACAGTGGAATCCCTCTACCCACTGGGTGAACTGGTCTTTGATGACCAGGCAGTACGTTTTCCCACGGGAGGGTGGTAGTGGCGCTGTAAATCTACCTGAAGGTGTCCCCAGGGTCCCCAAGATCTGGACTGGTGTCCCATCCTAACTTTTATGGGTCTCCCTGGGTTATGTTGTGCACAAACCATGCACCTGCGGCAGTACTTGGCCACGTCTCTTCCCATTCCCTTCCACCACCACTCTCTCCCTAGCTTGATATCATGGCCTCTCTACCTGTTTGGGAGAGCCCGTGGTGCAGATCAAGCAAAGTGTTCTGTATACACACTGGTGTTATCACCTTGTCTGCTTGCCTCCAGGCACCATCCTCCCCTTTGAATGCTCCCTGTAGTTTCCATTGCTCTCTCTCTCTTCCTACGAGGTGTCCTCCTGGAGCTGCTGAATTTGGGTAGTGTCTTTTTCTAATTCAATAGTAGCTATTGCAGCCTCATCAATAGCTTCTTGTTCTTGGGTTTTCTGAGCTGCTTGGTCTGCAGCCTGATTTCCATTGAATTGTAGCCAATTTGGGCTCTCTTTTGCTAGTTCCTTTTGATGGACCTGGACTTTTATTCCTGCATTCTCTTTTGGCTGTTCACTGGCACACAATAGTGCCTGAATTCTTAATTGGTGTTTACTAGGAGATCCCCCTGTAATGGTGAACCCCCTTCTGCCCCATACCACTATGTAGTCATGGACTACACTGAAGGCATATTGACTGTCTGTGTATATGTTCACGATATTTCCTTTTGCTAGTTCCAGCGCTTTGGTGAGTGCTACCACTTCTGTGACCTGTGCAGACTGACTTCCATCAAACCTCCCGGACATAACTGTTTCTAACTTATCAGTTACCACAGCCCATCCTATTCGGGGCGAGTCTCCTACATATTTTCATGACCCGTCCATGAAGAGGGTCTCCTCGGCTGTGTCTAGAGGGTTATCCTTTACTCTTCCCCAATTTTCATCCTGATCTCTCTCCCCACAATTGTGTGGTTTCCCTGTGTCTAGAATTCCCACCGCTGTTTTTTTTCCCCTATCCCTAACTATTAATTTATTCTGGGACTCAGGCTGTAACGGGACAGACCAGAACCCTTTGGCTATGTCTAAAACAGTGAAAATCTTGTGATCGGGGGCCAAGCCGTTTAAAACAGTGGAGGGGTCAGCTACAATGGGGTGCAATTTGGGGGTGACCTTATTTAGTCCTGTATAATCAATGGTGAGCCTGTAGCTCCCATCAGGTGTTATTACTGGCCATGTCAGTGAGTTAGTTGTACTTGCGGTTGCTTTCAGGATTCCCTGTCTCACGAGTCCTTTCACTCTCTCCACAACTGCTTTTTCTGCTTCGGGTTTGATTGGGTATTGCTGGTGGGGTTTATGCTCCGGTCTGGGAACCCTTATTGGGGTCTATAGGACGGAGGCCCTGATGGCTCCAAATCCCCCCTTTTCAAGGTTCCAGTCTTAACTGGTGACTGTAGCCACTTTAATAATTTCGCGGTGACTTGTAAGTTTCCCACTCTCAGTCTTCCAACCGTCCTGTCTGGGTCAAATCAATATCTCTTTTGCACAATGAATTAGAAGATTATATTCTCTCCTGAGATCATTGCCCAATATGGTGCCCTCATTATTTTGGCAAACATATAATTTCCTGGGGATATATATATTATTTATTTCCATGAGGGTAGTTTCACTTCGGTAAGCTAGTGTTTTATCCCCTCCTATCCCAGTTAAATGAATCATTTTGTTTGTGTGGGGTAAGGGTAGGTTTGTGATGGATATAGCAGCTCCTGTGCCCACTAGCATCTCACATTTCCTCCCTCCTATTACTGCGGGTACGTAAAATCTTCCCCCCCCTCTCCCTTACCTTCAGGAATGGGGGCAGCTGGATGTCAGCTCTGCTGTCCTTGGGATCCCCGCAATGTTCCGGTTGGTGTTTGGGGGTGCCTCATGCTTTTCCCAGCACACTGCTTCAGTGTGTCCTATTCTGTTGCAGTGGCTGCAGTATTTTACATTGTTCCTGGTCTAACTCGTGTATTCTGTCCTCCAGCTCTTTAACTTGTTCCTGGTCCTTTCTTCACCTACTCGGGGAGACACTCACTTGCTCAATGAGACCTGCTAACTGGTACACTAACACTCCCCCTATCTTTTTAGTTTTATTTGTTTATCTATCCACTCTCTCTGTTGTGCTAACGTCTGGGATGGATCCCAACCACTTTTCTTCATTTGCTCTGACAGCCCTTGTCTGTCTGCCTTGTATTTGTCAATAAGGGAACCTGCAGTGTCCCCCTTAAAACTTTGATCTGCCACTTAGCAGATTGTGTATCCCCGGATACCACCAACAGTAAAGTGTTCCTGGGAACTTCTCTACCCCAGGCCAATAATATTATCCTAGCACTGTCCGTACAGCCGTAGCAGTCTCCTAGAAAGGTGTGCTCTCTACTGGTGGGACTTCTCTACCCTCCTAGTCACCTCTACTTACCCAGCATCTCCCAATAGGTCCAGAAACCTACCTCTAGCCCGGTGTGTTCTCTACCTGGTGTGACTCTTTACCCTCCCTGCCACCGCCGCTATTCAAGCTCTGTCATTTGGTGACAGACTGACAGGGTATCACGGTTACTCAGTGTCCACGCTCCCCACCTTGGAAACGTGTACTCCACTGTTGTTGGTCAGAGTGATCAGCTCCTCTTCCTCACCACACTGGAAGTTACAAATACAAACAGCTCCCAATCTTTAACCTAAACTCTAACCGGACTCTGCGTTGTTCACCCCGACAGAGTCCAGTGTGACCTGACTTTACCACTTGGGCCTCACAGCTCCTAGTGCCCTCGGCACCTCAATCCCCATTTTAAATCCCACCCTTCACCTGGAGGGAGTGGGGGGCACCCCTCTTAACAACCAGTTTAGGGCAGGGTCTGTGAGACAGGCACTACCTCGTCCCCCTACACAAGCAGCAGGTTCTTACAGCAGTTAATACAGTTAAACACCTACTCTACACAGACATGCACTTATTGGTTCTTTCCCTGACCCCTCCCCACCTTCTGATGGTGGCCTTTGATCAGAGCACCAGCAGTAAGAGCCCTGCTCGCAGCTCCCATTGTTATGGGGAAAATCACCAGCCTCGGAGTCAGAGTCAGGGTTCAATGACAGAGCTTATTGTACAAGGAAATACCGGAGCTCTGAGGGGGAGAGAGAGACACCAACAGCACAGTGGTCAGCTGCGAGTCTTCTCTCCACACGGCACACATGTCAAGATACTTTTATGTATTTTGTAATTATAATAGGTTAGTGATGGGGTTATTGTCTTTGTGCCATAGTTTGTTTATTGTAAACATTGCAGAATTGTTGACAGTTTCGGTGCAGTCATTGTCAGTTTTAGTGGGTATTGCTGGTGGGGCTTATGCTGCGGTCAGGGAACCCTCATTGTGTCTACGTTAACTAGACCTGTATCTAACTCTGTTTGTGCCCATGCTTTGGGGACAGAGGCGCAGATGGCTCTGAATCACCCCTTTGGAGATTCCAGTTCCTACTGGTGAGTGTAGTCACTTTAATTGTTTCAAGGTGATTTGTAAGTTTCCCAATCTCAGTCTGTTGACGGTTCTGTCTGGGCCAAATCAATATCTCTTTTGCACAATCAATTAGAAGATTATATTCTCTCATGTGATCATTGCCCATTATGATGCCCTCATTATTTTGGCAAACATATAATTTCCTGCGGATATATATATTATTTATTTCTTTGAGGGTAGTTTCACTTCGGTAAGCTAGTGTTTTATCCCCTCCTATTCCAGTTAAGTGAATCATTTTGTTTGTGTGGGGTAAGGGTAGGTTTGTGATGGATACAGCCACTCCTGTGTCTAGTAGCGTCTCACATTTTCTCCTTCATATCAGTGCAGATACATAGATTTTCCCCTCTCCCTTCCCCTCAGGAATAGGGGCAGCTGGATGTCAGCTCTGCTGTCCTTGGGATCCCCGCAATGTTCCTGTTGGTGTTTGGGGGTGCCCCATGCTTTTCCCAGCACACTGCTTCAGTGTGTCCTATTCTGTTGCAGTGGCTGCAGTATTTTACATTGTTCCTGGTCTAACTCGTATATTCTGTCCTCCAGCTCTTTAACTTGTTCCTGGTCCTTTCTCCAACTACTCGGGGAGACACTCACTTGCTCAATTAGACCTGCTAACTGGTACATAACACTACTCCTATCTTTTTAGTTTTATTTGTTTATCTATCCACTCTCTCTGTTGTGCTAACGTCTGGGATGGATCCCAACCACTTTTCTTCATTTGCTCTGACAGCCCTTGTCTGTCTGCCTTGTATTTGTCAATAAGGGAACCTGCAGTGTCCCCCTTAAAACTTTGATCTGCCACTTAGCAGATTGTGTATCCCCGGATACCACCAACAGTAAAGTGTCCCTAATCCCGTGGGAACTTCTCTACCCCCAGCCTAAAATACTGTCCCAGCACCATCTGTACAGACATAGCAGCTTTCTAGCAAGGTGTGCTCTCGACTGGTGGGACTTCTCTACTTACCCAGCACCTCCCAATAGGCCCAGAAACCTACCTCTAGCCCAGTGTGTTCTCTACCTGGTGTGACTCTTTACCCTCCCTGCCACCGCCACTATTCAAGCTCTGTCATTTGGCGACAGACTGACAGGGTATCACGGTTACTCAGTGTCCACGCTCCCCACCTTGGGAACGTGTACTCCACTGTTGTTGGTCAGAGTGATCAGCTCCTCTTCCTCACCACACTGGAAGTTACAAATACAAACAGCTCCCAACTTTTAACCTAAACTCTAACCGGACTCTGCGTTGTTCACCCCGACAGAGTCCAGTGTGACCTGACTTTACCACTTGGGCTTCACAGCTCCTAGTGCCCTCGGCACCTCAATCCCCATTTTAAATCCCACCCTTCACCTGGAGGGGGTGGGGGGCACCCCTCTTAACAACCAGTTTAGGGCAGGGTCTGTGAGACAGGCACTACCTCGTCCCCCTACACAAGCAGCAGGTTCTTACAGCAGTTAATACAGTTAAACACCTACTCTACACAGACATGCACTTATTGGTTCTTTCCCTGACCCCTCCCCACCCCCCCGATGGTGGCCTTCGATCAGAGCACCAGCAGTAAGAGCCCTGCTCGCAGCTCCCATTGTTATGGGGAAAATCACCAGCCTCAGAGTCAGAGTCGGGGTTCAGTGACAGAGCTTATTGTACAAGGAAATACCGGAGCTCCGGGGGGAGAGAGAGACACCAACAGCACAGTGGTCAGCTGCGAATCTTCTCTCCACACGGCACACATGTCAAGATTCTTTTATACAATTTATAGTATAATAGGTCAGTGATGAGGTTAATGTCTTTGTGCCATAGTTTGTTTATTGTAAACATTGCAGAATCATTGATAGTTTCGGTGCAGTCTTTGTCAGTTCCAGCGCAGCCTCTGTTAATTTCAGTACGGTCATTGTCAGTTTCAGTGCAGACATTGTCAGTTTCAATGTCTGCGGAAGTCCATTGCTGTAGTAATGGGCACTAATCGCTCTTCCTGAGAAGGACAATTACTGTAGCCCTGGCTATTAACATTTTGTATTGAGTCTGTATCAAACTGTTAGCATTTCTATCAAAGATGTTGGCTGGACCCAGGCACTTCAGCAGGCAGTGTACGTTACTCGTGTATATTCTCTCCCCCACCCGCCTTAGACTAATCAACTGGGTTGTGAGTGCATTGTGCTGACATTCTGGTGACCCCAGGCAATGTCTATGTTTGCTGTACTGTCTCTTTCAATATTGTGGTCCGGCGGCCATCTTGTGTGTCATATGTGTCAAGTTCACCATTTATATAAAAGATTTGGATGTGAGCATAAGAGATATCGTTAGTAAGTTTGCAGATGACACCAAAATTGGAGGTGTAGTGGATAGTGAGGAAGGTTACCTCAGATTACAATGGGATCTTGACCAGATGGGCCCATGGGCTGAGAAGTGGCAGGTGGACTTTAATTTAGATAAATGTGAGTTGCTGCATTTTGGGAAAGCAAATCTTAGCAGGACTTATACACTTAATGGTAAGGTCCTAGGGAGTGTTGCTGAACAAAGAGACCTTGGCGTGCAAATTCATAGTTCCTTGAAAGTGGAGTTGTAGGTAGATAGGATAGTGAAGAAGGTGTTTCGTATGCTTTCCTTTCTTGGTCAGAGTATTGAGTACAGGAGTTGGGAGGTCATGTTGCGGCTGTACAGGACATTGGTTCGGCCACTGTTGGAATATTGCATGCAATTCTGGTCTCCTTCCAATCGGAAAGATGTTGTGAAACTAGAAAGGGTTCAGAAAAGATTTACAAGGATGTTGCCAGGGTTTGAGGATATGAGCTACAGGGAGAGGCTGAACAGGCTGGGGCTGTTTTCCCTGGAGTGTCGGAGGCTGAGGGGTGACCTTATAGAGGTTTACAAAATTATGAGGGGTATGGATGGGATAAATAGACAAAGTCTTTTCCCTGGGGTGGGGGAGTCCAGCACTAGAGGGCATAGGTTTAGGGTGAGAGGGGAAAGATGTAAAAGAAACCTAAGGGGCAACTTTTTCACACAGAGGGTGGTACGTGTATGGAATGAGCTGCCAGAGGAAGTGGTGGTGGCTGGTACAATTGCGACATTTAAAAGGCATCTGGATGGGTATATGAATAGGAAGGGTTTGGAGGGATATGGGGCGGGTGCTGGCAGGTGGGACTAGTTTGGGTTGGGATATCTGGTCGGCATGGACAGGTTGGACCGTAGGGTCTGTTTCCATGCTGTACAACTCTATGACTCTATGGCCAAGTGATGGCTCAGTGGCCATCTGGTGTGTCACTGTGCCTAGTGTCACCCTGCCCCATGCCACCTTGAACTTCAGTTTACACCATTATGGGAATGTTGGAATGGAACTCACCAATAATGAACATGCCTGGACATGTAACTTCTACAGAGTTGGAACGTTTCAGTATCTTGCATCTCAATAGTTCAACTATGAACTATGAACTATGAAAGCAACCACCCCAACACACACAAAAGAAGTTGCATCAAGACACTATTCAAAAGGGCCACAACACACTGCAGTACACCAGAACTGCAAAAAGAGGAAGAAGAACACCTATACAATGTATTCGCCAAAAACAGATACCCGCGCAATTTCATCAACAGATGCCTAAGGGAAAGACAACGGAACGAGGACATGCCACAACCCAAAGGACTAGCCACACTACCATACATCAAGAGCATTTCCGAACTGACAGCCAGACTACTGCGACCACTAGGACTCATAACAGCACACAAACCAACAGCCACTCTCCGACAACAACTTATCAGAATGAAGGACCCGATACCCAGCATGAGCAAAACCAATGTAGTGTACAAAATCCCATGCAAGGACTGTACAAAACACTACATAGGACAAATAGGAAGACAGCTAACGATCCACATCCATGAACACCAACTAGCCACGAAATGACACGACCAGCTATCCTTAGTAGCCACACACACACATGACAAGCAACATGAATTCGACTGGGACAACACTACTATTATAGGACAAGCCAAACAGAGAACAGCCAGGGAATTCCTAGAGGCATGGCACTCATCCACAGATTCAATCAATAAGCACATTGACCTGGACCCAATATACTGACCACTGCAACGAACAGCTGGAACTGACATCCGGAAGCGGCAGATTCAAACCACTGCAAATGCCGGAGGAAAGATCACAGAAGCGCTTCACAGGAGGCTCCCAAGCACTGAGGATGTCACCTAGACAGGGGACGAAACGTCTGCAACACAAATTCCCAGCTCGGTGAACAGAACCACAACATATACCAAATATGTAATTCAGTACGGCACAGGAACAGGCCCTTCGGCCCACCATGCCTGCACCAATTTTAATGCTTATTTCGACCCACAACTCATTGCCCACTATGTACTTTCTATCCCTGTGTTCACCTCCTGTTCATGTGCCTCTAAAGATATATCTTAATCATTGTTAGTGTGTCTGCTTCCACCACCTCAATGGTAGTGGGTTCCAGGTACTCACTACCCCCTGTGAAAAATTTTCCCCCATTTTCACCCCAAAACCTTCCCCTCTCACCTTGAAGTTGTGCCCTCTTGTGGTTGATCCTTCCAACCTGGGGATAAAACCTCTGACCATCCACCCTATTTCTGCCTCTTATAATTTTTACAAAGTACTTTGGCTGTCTTTAATGCATACGGTTTAATATGCAATCACAATTAGTTAATTGTGTTCTTCGACCAATAGCATAGCGAATACCACAGCTATTTTTAAAGATTTTGGTTTCCTGATGTTTCTTTCCAACCATCGCTATCAATGTGCACTTTTCTTCTTGAACGTGAGGCTTTTTTGATGAGTTCAGTTCTGCAGTGTAAAATATTTCACCTCGGCGAAAATAAAATATTTTCAGCTTGGCGAACAGAACCACAAAGAGCACCCGAGCAACAAATCTTCTCACAAACTTTGAATATTTTGTATATTGCCATCTCTGGAGTTATCCTAGCAAACCATGTCAAATATTCTGGAAGGGAAGGGAGTTAGTTGTTGAATAGACGCCATCTTTGGGCGGCACAGTGGCACAGTGGTTAGCGCTGCCTCACAGCGCCAGAGACCCGGGTTCAATTCCCGACTCAGGCGACTGACTGTGTGGAGTTTGCACGTTCTCCCCGTGTCTGCGTGGGTTTCCTCCGGGTGCTCCGGTTTCCTCCCACAGTCCAAAGATGTGCGGGTCAGGTGAATTGGCCATGCTAAATTGCCCACAGTGTTAGGTAAGGGGTAAATGTAGGGGTATGGGTGGGTTGCGCTTCGGCGGGTCAGTGTGGACTTGTTGGGCCGAAGGGCCTGTTTCCACACTGTAAGTAATCTAATCTAAGTAATCTAATCTAATCTTTACCCATGGGACCCCGAAACACATTTTGTGAAGTTCTGAAAGTGTTAAAGGAAGCGCATCTCATCTTAAATGAAAAATGTGATTTGGCGAAAACCATCATTAAATTCTGAGGATGTAAGTCAAAACAAAAATGACAGAAAGTCATCCGTGACATCCCAAAACCCAACAACATTGAAGAAGTTCGGATGTTCCTTGGATCTGGCCAATCAGATTTGGGAAATTCATTCTGAGCTTAGCTACAATCACTGAGTCTTTGAGAGAATTTGTACATTAAGGCCAGCTCTGGTTTGGGGTTTCTGAGCTAGCCAATACATCTTAAAAAAATAACGGAAGGGATCATTTCTTCAGATCTTCTGGCCACTATAATCCATCTATGAATCTGTGTTGAGCAATAAATTGTGAAATATTTAACAACAACAAGTATTTGATCTATTTTGTCTAACCAGAACAGCACCAGATGTAGAACTGTCCTTTTTTGAAAAGTTATGAATACAATAATCATAACAGGCCATCCAACTGAACTGACAGAAGCTTAAACTAAGCCTAAAATCATTGTGTTAAAAGAACAACTAGGGAAGGGCACTGAATGTCAACAATACCCACTTTTCACAAACGTGTCTTTTTTAAAGAAGTTAACCATAAGGCTGGCTGTGAAGATGAGCCTTGTGAGGATGTTGCCGGAGTTGGAGGATCTGAGCTATATGGAGAGGCTGAACAGGCTGGGGCTGTTTTCTGCGGAGCACCAGAGGCTGAGGGGTGACCTTATGAGTTTTATAAAATCAAGGGCGGCACGGTGGCACAGTGGTTAGCACTGCTGCCTCACAGCACCTGTAGACCCGGGTTCAATTCCCGACTCAGGTGACTGACTGTGTGGAGTTTGCACGTTCTCCCCGTGTCTGCGTGGGTTTCCTCCGGGTGCTCCGGTTTCCTCCCACAGTCACAAAGATGTGCGGGTCAGGTGAATTGGCTAAGCTAAATTGCCCGTAGTGTTAGGTAAGGGGTAAATATAGGGGTATGGGTGGGTTGCGCTTCGGCGGGTCGGTGTGGACTTGTTGGGCCGAAGGGCCTGTTTCCACACTGTAAGTCTAATCTAATCTAATGAGGAGTATGGATAGGGTAAATAGACAAGGTCTTTTCCTTGAGGTGGGGGAGTCCAGGACTAGAGGGCATAGGTTTAGGGTGAGAGGGGAAAGATATAAAAGAGACCTAAGGGGCAACTTTTTCACACAGAGAGTGGTATGTGTATGGAATGAGCTGCCAGAGGAAGTGGTGGAGGCTGGTACAATTACAGCATTTAAAAGGCATCTGGATGGGTATATGAACGGGAAGGGTTTGAAGGGATATGGGTTGGGTGCTGGCAGATGGGACTAGATTGGGTTGGGATATCTGGTCGGCGTGGACGAGTTGGACCCAAGGGTCTGTTTCCATGCTGTACATCTCTATGACTATGACTCTAAGACTTGAAACACTATGTTTCCCTCTCCACAGATACTGCCAGACCTGCTGAATTTCTCCAGCACTCGCTGCTTTTGTTTTAGATTTTATATGTAAAATTTCAACACTCCTTTCAACTTGACACATTTGTACATATTGCATCCTGTCGTTACTCTGACTAAAATGTACCACTCCACCAGTTTAAATGTCATCACCCCATGCCTCTGCATGCTTGACAAGTCACCATTCCCCTAAATGCTGTTGCTATCTTCATCATTGTTCCCTGCAATTGTGTGCTGTGCACTTTGAGCTGACTGTGAAGTGATGCCCTGATACGTAGGTGTGGATCATTGAAATACATTGAAATAAGTCATTGCTCTGTAACTAGCTCCTTGGGAACAGCATGACTCAACCATGCAAAAACCATAACCACTGTTGAATCAACGCTCAACCCAAATCGTTTTCCAGCATAATGAACTTCTGCATTCCTGACTTGGATTTCCAAACTTCAGGAATGTGGAGGGCACTTATTCTCAGAGACACCCTTCACAGTGTCAGATCATCAGAGGAACAAAGTCACGCACCCCTCTTAAATTCATAGATAAAGTCAAAGAGATTGTCCAGCAAGGAATGATGCCAATCAATGCATTATGGTCACCCAGGCCATCAAGCACCTATCTAATCTCATTTTCCAGGATTTAACCTTTAGCCTTATATGCTGTGATGTTTTCAGGTGCTCATTGAAATATATTTTAAATGTAGTGAAGGTTTACCTGGATCATCAGTGAGTTCCAGTTTGGCCCCATCTTCTGGATGAAAAGTATTGTGGTGTTCCACAGGGATCAGTTGGGGACCTCTGCTCTTTGTGATTTTTATAAATGACTTGGATGAGGAAGTGGAAGGGTGGGTTAGTAAGTTTGCTGATTACACGAAGGTTGGTGGAGTTGTGGACAGTGTGGAAGGCTATTGTAGGTTGTAACAAGACATTGACAGGATATAGAACTGGGCTGATAAGTGTCAGATGGAGTTCAACCTGGAAAAGTGTGAAGTGATTCACTTTGGAAGGTCAAATTTGAGTGAAGAATATAGGGTTAAAGGCAGGATTCGTGCCAGTGTGGTGGAACAGAAGGATGTTGGGGTCCATATCCATAAATCCCTCAAAGTTGCCACCTAAGTTGATAGGGATGTTAAGAGAGCATACAGTGTGTAAGCTTTCATTAGCAGGGGAATTGAGTTTAAGAGCCGAGAGGTTATGCTGCAGCTCTATTGAGTCCTAATTGGACAATACTTGGAATATTGTGTTCAGTTCTGATCGCCTCATGAGAGGAAAGATGTGGAAGCTTTCGAGAGGATGCAGAGGAGATTTACCAGGATGCTATCTGGACTGGAGGGCATGTCTTATGAAGAAAGTTTGAGGGAGCTAGGTGCGACGAAGGATGAGAGGTGGCTTGATAGAGGTGTACAAGATGATGAGAGACATAAATAGAATGGATAGCCAGAGACTTTTTCCCAGGATGGAAATGTCTATCATGAGGGGATATAATTTTAAAGTGATTGGAGGAAGGTTTGGGGAGGTGTCAGAGGTAGGTTCTTTATTCAGGGAGTGGTGGGCGCATGGAATACACTGCCAGCAGTAGTAGTAGAGTCAGATACATAGGGGTGTTAAAGCAACTCTTGGATAGGCACAGGGAAGATCGTACAATGAAGGGTATGTAGTTAGTTTGATCTTAGAGTAGGATAAAATGTCGGCACAACATCGAGGGCCGAAGGGCCTGTACCGTTTTCTAAGGTTCTATGTTCTACTTTCTTCAAATAACCTCTAATCCTCCTGCCCCTTACCATAAATCTTTGCCTCCCCCACGCCCAGTTTTTGAACCCTATACTAAGGGCAGCCGTTTATCTCATTTACAGTGTCCATGCCCCACATAACGTCATACACCTCAGTCAGGTTCCCCCCCCTCAGCCTTCTCAGCTCCAAGGAAGACAACCCCAGTCTATCCATTCCCTCTTCACAGCTGAATCTCTCAACTCTCAGCAACATCCTGGTGAATAGGAGACAGGAAGGACTGCAGCTGCTGGCAGTCAGGGTCAATAGATGGGAAGCTGGAAGAGGCAGGTCAGACAGCAGGTTTCGGGCCTGAAATATTGACTCTCTTGCTCCTTGGATTCTGTCTGATCTGCTGTGCTTTTCCAGCTTCACATCTGTTGACATCACCATTCTGGCATAACTCCTTGGCACCCTCTCTAATGCAAACACATCTTTCCTATAGCAGAGTGACCGGAACAGCACACAGTACTCCAGATGTTGGTTCACCAGCATTAATATACAGTTCCATTATAATCTCCCTGCTCTTTTATCCAATGCATTGACTGATTGAGGTAAGCATTCCACATGACTTTGAAATCACATTATGTCCTTCTACCTTCAAGGATCTATGGCCATATACACCAATGTGTCACACATGCTCTGTCCTTCCTAGGGCCTGACCATTCATTCACATCCTGCCTTGCCTTGTTTGTCCTTCTAAAATTACCTCACAGTTTTGAGGATTAAATTCAGTTTGTCACTGTTCTACCCATTTATTATCAGCCTGTAGTCTAATGCTTTCCTCCTTGCTACTTCGCACTCCATGGATATTTGTATAATCTGTGAACTTAGTGATGACATCGCCATTATTCATGTCTTGATCATGAAGAGACACAAAAACAGCAAGAATCCCAGGATTGGTCCCTGTCGTTTGCCAATGGCTTTCAACTCACAAAATGAACCTCCGACTGTCACCCGCTGCCTCCCTTCAATTTTGGATCCGAATTGCTCTGGAATCCTTGGTCTCTTACCTTCTAGACCTGTCTTGCATGTGAAACATTGTCGAAAGCCTTCCTGAAGTCCATGTGGACTATGCAATCTACACTAGGATTTGTTACACATGATCTCCAGATAAAGGCATATTGACCACCCTTGTTAATCCTTGTATCTCTAAGTGGAGATTAATTCTGTTCTGCGAATTTCTCTGAGAGTTTCCCAACCACTGATATTAGACTCATCAGTCTGTAGTTTCCTTTTTTATCCCTACCAGCTTTCTTGTATAATGGTACCAGCACTAGCTGCTGTCCAGTTCTCTGATTTGAAAATTATTGTCCGAGCCACTGTAATCTCCTCCCTTGCCTCCCACAGAAGCCTGGGATACATCTCACCAGGGCCTGGGAGTCTGTCCATGTCCAAGCCGGTAAAACCATTAATCTTTCGTCCCCCTCAATAACCTTTTGTTTGAAGGACACGGCTGAGGAGTATTTCATCTGGTTAATCGAATTCCGGATAACCGAATGCTGGATAACATAGTTTAGCCAATCATCAGGACCTTGCAATCTTGCCGGATAATCCAATATTCGGATAATTGAATGTCGGATAATCGAGGTTCCTCTGTATATCACAATCCCCTTCCTGATTTCTATACCTACATCATCTATTACTATTGTGAGTACAAATACAACGTACTCACTTAAAACCTCACCCTCACCTTCCAGCTCCCCACACAGATTGCTGCTTTGATCTCTAATGGGACCTACTCTCTCTGTGGTTATCTTCTTAACCCTAATGTACTTCTAAATTGCATTTGGACTTTCCTTTATTTTACCCAACAGGGTTTTCTCATCCCCCTCTTATCTCTCCTAATTTTTTTTTACTTTCTATTCTCCTCTGGGGCATCTGCTGCCCTGAGCCCTCAGTAACTGCAAGAAGCTTCCTCCTTTTCCCCGTACCCAATAATCCAGTAGATCCCTTGGCATCTAGGGTTCCCTGCACTTGCTGGTCTCTCCCTCCAGCGTTATGGGAACGTGTTACTCCGCACTCTCTCTCTCTCCTTTCTGAAAGGCTGCCACTGCTTGGATGGAGATGTAATGAGTAGTTGCTCTCAGCCCACTTTAGTCTGATCCTGTCTCACCACATTCAAATCAGCCCTCCCACAGTTCAGAACCTTTACTCCAGTTCATCATTGTCCTTTTACCATTAACTATTTTAAACCTTCTAGGAGAAAGTGAGGACTGCAGATGCTGGAGATCAGAGCTGAAAAATATGAAGAGATCTAGGGCAGGTAAGAGGCCAGTACGGGGTGTCCAGGCACCTCTTACCTCCCTCGATCTCTTCATTGCCAACTGCTGCCGCGACATTAACCAGCTCAACCTGTCCACCCCTCTTACCCACTCCAACCTCTCACCCTCAGAACGTGCAGCCCTCCACTCCCTCTGTTCCAACCCCAACCTCACTATCAAACCTGCAGACAAGGGAGGCGCGGTGGTAGTTTGGCGCACCAACCTTTACACCGCTGAGGCTAAACACCAGCTCATGGACACCTCCTCCGATGCCCCCTTGACCATGACCCCACCTCCCACCACCAAACCATCATCTCCCAGACCATCCATAACCTCATCACCTCAGGGGATCTCCCATCCACCGCCTCCAACCTCATAGTCCCACAACCCCGCACCGCCAGTTTCTACCTCCTGCCCAAAATCCACAAACCTGACTGCCCCGGCCGACCCATTGTCTCAGCCTGCTCCTGCCCCACCGAACTCAACCCTGCATACCTCGACACGGTCCTGTCCCCTTAGTCCAAGAACTCCCCACCTACGTTCGGGACACCACCCACGCCCTCCACCTCCTCCATGATTTTCGCTTCCCCAGTCCCCAATGCCTTATCTTCACAATGGACATCCAGTCCCTGTACACCTCCATCCCCCATTGCAAAGGACTCAAAGCCCTCCGCTTCTTCCTTTCCCGCCGCACCAACCAGTTCCCTTCCACTGACACCCTCCTTCGACTGACTGAACTGGTCCTCACCCTGAATAACTTCTCTTTCCAATCCTTCCACTTCCTCCAAACCAAAGGAGTAGCCATGGGCACCCGCATGGGCCCCAGCTATGCCTGTCTCTTCATAGGATATGTGGAACCGTCCATCTTCCACAGCTACACTGGCACCACTCCCCACCTTTTCCTCCGCTACATCGATGACTGTATCGGCGCTGCCTCGTGCTCCCACGAGGAGGTTGAACAGTTCATCCACTTTACCAACACCTTCCACCCCGACCTCAAATTTACCTGAAACATCTCAGACTCCTCCCTCCCCTTCCTAGACCTCTCCATTTCTATCTCGGGCGACCGAATCAACACGGACATTTACTTCAAACCGACCGACTCCCACAGCTACCGAGACTACGCCTCCTCCCACCCTGCCCCCTGTAAAAACACCATCCCAAACTCCCAATTCCTTTGTCTCAGCCGCATCTGCTCCCAGGAGGACCAGTTCCAATACCGTACAACCCAAATGGCCTCCTTCTTCAAAGACCGTAATTTCTCCCCAGATGTGATCGACGATGCCCTCCACCGCATATCCTCCACTTCCCGCTCCTCCGCCCTTGAGCCCCGCCCCTCCAATTGCCGCCAGGACAGAACCCCACTGGTCCTCACCTACCACCCCACCAACCTCCACATACATCGTATCATCCGCTGTCATTTCTGCCACCTCCAAACGGACCCCACCACCAGGGATATATTTCCCTCCCCTCCCCTATCAGCATTTCGAAAAGACCACTCCCTCCGTGACTCCCTCGTCAGGTCCACACCCCCCACCAGCCCAACCTCCACTCCCGGCACCTTCCCCTGCAACCGCAAGAAATTCAAAACTTGCGCCCACACCTCCTCCCTTACTTCCCTCCAAGGCCCCAAGTGATCCTTCCATATCCGCCACAAATTCACCTGCACCTCCACACACATCATTTACTGCATCCGCTGCACCAGGTGTGGCCTCCTCTATATTGGGGAGACAGGCCGCCTACTTGCGGAACGTTTCAGGGAACACCTCTGGGACACCCGGACCAACCAACCCAACCACCCCGTGGCTCAACACTTCAACTCCCCCTCCCACTCCACCAAGGACATGCAGGTGCTTGGACTCTTCCATCGCCAGACCATAGCAACACGACGGCTGGAGGAAGAGCGCCTCATCTTCCGCTTAGGAACCCTCCAACCACAAGGGATGAACTCAGATTTCTCCAGTTTCCTCATTTCCCCTCCCCCCACCTTGTCTCAGTCAAATCCCTCAAACTCAGCACCGCCTTCCTAACCTGCAATCTTCTTCCTGACCTCTCCGTCCCCACCCCCATTCTGGCCTATCACCATCATCTTGACCTCCTTCCACCTATTGCATTTCCAATGCCCCTCCCCCAAATCCCTCCTCTCTACGCTTTATCTTAGCCTGCTGGACACACTCTCCTCATTCCTGAAGAAGAGCTCATGCCCGAAACGTCGATTCTCCTGCTCCTTGGATGCTGCCTGACCTGCTGCGCTTTTCCAGCAATGCATTTTTCAGCTGTTTTAGACCTTGCCAAGTTATGGTCACTATCACCAAAAGGTCCCCCACTGACAGAATCCCTACAGTGTGGAAGCAGGCCATTTGGCCCATTGAGTCCAAACTTCCCCTCCTCCTTCTCTCCCACACCCATCCCCAACTACAGAAACCCTGCATTTCATGTGGCTAACTGGACAGTCATCCCCCAGGGTGGAATCGAACCCAGATCCCTGGCACCGTGAGGCTGCAGTACTAAGCACTGAGTCACTGTGCTGCTCACTGAAGCTTCTAGCATTTTGCTGCCTTCATTCTCTAAAACTAGGTCTGTCCTCTCTCTACTAAAAGACTTTAAAAGCTCTTCAGGATGCATTTTAAACATTCTGCCCTCTCCATGCCATTCAAATGTTCTCTATTTATCCAAATTCATTTTTGGGAAGTTGAAATACCCTAATGTTAATCTCAGAATATTTTTACTTTTCTATGGTTCACTGATAAACCTGGTCTTCAATCTCTCCCTGTCAGTTTGGTGATCTGGCGTACACTGCCAGCAAAGTCAGTGCTCCATTTTGTTTCAGCATTCAACCCGTGTGCAACATGTCCGTTACGCTACGTGTACACAACCACACGACATTTCTCACATAGCGATTGGCAGTCTTGACAGCATTGTTTTCTAGCTTGGTGGTTGGCACTGCTGCCTGACAGCACCAGGGATAGCGGGTTTGATTCCAGCCTCGGGTGACTGTGCAAACTCCGCACAGACGTGCTCCCCGTGCCTGCGTGGATTTCCTCCGTGCGCTCCGGTTTCCTCCCACAGTTCAAAGGTGTGCAGGTTAGCTGGATTGGCCACACTAAATTGACCATAGTGTCCAGGTATGTGCAGGTTAGGTGGACCATTCACAGTAAATGTGGGGTTATGGAGAAAGGGTGGGGTGGGATCTGGCTGGAATGCTCTTCAGAGAGTCAGTACAGACGTGATGGGCTGATTGATCTCCATCGACACTGTAGGGATTCTATTCCAGGATAATTGCTGCCCTGATGTCTTTATTTGAGATGCCTTCTAAGATATGGTTATATCCTTATTGCTGTAATTGATTATTGATTCATATTGCAACACCACATCCTCTTTTGAGCTGCCATCCTGCTCAGTGTCAGTAGTTGCAATGATAACGTATCTCTACAAGATAATCAACATTATGAATTCAACTGCCTTCTGGCAAGACCTACTTGTATTAGAATAAACACTATACTCCCTGTACCCCACCTTGATTATACATGCTCTGCGTTCCAAACTTAATTTCTCTTCTATATTTGTCTGTGTATCATCCCTGTTCTCACTCCCATGGAACATTATTTTAAATGTCCATCAGTACTAGCACATCTATCCCCTCCCTACACCTACATCACGAGGATGTCAGTCTCATTCTGGTTCCCCATAGAGTTGTACCAGTCCCTTATTCCCCAGGAACTGACCCAGTGATCCAGGAGTCTAAAGCCCTCCTTCCTGCACCATTTATCTGCTCTCTCCTCCTTTTCCTTTACTCACTGATAAATGGCACCGGGAATAGTCCAGAGATTTCAGATTTTGAAATTCTGTTTTTCATTTGACTACCTAACTCCCTAAATATTTGGTGTAGAACCTCATCTCATTTTGTACCCGTGTCATTGGTCTCATTGTGAATCATGGTCTCTGGCTGTTTGCACGCCACTTTGAGAACAGCCCCAGGGTATTCTGGGACATCCTTTACCCTGGTCTCTGGACAATATCACACCATCAGGGAGGGGGAGGGGGGGTGGGGGGGTCACATCTGCAGCCACCGAAATGCCTGCCTGTACCCATTGGTATGCAGTGATCTATCACCCTCTCTTTCTGCTCCCACCTTATGCAGCTGGGCTCTGACCGCACTCCCCAGAGCAACCCATCGCCCTTCTCCTTTATCAACTCAGGAAAACTGCTCTTGAGTGAGGTGCAATCTAAGGCTTTCTTGATGACAGGCCTGCCTCCCTTCTCTTATCACTCAATCCTCCGCTGACTTCACCTCCTGAAGCTGTAGGGTGGCTACATCTTAAAACAAGCAACCCTTGTAGCCCACAGCCTTACAGATGCACTCCAATCAATGTTTTATTCTCTGAACTCAGTGCGTAGGAACCTTGGTTTGGAGAAAACAATGTTAAACATAAATAAGGGTAATTACAGAGGGATAATGGCACAGTTGGTTGAGTTGGCTGGGAAAGGAGTTCAGTTGTCAGAGGGAACTGGAAAAAAAGATGAGTTGAGGCACGATGGCTGCTACTTCAAAAAATAGCTCATGTGTTGAAGATATTTCCAAGTGAGGAAGAAAGGATTTAGGAAGGAGATAAACTGATTAACGAGGGACGTTAAGGGATATTATCAACCCACCTTTATTCTTAATGAGAGGGAGACATAAAACAGGTGGTGATAGGTGAGTGACCCCTCTTCAGAAACAGCTCAGGAGGGTCACGCTTTCTCTCTCTTCACAGATGTTGTCAGGAGTCACACAATACCAGGTTAATGATCAACAGCAGATTTTGGAGCAGCGAATATGTGATTTCAAGTAAACCTGTTGGACTATATCCTGGTGTCTTGTTGGACTATGTCCTGTGTCTTGTGACTTTTCTGACTTTGTCCAACCCAATCCAAAACTGGCACCTCCACGTCCATAGACGCTGCCAGGCCTGCTGTGTTTTTCCAGCAATTTTTGTTTCTGTGTTTTTCAGACCTCCAACATCTGCAGTTCTTTGTTTGATACAACTGGCAGCCAAATTGCTTAACATCTGTCATTGGGAAAACGTAAGAGTCTATTCTAAAAGATGTAACAGCAGAACATGTTGAAATACCTATTATTATCTAGTAGAGTCAGTGTGGCTTCATGAAGGTTAAATGAGGCCTAACAAATTTATTTCAGTTCTTTGAATAGGGTAACAGGCAGGATAGCTAAAAGGGAACCAGTAGATGTAATATATTTGAGTTTTCCAAAGGGAATTCAATAATGATCTGGATATGTAGCTACTTAATAAGATAATGTTCCAGGATATTGGGGTTGTATGGATTGATGGTCGGCTAATTAATGGAAGACAGAGGATATGATAAAGGGGGCATTTTCAACATGGCAATCTGTAACTGGTGGAGTGCCACTGGGATCAGTGCAAAGTCCAGAATATACTTTAATACTGGATGATGGAAGTAAATACACTGTTGTCAAATTTGTGGATTATACAGAAATAGGTGGCAAGGCAAGTGACGAAGATGGCGCAGAAAAGTCTACAGAGAGCTGTAATTTGAGTGAGTGGGCAAAATGATATTGTGGGAAAATTTGAACTTCTATGCTTTGGCAGGAAGAAAAGAAGAGTTGAATATTATTTAAATGGTAAAAGAATGCAGTATGGAGCAATTTGGACATTCTCGCTCATGAATGACAAAGATTAGCAGGTAATAGGGAAAACAAGTACTCTATTGGCCTTTATTTCAAAGAGGAACAGACTATAAAACTATTGCTAAAACTACATAAAGGACAAGTTAGATCACATCTAGAATAATAATTTTCATACCCTTAACTAAAAAAGGGAGGCAGTTCAGAAATGTTTCGCTCAGCTGATCCCAGATATGGAGAGATTTTTCATGAGACATGGTTGAGTAGGTTGGGCCTGTACTAATTGGAGTTTAGAACAATGAGAGGAGACCTTATTTAAACATGTATGATTTTGCAGGGGGCTTCACAGTGTGGATGTGGAGAGGTTTTTTCCTCTTGTCTTGGAACTGAGGCATAATTTCAGAATAAGGGGTTGAACATTGAAGACTGAAGTGATAATAATTTTCTTCTCTCCTGAGGGTAGTGAATTTGTGGAGTTATTTACTACAGCGGGCTGTTGAGGCTGAGTCATTAAGTATATTCAAAAGTGAGAGTGACAGATCTTTGATCAGTAAGGGAATCAAGGATCAAGTGGGTAAGGCAGGAAGGTGGAGTTAAAGTTGATCAGATCAGCCATGCCCTCATTGAATGATGGAGTGGTCTCAATAGCTGAATGTGGGTCAGGATTTAAGTGGTGCTGGAAAAGTACAGCAGGTCAGGCAGCATCCGAGGAGTAGGAAAATCGTGTTTTGGAATCATCCTGATGAAGGGCTTTTGCCCAAAAAACGATTTTCCTGCTCCTTGGATGCTGCCTGATCTGCTGCGCTTTTCCAGCACCACACTAATCTTGACTCTGATCTCCAGCATCTGCATGCCTCACTTTTGCTCAATAGCTAAATGGCCACCATCTGCTCCTGTACATTATGGCCTTATAACGCTGAAACTAAAACAGAAAGTGCTGGAGAAACTCAGCAGGTCTGGCAACACGTGAAGAGAAAGCAGAGTTTACTTTTTAAGACCAGTGACCTTTCTTCAGAATTGGACTTGAAACATTAACTCTGCTTTCTCTCTGCAGTGCTGGACCTACTGAGTTTCTACAAGCCTTTCAGATCATGTTTCAGATCCTCAGCATCTATAGTTCTTTGATGTTGAAAGGAAGAAATAAAATAAAACAGAGAGCCCCTAACTTGAGCCGGACCTTCTCGTCCTGCTGTTTGCATCATCTGAGTTTTCCCTTCGGAATTCTATGATGCTATCTCTCAGCCTTCCTTAGTGCAAACTTGAATCTGTCTCTCTTGCTTGTTTTTCCAATCAGTCCTTGACTTTCAATCGACAATTGGGAGCCCAGTCATTTCTGGGTTCCAATCCAATGCTATCACTGTATCACTGACATTTGATCAGTAAGGTAATTAATGGTATTGGGACAAGGCAGAAATGTGGAGTTGAGGAGTATCAGAGCTGCTCTGATCTTATTAATGGCCGATGGAAGTGAGGAATCAAAAGGCTTACATCTGCTCCAGTGAGTTATGGCCTATGATCAAGCTGGAAATGTGTTGCTGATCAAAGCACAGCAGGCCAGGCAGCATCTCAGGAATAGAGAATTCGACGTTTCGAGCATAAGCCCTTCATCAGGAATAAGAGAGAGAGCCAAGCAGGCTATGATCAAGCTGGTCAAGCCAGTGACACTCTCTGCTAATGTCGTCACCTCTACACTTTCCCACATATTTCAACATACTGGACAGAGCTCCCCTAACAAACCTTCATAGCTAAAATACACAGCTTGTGTTTAAATCAAGTATAAAATTGATTAACAACTTGTTTAAAACACCTATTTTTCATGCAGCTTGAAACTGGAGACAAAAGAAAACTTTCTATTCTAACAATCACTCTCTGCTTTCACAAATATCATTTTTTCCGATCAGTACCCTGAGCCAATTTGCCTCTGTCCCTTTGATTCCACGTGCTTTAAATTTGCACGTATTTTCCCTGTACCTTCAATTAGAAGCTTTTATTTCCAAGAAGAAAAAAATGCTTACAGAAGTTAACTTCTGTAATTTGTGGTGCTCAATAAACGAGGCAAAAATAAATGAGACAATGAGTTCGGCTATGCCTTGGATCCCCTTAAAAGGACAAACACCTTCTAAATGATTATTGTAATGAGCATTGGTTGACAGTTTGGGCGTGGTAGTGATCAATTCCTTTGCACAATCCCTGGTCAGCTGCAGTTGATATTTGAGCTCTCTGAGAGTGAGACACTAAAGGAGAATCCTGAAATCAAATCCTGCCACAGTTCTTCAAAGGTAGGAATTAGTCATTGTCTTATCACCTGCTTGGAGTTTCTAACAATTTACATTACTTTGAGGGAATTGTAAAGTTACTGCTGAAATGCTCTTTTCACATCCTCTCCTGCCGTTAACCCTCTCTCTCTCATTTACACTCTTCTCTTTAACTCTGCCTCCACTCTCCTTCCTTCCTTCCCTGGGAGTTCTGAGGCCGAGGGGTGAACTTTATAGAGGTTTATGAAATCATTGTGGGGCAGCCCAAAAATAGAGGGCATGGATTTAAGGTGACAGGTTTTACAGAGTGGTGCGTGTATGGAATGAGTTGCTGGAGAAAGTGGTGACAGCATTTAAAAGGCATTTGGAGGGTTTTCGGAGGGAAATGGGACTAGATCAGTTTAGGATATCTAGTTGGCATAGACATTTTGAATTGAAGGCTCTGTTTCTGAACTGTATAATTCTATGACAATGACTCTTTCTTTTCACTGTCCACATCTTTCCATTTTTCATTTAACCTTTTCTCTCTACCCTGACTATTTCTATGCCCCTTTTTTTTTTAAACCTATCTTTCCTTTCGCTCTCTGATTTGGAAACATGAAGTAAATTAAATTCAAAACTTCAATTCGGAGTATCAGCTTGTGGACAGAAAGCACCCTTGCCTGGTATGACACACAAAACCACAGCTATGTGTAAATATTATCTACCATTATAATCTAAGCAATATTCTAACAAAGATTAGTACTTGTTTAGAATTGTCCTTCTTATCTAGTTACCAAAAGGTGTAATGATTCAGCTTTCCTTTAAAAGGACCATTTAAAGGAAAATTTGTTTTATTGTTTTAGAACAGATTTATGTGACAAATCTAAATTTATGTTTAAAAAGCACACCTGCACCCTGTAATACACTCAACCCCAAACCTATCACTGAGATGTATCACAGACCCCTTACAACTGGTATTACAGTGTCTGAATGCATCTCTATATATGTGGGTTTGACCTGACAAAGGAGCAGCACTCTGAAAGCTTGAGATTTTGTATAAACCTGTTGGACTATTACCTGCTGTCATGTGATTTCTGACTTTGTTCACCTCAGTCCAAAACCAGCACCTCCGCATCATATCCATGTGTTATAAGGCAATGATTTAAGTAGCTTTCCACTGTCCAGGACACACTCTGATTCCAGAAAAGAACAATGACCTATTGATCAGTTTTTTTGGCATGAGTGAGCATGTTATTGGGACCAGCTGTGTCAGTTTTTACAAGAAGCACTAGGTAAGAAAGCAAATGGAATGTGTTGTGGGGTGTGCCTCTCTCCTGTGTTGCTAACTAAATGCTTATTGTTTGCCAGACTACTTTTTAATGAATGAGATAGGTAGCATTTTGGTCAGTGTGTATGATCCAAGATTTGTTAAAACAAATTTCTAACAGTTAGGTAATACCTGGATGTCAAAGTGAAAAAAGGGTGCAAGAGGTGGTGTGGGGACAAAAGTTAATGTTTGTTTCGATCACCATAATTCTCAGAATTTTTATCAATGTATAATCAAGTGCAGTATGTTTTCTCTTTTTGACATGATCAATGACCTTATTTGTGCAATTACTGGTGAGAACACACAACAGTACCACATCAGCAGTTCACAATTCACATTCACTAATAGCTAGGATTAACTTCCCTACTTGGTTATTTCCCCACTTGAGACTTTCACCTGTGTTCACCTGAAACTTCCTGCAAGGTTTTGCCAATAAGATTTCCCAACTGATGATCAAATCTGTTTCATTTCAGATTTGAGATCTAGTTCTGATAGGATCTGCACGGAAGGAGAGAATGTACCAATTCCTGACATTACTGTTTGCAAATTTCCTTGATCATTGCTGAGCCCTATTCAAATGGTTCCACCCCAGGAAAAGACCCTCACAACCTCACCTCACCTCTCCTAATATAACCAAACCTATAGAATTTTGCCTTTAGATCATTCCCCAACACCGACCCTGTTGGGCTTTCCCTTTTTATTGTGGACAGGAAGCGCATGATATTTGTGATTCGTCCGTCCTCTGACATCATTCCCAAATCCATGGAAAACTGGAAGGTTTTTGGTCAGAGCCTCCAGAAATTCCTAGACGCACTTCTATCTGTCGTTTAGACGCTGCCCATCGTTACCGGTCGGTTTTACATTTTGAGCATGGCCAATCTTTACTGGTGCTTCAAATCAGATTATCGGCGTTGAGTTGGTTACATCCTGATATCTTGCTGAGCAGTCTGCTGGGAACAAGAGGTCTAACTGTTACAGTAATCAGCACGTGTCCTGATTGAGCAGGAGTGATAGCCACAACGTGGTCTGTTGCATTTTTTTTGTTTCTGAGACAGGGAGTTGTAAGTTCAAAGAGTGAAGTTAACCTTTTACAGTGCAGAATTGATAGTGATGCAGTGTCCAAAATTCTGCTTTTCAAGATGAGATGTGAAATTGAGACCTGTCTGTCAGGTCAATGCAAAATTAGATTAGTTTCCCTACAGTGTAGAAACAGGCCCTTCAGCCCAACCAATCCATACCGATCCTCCACAGAGTAACCCACCCAGACCCATTTCCTGCTAACTAATGCACCTAGCACTATGGACAATTTAGCATGGCCAATTCACCTGACCTGCACACCTTTGGACTGAGTGGATGTGCAAACTCCACACAGTTGCCCAAGGCTGGAACCGAACCCTGATGCTGTGAGGCAGCAGTGCTAACCACTGAGCCACCTTGTCCTTGATCCCAAATTGTGATGTTTCCGTTCATGTCCTCTGCACCTTTGACATGGGCCTTCTGTCCTCAGCTGGAGGTTTGTAAGGATATTACTGCTAAGTTTCAGGTGATCTGACTTAACATTGAAGCTGCATTGACTTTAATAAATGCTTCATAGGCTGGAACTTAACCGTCAATTAAAAGGAGACTTGAAATTTTCTATCTTGCACTTATCAAGTAAGATCTCAGGGTGAGGTGATAGGGAATCCAATTCACTATTTTATACAGAATGACAAGAGTGCTGATTATTTTGGCCATCATGAGCATAGTGATGCGAGAAGGAGTTAACTGCCAATCTTAACTCAAAGACTAGGCAGGTAGATTCAGGATTCCTGATGAAGGGCTTTTGCCCGAAACGTCGATTTCACTGCTCCTCGGATGCTGCCTGAACTGCTGTGCTCTTCCAGTACCACTAATCCAGAATCTGGTTTCCAGCATCTGCAGTCATTGTTTTTACCAGGTAGATTCAGATTGGCTTGGGTGTTGCCATGAGGGGCGGAGCAGATTTCGGCTAACTCCATGACCAATTCTCTATCTTGTGTCTTTGCTTTGAGTGCAAGATGAAAATCTTCCATGTCTATTGTCTTTTCAAAATTAATGATGTGGTCTTTTAATGGGCTGGGTAAGTAGGGGTTTGCATTAACAGACCTCTTTGGGAGACAGAGTTGAGGGGCAGAGAGATAAAAACACCTAAAGAAAGTAAGTATGAGCAGTTTGAGCTTGCAAGAAGCTAGATAGTGAGTTGTTGTGTATACCATGTTATATTGACCATCATGATTAAATATAATATTATAATTTTAAAAAAGTAATAAACTTCACTTGGAAAATTTACTCCAGGATTAACTATGGTGAATCATTAACTTACTTATAGTAAAACGTTTGTGCAAGAAACTCTTTTTATATTTTATTTTCTCTCAAAAGATGTTGAGGTGCAATGGGTAGTGTCACACTCTCAAAACCAAGAGCTCTGTGGTGAAATCCCCTGCCAGTGCTCAGTGGTCAATCTGCAAATTCCTCAACACTTGCCAGTGTTGAGTGACAGAGATTCCTCGTCGGGAGATTATGGTTTGTGACATTGTAAATCAGACCTGTCTCGGGACAGAGAACCCGAGGAGAATAGATAAGATTCTCGCTCTGTCATTGCTCTTACGTTGGCAGTTTCCTTTTCTCTGGCAGGGGCAGACGCAACGTGCTCATTCTGTATTGTAGCCTTGCCCTCTCCCTTCACAGGAAGGTCTCCTTTTTGGCTCCTTATGGATCTTCCCTCACATTAGCTACCTTTTTTTGGTCTTTTGTATTTGTAAAAGACATTTAATTTCCATTTTTTTTTAACTTAACAATGTAGCTGGGTGAACACTGGAAATGCCACAACATTTAAAGCACTGAGACTGATGTAGATTTAGAATAGTTTTTTTTTTGGTTTGAGCTGAAGGGTGTCTTGTGTATAGTCTGACTCAATGGTTAACTGCTAATCCTGTTCACTTTTTTTGCTACTCCTTGTTCCATTTTATTCACCTTTTTAATTTCTATGTATTATCATCTTCTGTACTCTTTGTTCTGACCCACAGCACCCTGACCTCTACCTTTGGGTAGAGCAAGGAGGCAAGTCTCGAGAGTACCTTCTGATCCACAACCCAATCCACCCCAGCAGACTTAGCTAACTAAGTCACTTCAGAGCTCCACTCCAAGCTGCCCTAGCAACTTAACATCAATTCAAAAAAAAGATGTATGAGCTGGAACTGTCTGTAGTGACTTAGAGATTTCATATCCTTCATCATATTGTAAACTCTCAAGTAATTCAAAAACACACAACATGAAATATTCCTTTTTTTTTTGCAGAGAGCAGGTTGCTGTATATCTATATATTTTGCTTTTAGGAAGTGAGCCATGTTGCAAGTCTGACTGATTAATCATGTCTCCTTGAGTAGTGTATGATAATTTTAACAAGAATTGGCCAGACATGCAATCATCTCGAAGAGATGTTTCGATTTGGGTTTTGTAATCATGCGTTAGTTGATCTTGCCCCTCCCTTTTGCAAACTACTAAAGGAAATGCTTTTTGAACTGAACGGTAAATCACTGTGGAAAGTGAACTTTCATCTCTCAAACAATTGAAGTCAACTTGTCAAATAATCAGCATCATTTTCTCTGGTGGTTATAAATTGTTGTGATTTTTGCATTTGTCTCAGTGAGTGCAAAACAATTTCAGCAACTTGACTCTTTTTTTTTTGTTTCAACAATATATTCCCCTCTCACCCTGACCCCATGCTTCTAGTTTTGGACTCTTTCCCACCACCCGCCCCCCCCCCCCCCCCCACCCCACCCCACCCCACCCCCCCACCCCAGGGAAAGGACTTTATCTCAGCCCAAGCCAAAAACAATATGACACTGAACCACAGGGCATGATATCATCAGGTGATCCTGAATTTTGTTTAACTTCTACAGACTGTGACTAATCATTTAATTCCACCTCCTAGTTATCATACTGAACGTTTACACCTTAGTTTCTATCATTTTGAATCATAGAATCCGTATAGAATGGAAAGCGGCCATTCGGCCCACTGATCCACACTGTTTCTCTGAAAAGCATCCTTCCCGGGCCCAGCCTTCCACTCTATCTCCATTATCTGATTTTCCATGGCCAATTCCCCCTAACCTGCACATCTTTTGATTGTGGTAAAGGTCTGGAGCATTGGGAGAATGTGCAAACTCCACACAGCCCGGCACCCAAAGCTGGAATCGAACCTGGGTCCCTGGCGCTGTGAGGCAGAACGCGAGCCACTGTCTGCCTGTATAACTGAAGCACTGAGCTCTGCATTCATTTAGTTTTTTTTTTGTCACGTCCCAAAGTGCCTTTATACAGGCACATAATCAGACAGACCCTTATACTTAATCAAAAACTTGATCGAAGAGGTTGGATTTTGAAGAATATCTTGAAGGAAGTAAGTAACCTGGAGAGGTGTAAGGATGGAAATCTAAAGCCTGGGGTTCAATCTGGGCTTTTGCCTGAAACATCTATTCTCCTGCTCCTCAGATGCTGCCTGACCTGCTGTGCTTTTCCAGCACCACTCTCGACTCAACAAGCCAAGGGCAAAGTCACCATTGGTTGGGTGTTTTAAAATCCAGATGCTCCAAATTTGAGATATCTTAGATTGTTGGACTGGAGGACATTACAGTGACAGGGAGTAGTGAGGGGACACAAAGATCTGAAAGCCAAGATGAAAGTTTCAAAATTAACATGTTGCTTGACCTGAAGCCACTTGAACTCTGTGAACATGGGTGGTAGGGGAATGGGACTTGTTTAAATAAGACCTCCCTAGTTTTCAAAAGTCAAGAAAGGGAGACCAGACTAGTATCCGAAAGATAAAGTTTAGAAGTAACAAAGACACGAATGAGGATTTGACCAATGGATGAGCTGAGGCAGGAATGAAGTTGGGTGAGGTTTGGACAGGGAATGGAAAAACAATGGTCCCAAAGTTCAATTGGAGAAAATTCCTCCTCATCCAGTACTGGATAGAAGATAGGAGCTTATATGCAGAACAACCTCAGTTGTCTGAATGTCAATTATCTGAATATCAGAGTATCTGAACAAGATTGTTGTACAGATTTGTAACTTCATCCGCAGAAGTCTAGCAGACAGACAACATGATGAGGACATGCCATGACCTAACTCACTAGACACCCCCTACCTCATATGAAGAATGTCTCGGAACTGATAGCCAGACACCCCTGACCACTCAGCTTCGTGACCATCCATAAACCAATAGTTATGCTCAGACAACAACTCACCAGAACAAAAGACCCAATACCCATCATGTGCAGGAGAAATGTTGTATTCAAGATTCCGTGCAGAAACTGCACTAAACGTTGGATAGGGTGAACAGGCAAACAATCCACACTCACAAACACCAACTAGTCACTAAACACCAGACCAGCTGTCCCTAGTAGCCATGCACACTGATGACAAGGACCACAAATTTAACTGCGATAACTATGATCATAGGGCAAGCCAAACGCAGGACAGCCAGAGAGTTTCCAGAGGCTTGGCACTTCTCCACGGGCTCCAATAAACCCATTGACCTCAACCCAACTTGACCACTGCAATGGACATCCAGCAACAGGAATGGATCCAGATAAACCCCAGAAGACACAGTACAGGAGGCTTCAAAGCACTGAAAATATCACGCAGACAAGGGACAAAATGTCTGCAAATCAACTGCCCAGCTCAGTGAACGCACCCACAACCACGGCAACTTCTAACCCTCTCAGGATTCAGCCAGTTCAATCAGCTGAAATTCTTTGTACAAAATCCACCAAACAGGTGTACACTTCTTGTGCAATTTCTGCTACTATTCTTTGACATTCTGAGGCTTCCTAAATCTGCATCCCATTCCAAACAGCACTTTGCTATCAACATAAGCTTTTTTCCTTTTTAATTTTTTTTTGTGTATGATCAAAATAATACTCTCTGCATTTTGTGGTATTCTTCCTTCCTTTTTTCTAATCTGACCATTGCATTTCTCAAAACCTCTTCTGGCCTGAATAAAAGCAAGTTACTGCGGATGCTGGAATCTGAAACCAAAAGAGAAAATGCTGGAAAATCTCAGCAAGTCTGGCAATATCTGAAAGGAGAGAAAAGAGCTGACATTCTGAGTCTAACTGACCCTTTTGTCAAAGCTTTGACGAAGGGTCAGTTAGACTTGAAACGCCAGCTCTTTTCTCTTTCCAGATGCTGCCAGACCTGCTGAGATTTTCCAGCATTTTCTCTTTTGGTCTCTTCTGGCCTGTTCTCTTTGTCTGTCTCCTTCAACAAGTTCTTTAATTCTCTGGGTGAATAAAGCAAAATGGTGGGTGCTGAAATCAGAAAAATAAAATAACCATTGCTGGAGAAACTCAGCAGGTGTGGCAGTCTCTGTGGAGAGAAAAACATTTACATTGATGTTTCAAATGCAGTAAACCTCTGTCAGTTCTGAATGTGTGAGAGAACATTCCAACACCGAAGATGGTGGAAATCTGGAATGCACTGCCCGGGAGGGAAGCCTCAACCTTTTTGTAATAAAAAGCATTCGATGAGCACTGGGAATGTCATAATGATCCACTGATGGGTCCTTTAATGCTGGAAAGTGGGGCACACCGAGATTGATTGTCCACTGACAAACTACTCATGAGCCAAACTGTCTCTTCCATACTGTATGATTCAATGCCTTTGTTAACTCGCTTCTTACATCTTGCACAGCAGCTGAGTATCTCCCAGCAATTTCTGTTCTTCTCATCAATTGTCTCTCTTGCTTTCTTTCAAGATTCTGTGTTTTTTTTTTAAAAAAAAAACAATTTCTGTGGAGGTTTGATTTATGTCCTCATCACTTATCGGGTTTCCGATCTCCTTCGAGTCATTGCGCCTGAGACCCGGGTTCAATTCCCGACTCAGGCAGCTGACTGTGTGGAGTTTGCACGTTCTCCCCGTGTCTGCGTGGGTTTCCTCCGGGTGCTCCGGTTTCCTCCCACAGTCCAAAAATGTGTGGGTCAGGTGAATTGGCGATGCTAAATTGCCCATAGTGTTAGGTAAGGGGTAAATGTAGGGGTATGGGTGGGTTGCGGGTTGGTGTGGACTTGTTGGGCCGAAGGGCCTGTTTCCACACTAAGTAATCTAATCTAATCATTGAATTTCTCTGTGTCCACCTCCTCCATTTTCGCCACCGATAGTCAGATCCCACCACCAAGTATATTTCCTTCCCCATCCGTACCTGCATTTGTGTTGGGACTATTCCCTCCGTGACTCCCTCGTTGGGTCCACTTGCTCCCCAATCTCTCTGCACACCTGGCACTCCCTGCTGCTGTAAGAGGTGCAAAACTTGTACTGCCTCTCCGCGCCCCACCTCCATCCGCTGCCCCGAAGGGTTGTTCAAATCTGGCAGAGATTCACTGCCGTCATGTACTGCATCTGTTGCTCTCCTTGACATCGGTGAGTCCAAATGCAAAATCATGGAACGGTTGAAGGAATATCTCTCATCCATACACTCCAAACACTTTCCCGTGGCCATCTATTTCACCTCCCCGTCCCACTACCCCATGACACTTCCATAGTGGGCCTCTTCCACCGCCTACACAAGGCCACCTGTGAACTGGAGGAGGAACATCCCAACTTCTGCCTTTGGAGCCTCCAACCACAGCCTCAACGTTTTTGCCAGTTTCCACCCTGCCTCCCCAACCCATCCCAGATCCAACCCTCTGACATGGCACTGCCCTCTTGACCTGACCTTTCTGTCCATCATCCTTCCCACCTATCTCAATGACCCATCACAATCACTCCAACCACGGGTCATTCCAGCTATCTTTTTTCCCTAGCCCCCAGCCCACCTCCCTATTTATTTCTCTGCCTCCTTCCCTTTCCAGAGTCCTGATGAAGAGTTAACCTTGAAATTTGCTCCTCAGATGCTGCCTGACCTGTTGTGCTTTTTCCAGTACTACACTGAGTTTCACAGCATCTTTCCCTTAGCAGGGAGACTGGAATTAATTGACTAATTAAATATTATTTTAAAGTATTGTCTCTGGGAAGAACAGAATTGTAGAATTTATACACCATGAGATCCCAGAAGTAGTGATGACCTAACAATCAGATAATTGGCCTTGGTGATGTTGACAGGTAAATATTGATCAAGGGTACAGGGAATAACACACCTGCATGATAATATCTCGGTTATTTATATCCTCTTGATAGAGCAGGTTTGATTAAGTAACTTGTGCATGGACGATGCCTCCCCTCCATTAAATCATTACTTGGTAAGTTACTGCACTAAAGTGCTATCTTTGAATACACCGCAACTAAATAACTCAGTAATGAGTCAGTGTAGCACTGGAAATGCACATCAGGTCAGGCTGTTGCACCTTTCCAGCAACACATTTTCAACTTTGATCTCCAGCATCTGCAGTCCTCACTTTCTCCATGAATATTGGTGGATAGCTTATCCTCAAATAATCCAGACACCTCATCTACTGTGTCCATTGCTCTCGATGAAGTCTCTACACTGCTGCGCTTTTCCAGCAACACATTTTCAGCACCAATATTCATACCAAACTCGCCGGCTCCCACTTACTTTGGCAACACTTCCTCTCATCTGTTTCCCACAAGGATTTGTTTCCATTTTTCTAGTTATGTCTGCTACCTCTAGCAGAATATTTATTCTCAACTGAAAACGTTCCTCCCTGCTACACTTTCCTTCATAAACTGTGGAGGACAGTGCCCTTAACCTTGTCCAACCCATCTCCCACACTTTTCTCTCACCAAGCGAGTTTTGAGAAGATTTGTAGCTCAGATTGAGGTTCTGGATGTAGGTTTGCTCACCTGGGCTGGAAAGTTCATTTCCAGATTTTCGTTACCTTACTAGGTAACACCTTCAGTGGGCCTCAGGTGAAGCAGTGCTGAAAATTCCTGCTTTCTGTTTATATGTTTGGGTTTCTTTGGGTTGGTGATGTTATTTCCTGTGGTGAAGTCACTTCCTGCCCCTTTTCTCAGGGGGTGGTAGATGGGGTCTAACTTGACATGTTTGTTGATAGCATTCCAACCGGAACTCTATGCTTCTAGGAATTCTCGTGTGTGTGTGTCTTTGTTTGGATTGTCCTAGGATGGATGTGTTGTCCCAGTCAAAGTAGTGTCCTTCCTCATCCATATGTGAGGATACTAGTGAGAGAGGGTCATGTCGTTTTGTGGTTAGTTAATGTTCATGTGTCCTGGTGGCTAGTTTTTTTTTGCCTGTTTGTCCAGTGTAGTGTTTGTTACAGTTCTTGCATGGTATTTTGTAAATGACATTAGTTTTGCTTGTTGTCTGTATAGGGTCTTCCAAGTTCATTAGCTGCTGTTTTAGTGTGTTGGTCGGTTTGTGGGCTACCATGATGCCAAGGGGTCTGAGTGGTCTAGCAGTCATTTTCGAGATGACTTTGGTGGAGGGGAGAGTGGCTATGGTTTCTGGACGCGTTTTGTCTGCTTGTTTGGGTTTGTTGCTGAGAAATCGGCAGACTGTGTTCATCGGGTACTCATTCTATTTGAATACATTCTTTTTCTCTCACCTGTTCCCCTGCTTCCTGGAATAACCTCAACAAGGTTCCTCTCCTCACTTTCCAACCCACTCTCTGACTCCACAATCAAAGGATCATTCTCTGGCATTCCCGCCACCTCCCAGCAGGATGCCACAATCCAAACAGACCTTCCCCCCCAATCCCCTACAGTGTCTGCGTTCCAAAAGGGCCATTCACTCCGTGACACCCGATCTACTCCACCATCACTCCTAACATGCCTACGCTCCCTGCACTTGCCCCTTCACTTCCTCCCTCCTCACTGACCAAGGCCTCGAACATACCTCCCAGGAGAAGCAGCAGTTTTTGGAGACTTCTTTCAATCTTGTAAATTGTATTCACTGCTCTCCTTTACATCGGTGAGATTAAGTGTAGAGTGGGTAACTGCCTTGCAGAGCACCTCTGCTTCATCCTCTGGGGTAACCCAACCTCCCAGTTGCTTGCCATGTCAATAACCCACCTTCTGTTATGCTAACGTTTCTGTCCTGAACTTGCTAGTGCTTCAATGCAGCAAGTTTGAGAAATAACTCCTCTGCCACTTCACCACTTTGGAGCCTCAAGTATCAAGATTGAAGTTCATAACTTCAGAAACTGACTGCACTTTTCTTGCGTTGTCTTCTCTGGTCGACCTGCCAAATCCCACAGGGTTGTCTTATTTGTGTCTTGCTTACTTTGTCCTTAAAGAGGACCCATTTTCTCCTTCACACACCTTTTAATTTACACCCTTTTTGTTTTAATTCACTCTGGGACATGGATCTTACTGGCTGGGCCAGTGTTTATTACTCAGCCCTAGCTGCCCTTAAGAAAGGCTGGTGATCTATTTCCAAGGCAGAATGAGCGACTTGGAGGGGGAATTGCTCATAGTGGTCTTCCCAAGTATTTGCTACCTGAACCTTTCGAAATGGAAGTGGCCATGGATTTGGAAGGTACTATCTGAGGACCTGGTACAGTGCTGTGTATCTTATACACAGTGCTGCTACGGAGTACGGCACTTTGACCTGGGTGCTGTCCAGCTGCTTGAGTATTTGTGCAACTGCACCCATCCAGGCAAGTGAGCAGAATTCCACCACAAAAAAAACTAAAGAACTGTGGATGCTGGAAACCTGAAACAAAAACAAACTGCTGGAAAATCTCAGTAGCTCTGACAGCATTTGTAGAGAGAAATCAGAGTCAAAACCGTGGATGCAACACTGTGGCTCAGTGACTAGCACTGCTGTCTGACCGCGCTAGAGACCTGGGTTCGATTCCAGCCTCTCGTGTCTGTGTGGAGTTTGTACGTTCTCCCCATGTCTGTGTGGGATTCCTCCTACAATCCAAAGATGTGCAGGTTAGGGTGAATTGGCCATGCTAAATTGCCTGTAGTGTTCAGGGATGTGTAGGTTAGGTGCATTAGTCAGGGGTAAATATTGAGTAGGGGAAGTGGGCCTGGGTGGGTTACTGTTTGGAGGATTGGTGTGGACTTGTTGGGCCGAATGGCCTCTTTCCACATTTTGGGAATTCTATGCACCAGAGCTGCTGAGATTTTCCAGATATTTCTTGTTGTATTCCATCCCATTCCTGACTTGCACTTTTTTTGTAGATGTTTGACAGATGTTTTGGGGATCGGGAGGTGAGTTAATCACTGCAGGATGTCAAGCCTCTGACCAGCTTATGAAGTCACAGTAATTGCTTGGTTAATCCAGAGAGATTCTGGTCAATGGTAACTCCTTTGGCGTGGCAGGAGTTGGTGCCCGAAGATCCAGACATTGACATTTTGGGTGTGTTTTCAGTGTTCAATTACAACAACTTTTATTTCACTGACACCTTTTTAACCCCGGCAGAATATTCTAAGCTGCTTCAACAACCTCTCTCCAGGGAGAAGAACTGACACCACATCAAGAAGCAACCACTAAAACAAACAGCCAAGTGATCACTTTCCCGTAAGAATGATTTTATACAGCAGCTAAAAGAAGAACTGAGTTTAAAAAGCTGTCTTCTGTGTCTCTCACGCGCTCTATTGTGCTCTCTTGCTGTCCGTGCCTATGTGTGCCTCTCATCTTTCAATCTGAAGAAATCATACTGGGTTAGAAATATTAACTCTGTACCTCTCTCCACAGATGCTATAGGACCTGCTGAGTTTCTCCAGCATTCTGTGTTTGTTTCAGATTTACAGAATCTGCAGTATTTTTGCCTTCATTTGCTCACTTATTTTGGACTCCCTTTTTTATTTTGGGTGTTGTGCAGGTCTTTCTGGTATAACGTGTTTCATCACTGGGAATTCACGATAACGCAATTGATGAATTGTGGGCACTGTTTGGATAATGTGAACTTTCTGCCGTATTTTCTCCAGTGGTTTTCCACAGCGTGATGTTCTGTACCGCGAGGGTGCAGAGGGATGCTGCTGCTGTGTTTATAGCAGAATGACCTGTACGTTGTTTAATGTTAAATTAGATATTCCAGTTTCCACTCTCTGGATTAGACTCAGTGGCCCCAATTTAGAAATAGTTTGGGCTTTGAGAGTGTGGGGGGGACTAGTTCAGGAGTTTTATACACAGGCTGACCCAAAAGGTTCCTTTCATTTACCGGGAGGTTTCTTAGGAACAGTTTTGGGTTCCTTCTCTAAGGAAAGATACATTTGCCATGGAGAAGGTTCACTAAGGCTGGTACCAGGTAAGGAGGGATTTACTTGTGAGGAGAGTTTGAGTAGATTTGATCTGTTTTCTTTAGACGCTAGGAAAAAAAGAAAGGCAGCCTTATTGAAATATACAAGTCCTTCATCCCTGGTATCGTTTTTGTAATCTTCCTCTGGATCTCCTCCTATGCAGAGCGTCTTTCCTTAGATGCAGTGCCCGAAACTCCTCACAACATTCCAAATGCAGTCTGACCAGACTCTTGTACAGTCTCAGCAGTACATCTCTGCTCTTGTATTCTGGCTGTCTTGGAAAGAATGCTTTGGGGAGTCCAGAGGTGAGTTAATCACTGCAGGATGCCAAGCCTCTGACCTGCTCTTGAAGCCACAGTAATTTACTTGGCTAATCCAGTTGAGTTTTGGATCCAGGATACCCTTACCATCACTATCCTGGGAATTATCAGTGGTTATGCCATTTAATGTCAAGATGTTTGCTCGCCAATTAAATTGAGGCTTGCTGCATTCATTTACAGGAAGATGTGCCACTTATGGAATCTATAATTTCATAACTACTTCACTCATGACAATTTTATAGCTACCCTGTGTTTCTCATTATTTATTTCTAATTCATTTATGTGATTGGCTTCTGGATAGCTTTCCTCTGCCTTCCCAATTGCCAGCCGAAGCAGCATATTAACCTGAAGGGAACCCTGAACTGGGACTCTCCAATCCCCTTGGGCTTCAGAGTTCCAAAGCCTTTCCTCATGTGGAAAATAGCCTAGGCCTCTATCCTTCCAACCAAAGTGCATAACCCTGCACTTTCCCACATTGTATTCAGTCTGTCATTTGTTCGCCCACAGTCTTTATCTGTCCAAGTCCTTTTGCAGTTGAAAACGTGTTGCTGGTTAAAGCACAGCAGGTCAGGCAGCATCCAAGGAATAGGAAATTCGACATTTCGGGCATAAGCCCTTCATCAGGAATCCTGATGAAGGGCTTATGCCCGAAACGTCGAATTTCCTATTCCTTGGATGCTGCCTGACCTGCTGTGCTTTAACCAGCAACACGTTTTCAACTGTGATCTCCAGCATCTGCAGACCTCATTTTTTACCCCAAGTCCTTTTGCAGCCACCTTGTTTGTGTGTGCGTTCATAGGATGAGGGTGTCGCTGACTGACCAGCTTTTGTTTCCTGTCCCTAGTTGCCCTTGAGAACCACCTGCTCTGGGTTAACTCTCCATGCTGTTAGGGAGGGAATTCCAGGATGTTGACCCACTTTTTAATCCAGTTACCCTTACGAATGGTAACCGCATGACATTTGATTCCAGCTTTCCCCCTTTCAAACTGCGGGGTGAATTCTATCATATTATAGTCACTGCCTCCTAGGGATTCCTTCACTTTAAGCTCCATAATCAAGTCTGTCTCATGACCCATCACCCAATCCAGAATTGCCTATCCCCTAGTGGGCTCTACCACAAGCTGCTCCCAAAAAACTCTTCTAGGCATTCCACAAATTCCCTTTCTTTTCTTAGATCTGCTGTTAACTGTTTTTCACAATCTATCTGCGTATTGAAGTCCCCCATGATTATTGTAATAGGCCTTTCTAATGTGTCTTTTCTATTTCCTGATTTATTTTCTTTCCTACATCCTGACTAGGAGGCACGTACGCAATGCCCTTCACCATCTTTTGTTTTCCCACTGTGGTTCCTACCCAGACTGATTCTGCACCTTCTGACTCTATACCATTACTTGCTCATTTCTTACTAATGAGGCAACCTGAGCCCCTCTACCCATCTGCCTGTCCTTTTTTTTTTGTTTGGATATGTGTCCTTGGATATTTAGTTCCCAGCCCTGATCCCCCATTGCAGCCACATCTGTGATTTACGCAGCATTGTACTCACTGAATTCAATCTGTGTTACTGCTAACTTATCTTGTTTCATACACTGTGTGTATTAACACCCCTCAGGGCTGCGATGACTCCCTCCCTTCCTCATAGTTGTCCCCTTACCTCCTTATGCCCGAAGCTGGATTCCTGACTATTTTCATACTCTCTGTCCTATTTCTTGTTCTGGAAACTTTGAAAACTCTCTGCTCAGCCCTCCTCCACTTTAGCTTTTTTATAATTTTTTATGCAACTGAATCCCAACTGCTCCCCTCGTTTTCCCCCAACCTTCACCCCCCCACAACCCCCAACACACACACAGACATACCAGATATTTAATCTAAAGGCCTACACACCCATGGTCATGCAATTCACCAGGACTCTAGTCCCAGTATAATTCCATCCCACTGGAACAGACCCCTCCTTCCCCAGTGTCCTATGACCCTTCTACAGGATTACCAAGTGAGCTGTGATCTCGCTGAATGTAGATTACTCGATGGGCTGAATGGCCTCATTTTGCTCCTATGTTTTATAATATAAGGCACTGTTTAAATGCAAGTCCTTGCTTGACCTTCTGTTTTTAATTTTTGACATTTTTGTTCCTTTGCTCCCTGATGTTGACAGGTGCAGAATGCGAAGACATTTCAGATTGCTTGAAAAGTTTGGTCTGGTGTGCATTGGAACTCTGGGATTGGTATACATTTTCAGTCACAATAGCCCAACAGAACCGATTGATGTTGTGTCCCGGGAAGAGCACCAACCCGTCGGCTTGCCTGACCTCGATGCTGTACGAACAGAGAAACCCAAGCACGCTTCCACGTGCAGAGAAAACCAGACTGTCTCGAGTTTGCCAACGTTTGCGGTTCAGCCGCAGAACGTGAAGGACTTTCTGAGGTACAAGCACTGCAGGGACTTCAATCTCATCCAGAACGTGCCCAGGAAGTGTGGAGGGCCAGAGAACTCTCACAATGTCTTCCTGCTGTTGGTGATCAAATCCGACCCCTTCAATAACGACCGGCGGGACATGGTGAGGAGGACCTGGGGGAAGGAGCGGAGATTTCAAGGGGTCCAGATCAAGCGGGTCTTCATCACCGCTCTGTCTCCTAATGAACATGAGCAGGCGAAGCTGAACCGGGTGTTGGAGCTGGAGAACCGGCAACACCGGGACATCCTGCAGTGGGACTTCCTGGACACCTTCTTCAACCTCACCCTCAAGCAGTTCAAACTGTTGCAGTGGCTGGATGTCTATTGTCCCAAGGCCCAGTTCATCTTCAATGGAGATGATGATGTCTTCGCCAACAGCGATAACATGGTGGAGTATCTGCAGGGCATGGAGGCTGGTCAGAAAGGAGGCCAGCACCTCTATGTGGGACATCTCATCGCCGGCGTGGGCCCCATCCGAGAGAGGTGGAGCAAGTACTATATCCCCGAGGTGGTGACCTCCTCCCAGTCCTACCCACCTTACGCTGGCGGAGGGGGCATCCTCATGTCGCGGCACACGGCCAGTGTCATCTACAGCGTAGCCCGGGAGATCGAGGTCTTCCCCATCGACGATGTGTTCTTCGGCATGTGCCTGGAGAAAGCGGGCCTGGCCCCCAAGTCGCACATGGGGTTCCGGACGGCCGGGGTTTGGGTACCATCCCCCAAAGATGACTCGTTTAACCCGTGTTACTACCGGGAGCTGCTCCTGGTGCACCGCTTCCGGCCGTATGAGCTGCTCCTGATGTGGGAGGCCGTGCACAACAGCAGCCTCCGCTGTGCACGCTCACCTCTGAGGGTGGCGCTGCCACAGACTTAGGGCGTGGTGCTGCTCCGGATGCCACACTGGGGGGTGTGTGTCTCGGAAGAAACCCTTCCCAAAATACTTCAGCAGCTGACCTGTCCCCTTCCTAGCCTGCTTTTCCACCTCCCTCCAATAGGAGGAATCTCCTGTTTTGGCGATCATCCAGTCGCTGTCCTTCTGAAACCAAGGCCCTCCAGCCACTGACTTCTCCGGGATGTCAACCACGTGGGGTATCGCAGTTCAGTCCAAGGTGCACCTGGTTTTATGGTCTGGTGTCCCACTGAGGCTTATGCAGAATGACTAAGATCAGAAGCCCTGTTGTGTTGTCTCACACACACCAACAAACACTGAGCCACGCACACAGGGTGTGTCTTGAGCCAAGTTCTCCTGTGCCTGGACTGTATTTCCAATTATTTTAACACTCCTTTTTCCCCACCCAAACCTCCATACCAATCTTTACCCCACCCAAAGCCCAGAGGAGTTGTTAATAATTTAGCAGAGGATCATCCCATCTAGAATCTGAGTTTGGTTCAGGGGGAGATTAGTTTCTAGTTACTCATGAGCCATTTCAATGCTGCAGTGTGGTGTGAGTGGTTGGGTGAGATGGGGTCAGTGAGTGGCCTGGATGTGCTGAATACCATCCCTCATCTTCTTAATTCCAACTTGATCCCATGGTTTCCGTCCAGCAGACAGCCCAAACTGAACAGTCTTCCTCTTCCTGGTTTCCTTTTTGATCAAGGGAGTGGGTTTAACTTCCCAATTCTCGTTTTGATAAGGGCTACACCTATGTGATGCAAATTTAGACTGATTTTGTATTTTTCTTCTTCACTTAAAAAGAAGTTATTGTTTATACTATTTGTGAGATTGTTTAAAAAAAATTGAAGAAAGCTATTTCCTCATTTTTATTATTTTAAAAGTGGATTTTGTTCAGACTAAGCAGCCTGTGCATGATCAATGACAAAGAGACAGAGAGGAATATGAAAGTTACTGTCAGACATAAGTGATGTAACAAATCCTATGTTCAAAAATACTTCGGTCTAAAGTCCCCAAAATGTGTTAAAAGCATTAAATAAATACAATCTGTCTTTCTACCAAGATTTAGATGCAACCTCCAATTTGCTTCATGTTGTTACTTTCCTTTATGTCCAGCGTGTTTTTTTTTAAAGACATAAAATTGGCTATTACCCATTTTAATACCAAAGGTATTAAAAGGTTGCAACATTCACCATAAAATGGACAAAGCCTCATGTTTAATCCCACAATACTTTCAAATCCCAGCCTATTGAGCAATAATAGAGCAGGAGGTGTTATTTAGTCACACAAAATGGGGGGCATGGAGAAACATGGAATGGTTTGAGCATTGAAGCTGGTCATTTGACCCATTGTGTCAATTAGCTGCTCTTGCCAACAATCAGCCCCAGTCTTTTGTTCATTCATGTGATGTAGGTGTTGCTGGCTCGGCTAGCATTTATTACCCATCCCTAATTGTTCAGAGGGTTGTGCGTCTGGAGTCACATGTAGGCCAGACCAGGTGAGGATGGCAGATTTTCTTCCTGAAAGGACATTGTAGGAAAAAGCAGATCTGATTCACTAATGGGAATCTGTGTTCTTGTACATGAACCACACAATGTTATTGTGATTTGCAGGTGCAGTAATTAATCAAAAAGGGAAATGGAAGGATGGATTTGTATTGGTACCAGCTGGAACTTACAAACAGCTGAGACTTGTTGGACCTGTATATGACGTTGGTGAGGCTGTGTTTGGAGTACGTGAACATGTTTGGTCCCAATATTTTAAAAGTCATGTATTGATGTTGGAGGCAGTTTTTTTTAAAAAAAGAGATTCTTTGGTTGACTCCTGGGATGAAGGGGTTGATGTTTTAAGAACAGCTAAGCAGATTCGGCTTTGATTCAGCAGAAATTAAAAGAATGTGAGGTGATTTTATTAAAACGTGCAAGATTCTGAGGGAGGGCCTGACCGGGTGGATATTGAGAAGACATGTCCATCAGCAGGCCGAGCCTTCTACTCTGGCTTAGTTACAGAATTAAAGGGGGCACTTCTTTAAAACCTGAGATGCAAAGGAATTCCTTCTCCCAGAGTGCAGTGATTGTCAGAAATTCTCCACCCTAGAGAGTTGTAACTGGATTATTGGAAGGATTTAAGGATAAGGTGGATGTTTGAAATAGCAGGGAGTTGAGGGTAATGAGGAGCTGACAGAAAAGTGAATTTGAGGTCCAAGGCTGGTCACGAGTCGTACAGCATGGAAACAGACCCTTTAGTCCTAGTATCCATGCTGACCAGATACCTCGATCTGACCTAGTCCTACTCACCAACATTGGCCCTTTTCCCTCTAAACCCGTCCTATTCATATACCCATCCAGACACTTTTTAAACATTGTAATCGTATCAGCCTCCATCATGTCCTCAATAGTTCATTACGCGTGCACGCACACACGTGCACACACCACCTTTTTCGTGAAAAGGTTACCCCCCCCCCCTTGGGTCCCTTTTTAAACCTTTCCCTTCTCACTTTAAACCTATGCCCTCTAGTTTCGGACTCCCTTACTCTGGCTAATTGGGCTTTCTCCTCTTCCTCCCCCCCCCCCCCCCCCCCGCCATCTTTGGCTAATTCACGTATCTCTTCCCCTCATGATTTTATACACCTCCACAAGGTCACGTTACAGCTCTGACATTCCAGGGGCAAACAGCCCCAACCTATTCAGTGTCTCCCTATAACTCAAACCCTCCAGTCCTGATAAATTCTTGTGAATCTTTTCTGGACCCTCTCACATGCAACAACATCCTTCCTATGGAAGGGTGACCAGAGTTCTATGCAGTTTTCTAATAGAGCGGGGAAACAGTCTGAGGTACAACTTTCTTGTACTCTTCAGATTCACTTCCCAATGAGCAGGCTTAATTTAGCTTTAAAAACTGTATTTTATAATGTTTCAGATGTTAGAACAGGTGAGATTAAAAACTCCTCAGAAACGCCTAAGGAAGTCATTGCAACAATTTTATTTGAAGAATGACAAACACAGATCATTGCCTAATCTGCAGCATGAAGGAATCTGTTATCCTTATCTGATCTGGCCTACGTGTTACGCCAGACCTGCAGCAATGTGGTTGACTCTTCACTGCCCTCTGGACAATTAGGGATGGGCAGTAAATGATGCTTGTTCAGCAACATCCTTATCGCAAGAATGAACTTTTTCAGAAGCGTTAGGTTATGGAAATAAACCATTCAACTTTTGCTCTCTTGATTAGATGACAACCCATGTTTATCTCTTGTCCTCCTGCATTGCTCTGTATCAAGTGTTCATTGCCCATTTGTGGGTTGACATAAGAACAGCACTTACCCCATTCATTGTGGTCTCAGACTGGCGTGTCCTCTCTGTATTGACCCCACCTGAAGGTGCTGAGCTTCGAATCTGTGGTTGCTGTTATGTTTCAGTGAAAGGAACTGATGTGGGAGTGTGTGTGGCAAGGGTTCTGTCCAAACCCTGATAAACACTCGGACTTGGGGTCATCAGATTAACCCAGACAACTACTGCCCTGGTTGATCGACACGTTCCTGGGAGAAGTGAACCTGACAGGACAGTTCCCTATAACAATTATTCTTTTAAATCTTGACTGACCTTGCCTAATAAAAGATTTATTCTTAGTGCCCAAGATCTGACTACTACTTTTATTTTCTTGTGAGAGATTATCTCCTTCAACAGTACCCAACATGGAATATCTGTTTGAGAGAGTAATAACCACTAGTCTTTGCATTCAAAGACCTTTATAAAGCTTATAAGATCATGACGAACATAGATAAGGTGAATGACAATGGTCTTTTCCCCAGGGTGGGGGAGTTCAAAACCAACGGGAATATCTTTAAGCTGAGAGGTGAAAGTTTTTGAATGGACAACTGCTTTACACAGAGCGTGGCTCATATCTGGAATGAACTACCAGAGGAAGTGATGGATGTGGGTACAGTTACAACATTTAAAAGACATTTTGATAAGTCCATGAATATGAAAGGTTTGGAGGGATATGGGCCAATTGCAGGCAGGTGGGACTAGTTTAGTTTGGGAAAATGGTGGCATGGTGGTTTCAGACTGGTGTGTCCTCTCTGTATTGACCCCACCTGAAGGGCCTTTCTCCATGCTGTGTGACTCTATGTTCAGACTCATGACGGGCTTTTGTTGATCTTAGTCACCTCCACCTTGGATTGTGAAGCCTAATGATTCCAACATTGGGTGATCAAGGAAGTGTTCACTTTGATACTTGATATCATTGTTTTCTTGTAAAGGTTTCACTGGAATTAAATGGGAGTGCTAGACTAGATTCTCTCACGGAATTAAGAACCAGTTTTCTCATCTTTTCAGAATATTGAGTGACATTAAACCTAAAACAAAGTTCTCAATAGCACCATACCTACAAAAACAAACTACCTTTCCTTATCCACAGATTTCATATTAAGTATGCAAAAAATACAAAACAAAAGTGAACATATAAATATTAAAAATAAGTAAAATACTCAGCTAAACAACCAAAGAAAAATGACCCCTCCTCAACTAATCCTGATGTGGATGGACTGGGACGGACAAAATCAGAAGTCACATGACACCGGGCTCGAGTCCATCAGGTTTATTTTTTTTGTCGTTTTTTCCTTTCTTTTTCAATTAACCCCTGCACTACCGCCTAACTGCGGTAGTGCTTTTTTTTTCCCCAGCACCCATGGTGTGTGTGTGTGTGCAGGTGAGAGACACAAGGTGCACGAATCTTTATTCAATTTCCACCACCAGGAAGATAGGAAAACACCCGAGTGGCCAGTGACAAGCAGTGCCCTTCACATCAAAGGGTAATGCTGTGTGATCAAACAGTGAAGGGGAGGGCAGGGACTAAATCAAAATAGAGTTGGAGGGAGAGTCCATCAGGTTTACAGTGGAACCTCGATTATCCAAAAGACAAGGGGAGGGAGTGCCTTGTTTGGATAATTGATTGTTCAGACAATTGATCTGATCATAAACAAGCGGTAATTTGAGTGCTGGTTATCAAACGTTTCTTGGTTATCCGGTAATGCAAGCCATAATGCCTTTAACTGATAAATGAATGTTGAATTGCCATAATGCCGTTTGTATGGGACCTTGAGATCTTGTTTGGATAATTTGAAACTGGGATAATTGATGTTCGGATAATCGAGGTTGTACTATGTTTAAAATCACAAGCTTTCCAAGTTTCACCCAACTAAATGACAGCGCTCCAAAAACTTGTGATTTTGAATAAACTTGCTCGACTATAGCCTGGTGTCATGAGACTTTTGACTCAAATAATCCAACATTTAGCTTTCAATCTCTCGCTAAAAACAACTCTCTTCACAAACTCTGTTCGTCCAAATTCTATTCTTCTTCCTCGTGTATTTCTTTTATGTTATTTTGTGTCAAAAAATTTTAAAAAACATTCTGCAGGTTGAAACTCAACAAACACAAACTCAGTTGAAAAAAAATTGTTGGAGAACTCCCCATTTTGTGACTGTAAAAACGTTCCTTCTTGGCATGTTTTTGTTTTACACTCTGATATTTCTAAAAACATACATCAAAAACAAAACAGAGAAAGAAAAAAATCTCTCCACTTGACAAACATGTAGAAGCCCCTCCCATACAAACTCAGATTAAAAGTAAATAAATCTCTACATTTTGCCTTTTTTTCATAATTATTTGGTCTGAAAGAGCTCAAAAATGTTTCAAAGTAAAGATCTTACAATTCTGAAATTAAAAATGGTAAGTATTGTGTGAGGAAGACTGCAACTCGGGAGCAGCTGCAATATGTAAGCTACTCTCAGTCCACCATTTTAATGCTATTTCAGGAATATTATGATGAACTTGTTGTTGTATAACTCAAAGGTAGCACTGAGCATGGCTATTCATTTATTAATTGAAAATATCACTCATCATCATTCCAAATTAGGTGATAGGTAAGGCTGAACGTTCAATTTTTGATGTCAAGTTCATCAACCTGTTTGGTTATAATTAGATGAGATTACTTACAGTGTGGAAACAGGCCCTTCGGCCCAACAAGTCCACACCGACCCGCCGAAGTGCAACCCACCCATACCCCTACATTTACCCCTTACCTAACACTGCGGGCAATTCAGTGGCCAATTCACCTGACCTGCACATCTTTGGATTGTGGGAGGAAACTGGAGCACCCGGAGGAAACCGGGGAGAACGTGCAAACTCCACACAGTCAGTCGCCTGAGTCAGGAATTGAACCTGGGTCTCAGGCGCTGTGAGGCAGCAGTGCTAACCACTGTGCCACCGTGCTGCCAATGGTACTTCAGTCCATCGTATGATATGACTTGGAAACTATCATGGTAAAAAAGACCCCACCTCCAGGGATATATTTCCCTCCCCACCCCTTTCCGCTTTCCGCAAAGACCGTTCCCTCCATGACTACCTGGTCAGGTCCACGCCCCCCTACAACCCACCCTCCCATCCTGGCACTTTCCCCTGCCACCGCAGGAACTGTAAAACCTGTGCCCACATCTCCTCCCTCACCTTTATCCAAGTTCCTAAAGGAGCCTTCCACATCCATCAAAGTTTTACCTGCACATCCACTAATATCATTTATTGTATCTGTTGTTCCCGATGCGGTCTCCTCTACATTAGGGAGACTGGGCGCCTCCTAGCAGAGCGCTTTAGGGAACATCTCCGGGACACCCGCACCAATCAACCACACCGCCCCGTGGCCCAACATTTCAACTCCCCCTCCCACTCTGCCGAGGACATGGAGGTCCTGGGCCTCCTTCACCCCAGCTCCCCCACCACCAGACGCTTGGAGGAAGAACGCCTCATCTTCCGCCTCGGAACACTTCAACCCCAGGGCATCAATGTGGACTTCAACAGTTTCCTCATTTCCCCTTCCCCCACCTCATCCTAGCTTCATACTTCCAGCTCAGCACTGTCCTCATGACTTGTCCGGACTTGTCCTACCTGCCCATCTCCTTTTCCACCTATCCACTCCACCCTCTCCTCCCTGACCTATCACCTTCATCCCCTCCCCCACTCACCCATTGTACTCTATGGTATTTTCTCCCCACCCCCACCCTCCTCTAGCTTCTCTCTCCATGCTTCAGGCTCACTGCCTTTATTCCTGATGAAGGGCTTTTGCCCGAAATGTTGATCTCGCTGCTCATTGGATGCTACCTGAACTGCTGTGCTCTTCCAGCACCACTGATCCAGAATTTGGAAACTATCATTCCTTTTCCAGAATGTGGTTTTACTTACTTGAACTAGCATTGTACCTTGAAGCTATTTTCCATCATAAGGATCCTCTGAGTAGTGTCTTTTAGGGACAAACAGTCACTAATTGCCCCGTTAAAATGATAGCTATTAGCCATAAGCTTAGTTAAAGCTCCTATCAGTTCAATCAGATGATCTGTTGCAATTATTGTATTCATGACTTTTCAAAAAGGACAGTTCCGCATTTGCTTGCTCTCAGTTGATACTGAGGCAATTCAGTATCAATCCCTTTAGGCCAAATAGGTTAAATATTTCACAATTAGATACAGTTGCTCAACACTCAGGCATGTCTAATTAACGAAAAGCTGGCAGTGTGCCAGAAGATCTGAAGAAATGTATTCTGGTTTTTTTTAAGATATGTCGGTGAGCTCAGAAACCCCAAACCAGAGCTGGCCTTAATGTACAAATTCTCTCAATGACTCAGTGATTGTAGCTAAACTCAGAATGAATTTCCCAAATCTGATTGGCCAGATCCAAGAGATCCCTGAACTTCTTCAATGTTGTTGGGTTTTGGGATGTCACTGATGACTTTCTGTTTTATGAAAGTCTATCATTTTGAATGTTGTTGTGTTTTGTGTCCTCAGAATTTAATGATAGTTTTTGCTAAATCCTATTTTTCATTTAAGGTGAGACGCGCTTCCTTTAACACTTTCAGAACTTCACAAAATGTGTGCCGGGGTCCCATGGGTAAGGATGGCAGCTATATGACAACTAAATCCCTTCCCTTTCAGAGTATTTGACCCACCTCCTGACTGGATGATACACAATAAAACTAATTCAATATATCAAAGATGAGGTGTTGAAAACAATATCACTTGAGAAGTTAATAAAATGTTCGCAGTCTTGAGATCTAACCAAGGCATAGCTGCCAAAACTAACATTAGTGTCAAGCTTGATGGCTTTGCCAAGCTGTTATTTGCTGAGGACACAGAATTGATTCCGCTCTGCAATCCATTAGCTAACTGTTTTATATCCACATGGACTTTGAGCTCACCATTCACTGGCAACGGTCAGAAAACACCTTACTGCAACATTTTAATATGCTGCTCTCTAACGTCCTCAGCAGACCATAGGTACCCTTTCTGAGGAGTGGCAGATGTAGTTCAATTTGAATAAATGCAAAATATTAGTAAAACAATCGAAGGTGGAACTTACACAGTTAATAGTCAGGCCCTGAATAGTGGTTTTGAACAGAGGGACTGAGGAATTCTGGTCCATAATTCTTTGAAATATTGTGTCACAGGTAAACAGGGTGGTTAATAAGTTGTTCAGCATGTTTGCCTTCATTGCTCAGTAAAGGAGTTGAGCCGTGATCTTGAGGTTGGTCAGAATGTTGGTCAGGTCACTTTTGGACCACAGTGTTTCGGTCACCATGCCATAGGAAGGATATTATTAAATGTTGCCAAGACTGGAGGGTTTGAGTTTGAAGCAGAGGTTGGATAGACTGGGAGTTTTTCACGAGAATGTAGGAGGTTATGGGAGGAGATTTTGGAATTTTATAAAATTATGAGGGGCTTAGATACAGCAAATAGCAAAGGTCTTTTCGCTAGGGTGGACGAGTTCAGAACGAGGGGGCATGCTTTTCACTCATCGGAAAAACTAAACTTTGCCACCAGGACTGAGTAAACTCCGAATGACTGCTGGTTTCTAAAGCGACAATTTCCAGTGAGGGAGGAGCAAAAAATAAGAGCGTTTGTTAACAATTTTCACAGTAACTTGCTTCAAAAACATTTAAATGCCCACTGTCTCGAGCATTTCAATTGGTGATGTCATTTCTGTTTCACCTCATGGCTATTAAACAGAATGATGACTGTTAAGATGATGAAATTTAGAGGCATAAAGTCATCAAGATATACAGCACGGAAACAAACTCTGATCCAAATTGTCCATGCCGACCAGATATCACAAATTAATCTAGTTCCATTTCCCAGCTCTTGGCCCCTTTCCCTCTAAACCCTTCCTACTCATATACCCATCCAGATGCCTTTTAAATGTTGTAATTGTACCAGCCTCCACCACTTCCTCTGACAGCTAATTCCATACACGCACCACCCTCTGTGTGAAAAAAATCCCCCTTAGGTATCTTTTATGTATTTTCTCTCTGATACTAAACCTGTGCCTCAAGTTCTGGACTCCCTCACCTCAGGGAAAAGACTTTGCCTATTTATCCTATCCATGCCTCTCATGATTTTATAAACCTCTATGAGGTCACCTCTCAGCCTCGATGCTCGAGGGAAAACAGCCCCAACCTGTTCAGCCTCTCCCTGTAGCTCAAATCCTCCAACCCTGGCAACATTCTTGTAAATCTTTTCTGAACCCTTTCAAATTTCACAACGTCTTTCCAATAGGAAGGAGACCAGAATAGCACGCAATATTTCAAAAGTGGCTAACTAACGTCCTGTACAGCCGTAACATGACCTCCCAACTCCTGTAGTCAATACTTTGACCAATAAAGGAAAGCATACCAAACGCCTTCTTCACTATCCTATCCACCTATGACTCTACTTTCAAGGAGCTATGAACCTGCACTCCAAGGTCTCTTTGTTCAGCAACACTCCCTAGGACCTTACCATTAAGTGTATAAGTCCTGCTAAGATTTGCTTTCTCAAATGCAGCACCTCACATTTATCTAAATTAAACCTCCGTCTGCCACATCTCAGCCCATTGGCCCATTTAAGATCCCACTGTAATCTGGGATCAACTTTGCTGTCCACACCTCGAATTTTCGTGTCACCTGCGAACTTACTAACTATACCTCCTATGCTCATATCCAAATCATTTATGTAAATGACAAAACGTAGTGGACCCAGCACTGATTCTTATGGCACTCCACTGGTCACAGGCCTCTAGTCTGAAAAACAACCCTCCACCACCACCCTCTGTCTTCTATGTTCGAGCCAGTTCTGTATCCAAATGGCTAGTTCTCCCTGTATTCCATGAGAGCTAACCTTGCTAACCAGTCCCGCCATGGGGAACCCTGTCAAATGTCTTAATGAAGTCCATATAGATCGCATCTACTGCTCTGCCCTCATCAATCCTCTTTGTTACTTCTTCAAAAAAACTCAATCAATTTCATGAGACATGATTTCCCACGTACAAAGCCATGCTGCCTATCCCTAATCAGTCCTTGCCTTTCCAAATATGCTGTTTTGATATTTTCTGTTGTAGAAAATGTTAGTGAATAACAGAGTCATTAACTGATCAAGATATAAGTTTAATTAGAAGGTCTTCATTCAAGGATAGTTGAGAATATGGAGCTCACACAACAGGGAGTGGTTGAAATGTATAAAATGTATACATTTCAGGAAAAACTAGATAAGTCATACCATACATAAGTACAATAGGGTAATAGAACAGAATGCTGGATATAGTGTTATTGGTGGTATTTAATAGAATCATAGCATCCCTACAGTGTGGAAACAGGCCATTTGGCCCAACAAGTCCACACCGACCCTCCAAAGTAGAACCCACCCAACACATTCACTAACCCTTTTACTCTACATTTACCCCTGACTAATGCAACAAACCTACAAATCCGTGAACACAATGGACAATTTAGCATGGTCAATTCACCTGACCTGCACATCTTTGAATTGTGGGAGGAAACCGGAGCACCCGGAGGAAACCCACGCAGACACTGGGAGAATGCGCAAACTCCACACAGACAGTCACCCGAGACTGGAATCGTATTTATATGATTTAAACGAAAGGTAATTATATTGATGTCATGGCTTGGTGCTGATGGTGTTGGGGATAAGGAATAACTCGATTAGATGGAGATGATACCCATTGCTGATGATATGGAAGGAGGGAGGTAAATGCTTAATATATGATAACAGGAAGGGGGAATGTTTGAAAATGGCTTGGCACAAAACAGTAACAGACGTTTCAGATGGAGCGTGGTAAGCATGGGGGAAGGTAGTCACACTTTGAAATTGTTAAACTCAATGTTGAGTCCTGAAGGCTGTGAGATACCTGAGTGAAAGATGAGGTGCTGGTGTTTCAGCTTGCACTAAGCTTCACTGGAGCATTGCAGCAAGCCTGAGACAGAGATGTTGGCCAAGGAACAGGGCGGGGTGTTGAAGTGGCTGTCGTTTTTGCAAATAGCATGGACGTGTTCCACAAAACAGTGGTCCAGTCTGTTTATCATTTCCCCAGTGTAGTAGCATATACACACACAAATATAGATTGAGTGAAGTGCAGGTCAATTGCTACTTCACTTGGAAAGTGGGGCCTGGTTTGTGAGGAGGGAGGAGGTAAATGATTGCATGGAAAGCTGCCATGGAGTTGTGGGGTGGAGGAGTGAACTGGGGAGGTCACAGAGAAAATGGTCCCTGTGCAAGACTGGCAAGGGAGGGGAAGAGAGTACGAGTCTGGGATCCTGTGAAGAATACTTCCCATTCTTCCAGCCTGTATGTCTCATCTGTGCTGAGGATGCCACCTGACGCAAAGTGGCATCAGATAAGCCCACCTTTTTCCTGAACTGAGGATTCCCTGCATTTGTGTTTGACAGGCCACTCAGCCAAGTCTGACCCATTTCCTGCACTTCTGCCCCTCACCACCTCCCTTCCCTTCCCTCTCACAACAATGTAAGGGCCCACCCTTTAGTCCTCACCTACTACACATCCAAAGGATCATATGCCACCATTTCCACCAGTTTATGTGGAATGCCACCAGCAGACACATAGAGTCATGGAGTCAGAGAGGCACACAGCACCCAATCAGACCCTCCAGTCCAACCAACCCATGCACACAACACCCAATCAGACCCTCCAGTCCAACCAGCTCATGCACACAACACCCAATCAGACACTCCAGTCCAACCAGCCCATGCACACAGCACCCAATCAGACCCTCCAGTCCAACCAGCCCATGCACACAGCACCCAATCAGACACTCCAGTCCAACCAACCCATGCACACAACACCCAATCAGACCCTCCAGTCCAACCAGCCCATGCACACAACACCCAATCAGACCCTCCAGTCCAACAAGCTCATGCACACAGCACCCAATCAGACCCTCCAGTCCAACCAACCCATGCACACAACACCCAATCAGACCCTCCAGTCCAACCAGCCCATGCCAATCATAATCCCAAACTAAACTGGTGCCACCTGCCTGCTCCTAGTCCATATTCCTTCCAAACCTTTCCTATTTATGAACTTACCCAAATGTCTTTTAAATGTTGTGACTGTACCTACATTCACCACATTCCTTGCATTTCTTTCTGCACATGAACCACTCGCTGTGTATTTGAATTGATCAAGAGATTCATTATCTTCAGAAAATAATTTTGACGAAATCGACTGCATTTTTCTGCCATTACTCTTGTCAGACAGTCGTTATTTATAGATCACCTTACTTTCAGATATTGTCCCATCGTTTGAAACATAGAGGCCATCCGTCAGAAAATGCACAGAAAAATTCAGCCAGTTTAATTTCCTCCCTAAGTTTGTTTTAGCTTTTCAATGGACATTGGGCTGGAGGTGAGGACATCCTCTGAACAATTCAACAAAAATAAAACATCCTGCATTTGGTGAAGGAGCGAACATTTTACTCTGACACAAAAACTTCCAAAGAACATCTATTCCAACAGGCCTCTACATGATGGGTTTCTGCTGTCCATGGACACCTTTTTGGCCTCAGTTTTTCTCTGGTTTATTGGATTCTAAAGTGGCAGCCTGGCATTTGAAATTCACTCGTCGGGACAATTAAACTTTGCATTGAGGACTGAGTGAAACCTGAATGGCCTCTCATTCTGAAAGTGAGAGGTCTTTTTGAGCAGAACTAAAATTCTAGTTGTTCGTGTGTCAAGTAACGTTGTTTAGAATAACTTACTTTAACACTGTCTGGGTGGCATGGTGACACAGTGGTTAGCACTGCTGCCTCATAGCGCCAGAGACCCGGGTTCAATTCTCGCCTCAGGTGACTGACTGTGTGGAGTTTGCACATTCTCCCCGTGTCTGCGTGGGTTTCCTCCCACAATCCAAAAATGTGCAGGTCAGGTGAATTGGCTCTGCTAAATTGCCCGTAGTGTTAGGCGAAGGGGTAAATGTAGGGGAATGGGTATGGGTGTGTTGCGCTTTGGCAGGTCGGTGTGGACTTGTTGGGCTGAAGGGCCTGTTTCCACACTGTAAGTAATCTAATCTAAAACATTGCAATTGGAGTTGTCATTTCTATGTCATCTCATAGCTATGGCCCAGCCCAAAGACTAGTAAAATTATGAAACTTTTATGGAAGGTGTAATCGTGATATCATCTATTGTACGAGAGGTTAGAGAATAACAGAATGAGGTGATGTGAAATTTCAGGAGGAAACTCTTCACTGAGGGATAGTTTAGGATATGGAGCTCACACAACAGGGAATGGTTGAAGTAGATAAAATCTGTATATTTCAGAGAAACTAGGTCAGTGCAGGAATCAAAACATCAACACAATCCCTATAGTATGGGAGCAGGCCATTCAGCCCATCAACCCCCGTTCCCCCCTCCTGCAAACCCCACAGATAATCCACCTAACCTGCACATCCTTAAACTGTGGGAAGAAACCCACACAGACACAGGGAGAATGTGCAACCTCCATCCAAACAAGTTGCCCAAGGGTGGAATTGAACCTGAGTCCTTACTGCTATGAGGCAGCAATGTTAACCACTGAGCCACTGCAATTGACACAGTGCTGAAGAGAGTTAAAGTGGTACATAAATAGCTGAACAAATTATTGGCACCATCATAACACCTAACGATTCTGGTTCGCCCAGACTGTGTCCGATCTCTGTGTCCGGTTCTGGTCGCCCTGCTACAAGAAGGATATTATTAAATTGGAGAGGGTGCAGAAAAGATTTACCAGGTTGTCACTGGGACTAGAGGAGTTGAGGAGCTGGATAGGTGGGGACTTCTTTCACTTGAGTGTATGAGGCCGAGAGGTGACCTCATAGAGGTTTATAAACTCATGAGGGGCATAGATAAGTTGAATAGCAAAGACCATTATACCAGGGTAGGGGGAGCTGAAAACTACAGGGCATAGGTTTAAGGTGACAGGGAAAGATACATAAGTGACCTGGGTGCAACCTTTTCACACAGAGGGTAGTTTATATGTGGAATAAACTGCCAGAGAAAGTGGTAGATGTGGGTAAACTTATAATATTTAAAAAACATTTGGCCAGCTACATGAATAGGAAAAGTTTAGAGGGATATGGTTCAAACACAGGCAAAGGGGACTAGTTTAATCTGAGCAACTTGGTCAGCATGGACGAGTTGGACCGGAGGGTCTGTTTCTGTGCTGTATGGCTCTATGACTCTTTGTCAGTGATGTATGAGGGGGTACGATGGTGTAGGTAAATGGGTAAAGTGCTATGACTCTAACCATAATAACAAATATTATAGACAATAATAGAAATAGGAAGCACGAGAGAAACTCAGCAGATCTGGCAGCATCCCGTGGCGAGAGAAACAGTTAACATATTGAGTTGAATATGACTCTTATAGTGTCATAGAGATGTACAGCTTGGAAACAGATTCTTCGGTCCAACTTATCCATGCTGATCAGGTATCCCAACCCAATCTAGTCCCAATTGCCAGCATTTGGACAATATTCCCTCTAAACCTTTCTTGTCCATTTACCCATCTGGATGCCTGTAAAATGGTGTAATTGAACCCACCCCCATTATCTTCTCTGGCAGGTCATTCCATACTCACACCACCCTCTTCATGAAAAGGTTGCCCCTTAAGTCCCTCATAAATCTCCTCTCACCTTAAACCTATGACCTCTAGTTTTGGACTCCCTTAGCCTGGGGAAAGAAAGCTTAATCAGCCAATCCACGCCCCTCATGATTTTTTAAACCTATATGAGGTCACCCCATAGCCTCCAATGCTCCAGGAAAACAGCCCCAGCCTATTCAGCCTCTCCCCATATCTCAAATCCTCCAACCCTGGCAACATCTTTTCTGAACCCTTTCGCGTGTCACGACATCTTTCCAAAAGCAGGGAGACAAGAATTGTTCATAGCATTCCAAAAGTTGCCTAACCATTGTCCTGCACAGCTGCAATTTGACCTCCCGACTCCTATATTCAATGTTCTGACCAATAAATGCAAGAGTACCAAATGCCTCCTTTATCACCTTGTCTACCATGATGGAACTATGTACATGCACCCCTAGGTCTTTTATTCAACAACACGAATGGTAATGGTCCTACCATTACGTGTATCAGTCCTGCCCTGATGGCCTTTCCAAGCTGCAGCATCTCACATTATTCTAAATTCAACTCCATCTACCGCTCCTTGGCCCATCTAATCAAGGCCCTGCTGTCCCCATCACTGTCCAATACCCACCGATTTTGGTGTCATCTGCAAACTCACTCAACATACCAAACATATGTCATATATTCAGATCCAAATCATTTATCTAAATGATGAAAAGTAGTGGACCCGGCACCAATCCTTCCGGCACACCACTGGTCACAGGCCTCCAGTCCAAAAACTAACCATCAGCCACAACCCTCTATTTCCTACCTTCAAGCCAATTTTGTATCCAATTGGGTAGCTCCCCCTGGATTCCATGTGACTTGACCTTATTATTCAGTATGGGGATGTACCTACTAAAGAAGATGTAAAACCTGACCTACTCTTGGGAAATAAGGCAGGGCAGGTGACTGAGGTGTCACTGGGGGAGCACTTTGGGGACAGCGACTATAATTCTATTAGTTTCAAAATAGTGATGGAAAAGGATAGACCAGATCTAAAAGTTGAAGTTCTAAATTGGGGGAAGGCTAATTTTGACGATATTTGGCAAGAACTTTCATAAGCTGATTGGAGGCAGATGTTCGCAGGTAAAGGGACGGCTGGAAAATGGGAAGCCTTCAGAAATGAGGTAACGAGAATCCAGAGAAAGTATATTCTTGTTAGTGTGAAAGGAAAGGCTGGTAAGTATAGGGAATGTTGGATGATTAAAGAAATTGAGGGTCTGGTTAAGAAAAAGAAGGAAGCATATGTCAGGTATAGACAGGATAGATTGAGTGAATCCTTAGAAGAGTATAAAGGCAGTAGGAGTATACTTAAAAGGGAAATCAGGAGGGCAAAACGGGGACATGAGATAGCTTTGGCAAATAGAGTTAAGGAGAATCCAAAGGGTTTTTACAAATACATGAAGGACAAAAGGGTAACGAGGGGGAGAATAGGGCCTCTCAGAGATCATAAGGCAACTTATGTATGGAGACACGAGAGATAGGGGAGATACTAAACAGGTATTTTGCATCAGTGTTTACTGTGGAAAAGGATGTGGAAGATATAGACTATAGGGAAATAGATGGTGACATCTTGAGAAATGTCCGTATTATGAGGAGGTGGATGTCTTGAAACGCATAAAAATGGATAGATCCCCAGGACCTGATCAGGTGTACCTGAGAACTCTGTGGGAAGCTAGAGAAGTGATTACTGGGCCCCTTACTGAAATATTTGTATCATTAATAGTCACAGGTGAAGTGTCGGAAGACTGGAGTTTGTCTAACATGGTGCCACTATTTAAGAAAGGTAGTAAGCAAATGCAAGGGAACTATAGACCGGTGAGCTTGACACTGGTAGTGGGCAAGTTGTTGGAGGGAATCCAAAGGGACGGGATGTACATGTATTTAGAAAGGCAAGGATTGATTATGGATAGTCAACATGGCTTTCTGCATGGGAAATCATGTCTCATGAACTGATTGATTTATTTGAAGAAGTAACGAAGAAGATTGATGATTGCAGAGCAGTAGATGTGATCTATATGGACTTCAGTAAGGCATTCAACAAGGTTCCCCATGGGAGACTGATTAGCAAAGTTGGATCTCATTGAATACAGGGAGAACTAGCCATTTCGATACAGAACTGGCTCAAAGGTAGAAGACAGAGGGTGGTGGTGGAGGGTTGTTTTTCAGACTGGAGGCCTGTGACCAGTGGAGTGCCATAAGGATCGATGCTGGGTCCACTACTTTCTGTCATTTATATAAATGATTTGGATGTGAGCATAAGAGGTATACTTAGTAAATTTGCAGATGACACCAAAATTGGAGGTGTAGTGGACAGCGAAGGGGGTTATCTCAGATTACAACAGGATCTGGACCTGATGGGCCAATGGGCTGAGAAGTGGCAGATGGAGTTTAATTCAGATAAATGTGAGGTGCTACATTTTGGAAAGGCAAATCAGAGCAGGACTTTTACACTTAATGGTAAGGTCCTGGGGAACATTTCTGAACAAAGAGACCTTGGAGTGCAGGTTCATAGCTCCTTGAAAGTGGAGTCGCAGGTAGATAGGATAGTGAAGAAGGTGTTTGGTATGCTTTCCTTTGTTGGTCAGAGTATTGAGTATAGGAGTTGGGAGGTCATGTTGCGGCTGTACAGGACATTGGTTAGGCCACTTTTGTAATATTGTGTGCAATTCTGGTCTCCTTCCTATCGGAAAGATGTTGTGAAACTTGAAAGGTTTCAAAAAAGATTTACAAGGATGTTGCCAGGGATGGAGGATTTGAGCTACAGGGAGAGGCTGAACAGGCTGGGGCTGTTTTCCCTGGAGTGTTGGAGGCTGAGGGGTGACCTTGTAGAGATTTATAAAGTCATGAGGGGCATGGATAGGGTAAGTAGACAAAGTCTCTTCCCTGGGATTGGAGAAGTCCAGAACGAGAGGGCATAAGTTTAGGGTGAGGGGGAAAGATATAAAAGAGACCTAAGGGACAACGTTTTCACACAGAGGGTGGTACGTGTATGGAATGAGCTGCCAGAGGAAGTGGTAGAGGTTGGTACAATTGCAACATTTAAAAGGTATCTGGTTGGGTATATGAATACAAAGGGTTTAGAGGGATATGGGCCAAGTGCTGGCAAGTGGGACTAGATTGGGTTAGGATATCTGGTCAGTATGGACAGGTTGGACCGAAGGGTCTGTTTCTGTGCTGCACATCTCTATGACTCTATGACTCTATAACCAGCAGGCCATGTGGAACCTTGTTGAATGCCTTTTGTCTGCCGTATATTCTACCTGGCAATAGAAACAGGTATGAGGGAGACACGGAGTTTGGCACTCCGTATGGGTGCAGGAATCTGCCATTGGGATGGATTTCATTGCCTGAAACCAACCTCCATCCAGCCCTCAAACCCACAGACCCATCCATGGTGGAGAATTGCTCACAGCTGTATGTGTACCTGGCCTTTAAGGGTGTCCTGTGCTGTCTGTATACAATGTTGTGACCCTGCCTGGCAGTTAGTCTGCTGTGCATTAACAAGCTGCAGCAGGCAGGGAGGCCAGCGATAGGATCTGCTGTAATGCTGGGGTTTTCACTTGGGATGTGTTGTACCAGTTTCAATAACTTAACCCACAGGGCTAATCCATTCCTGATGAGCAATTAATGATTAGATATTATCATTGACATGACAGTCCTAGCCCACAAACTGGAGTACTGTTTGAGTGGCCAATCAATCAAAGCCTGATTTAAACACTAGCATGGTAAACTGAGAGCGGGGCCACTATCTAACTGCAGATAGTGCCCAGGATTGCAAAAGGAAGACTTCTCTTCCCACAATTCCCTCAGGAGTTGATGGGGTAGCCATGATTTGCTGTGTACTACCATAGCTGAAAATGTGTTGCTGGAAAAGCGCAGCAGGTCAGGCAGCATCCAAGGAACAGGAAACTCGACATTTCGGGCATAAGCCCTTCATCATGAATGAGGAAAGTGTGAGTCGTGTATGTGAGGAAGTGTGTACTATCATATTTCTGTACTTGGTCACTTCCTGATCAATGGGTCAGGCAGCATCATGGGTGACGCTGCCTGACCTGCTGTGCTTTTCCAGCAACACGTTTTCAGCTCTGATCTCCAGCATCTGCAGTCCTCACTTTCTCCACTTCCTGATCAACCCCAACAAATCCAAAACAAGCCACCTGGCCTCCGGTAAGATGGCGGCAGTCTAGGAGGCTCCAATTGGAGTTCCTCTGCTCGGTTCATTCTTTCTCTCCTTTTTTTCTCCCCCTCTCTTCCCTTCTCTCAGCCTTGGACACTCTGCCTCTGAAGCGGGTCCAACAGCAGTGCCTGGACATGGGATGCCAGACTTCCAGTGGTTCGAGGGGAGATGATAGTGACCAGGGTCTGGAGCGAGGGCACTGGTGACCAGCAGGTGGAGTGGGGACCCTGGTGACCACCCCTCACGTACTGTGAATTGTTGTGCAAGTCATCGCCTGTGTTAAAGGCAGAAGTCACATGACATCAGGTGACAGTCCAACAAGTTTATTTGAAATCACTCGCTTTCAGAGTGCTGCCCTTTCGTAAGGTGAAGTGAGGAAGGGGCTGCACTCTGAAAGTTGTACTTCCAAATAAACCTGCTCAATTATAACCTGATGGCGTGTGACCCCTGACCTTGTCCACCCCAGTCCAACCCCAGCACCTCCACGTCATTGTGTTCAAGGGTTCTTGTGGTCCAGTGGTAACGTCCCTACCTCTGGGCCAGGACACTTGGGCTTAAGTCCTACCTGCACCACAGCTGTGTGGTAACATGCCTTAACATGTTGATTAACAAATATCTACACGTTCAGATTCTTATCAAGAATATACAGCATGGAAACAGGCCCTTCAGCCCATCTCGTCCGTGCCAATCAGATGTGAGCTGTGTTCACAACTCTCTGTAGCTTCTTGTGGTCTTGGGCAGAGCCGTTTCCAAACTGTGCTGTGATGCATCCGGATAGAATGCTTTCCATGGTGCATCAATAAAGGTTGGTAAGAGGCTTCGTGGACACGCTGAATTTCCTTAGCCCTCTAAGGCTGTAGAGACATGGTGGTGCTTTCCTGACCATCGGTTCAACATGGGTGGTCCAGGACAGATCATTGGTGATCATCCCTCCAAGAAACTTGACGTTCTCAACCATCTCCACCTCTGCTCCATTGATGCAGACATTGACTCCATTTCCTGACGTCAATAACTAGCTCCTTGGTTTTGCTAGTGTTGATGGAGAGATTGTTGTCTTTGCAACATGCTGCTAAACATTCTCTCTTTTCCCTGTATTCTGTCTTGTCATTGTTTGAGATCCAGCTTACAATGGTGGCGTCATCAGCAAGCTTGTAGATGGAGTTGGAGCAGAATTTGGCCACACAGTCATGAGTGCATAAGGAGTAAAGTAAGGCGCTAGGCACACAGCCTTGCGGGACGCTGATGTTGAGGATTATGGTGGAGGAGCTGTTGTTGCCTATTCTTACTGATTGCGATCTATGGGTCAGGAGATCAAGGATCTAATTACAGAGGGGCAGCCAAGAGTTCACAGATGAGATTGTTTGGAATGATGTGTTGAAGGCGGAATTATAATCTATACGTAGGAGCCTGATATAGGTATCCTTGTTACCAAGATATTGCAGGGATGAATGTAGGGCCAGGGAGATGGTGTCTACTGTGGACCTGTTGTGTAGTGGGTGAGTTGCACAGGATCAAGGCAATTTGGTTGGCTGGAGTTGATGTGAGATTGATTGAAGATTGAAGAGCGTTGATTGAAGAAGACTAGTGTAGACACTTGTGGAATTTCAGGTGAATCAACTCAAAACCGAACTTCCATAGCCTTCACATCCATGCCTTTCATTATAGAGTCATCCAGTCATAATCTACCCAGGAGTGAGGGACAGACTGGTATCTAATCGAGGGGTTCGAGGTGGTTTATATACAAAAGAAAACTGAGGAGACGGTGGGTAGCACTGCTACCTCACAGCGCCAGAGACCCGGTTTCAAATCCCACCTTGGGCAACTCTCTGTGTGGAGTTTGCACATTCTCCCTGTGTCTGCGTGGGTTTCCTCCAGGTGCTATGGTTTCATCCCACAGTCTAAAGATGTACAGGTCAGGTGAATTGGCTAAATTGTCCATAGTGTTTAGGTGAGGGGGAAAAATGTAAGGGAATGGGTCTGGGTGGGTTGCTCTTCAGAGGGTCGGTGTGAACTTGTTGGGCCGAAGGGCCTGTTTCCACACTGTAAGTAATCTAATCTAGAGATGTACAGCACAGAAAAGACCTTTTGATCTTCAATTAATCTAGTTCCATTTGCCAGCGTTTGGTCCATATCCACCTAAATCCTTCCTATTCATATACCCATCCAGATGCCTTTTAAATATTGTAATTGTACCATCCTCCACCACTTCCTCTGGCAGTTCACTCCATACACGTACCACCCTCTGCGTGAAAAAGTTGCCCCTTAGGTCCCTTTCGAATCTTTTCCCTCTCACCCTAAACCCTCTAGTTCTGGACTCCCCCACCCCAGGGAAAAGACTTTGTCTATTTATCCTATCCACGTCCCTCATGATTTTATAAACCTCTGTAAGGTCAGCCCTCACCCCTTCCGATGTTCCAGGGAAAACCACCCCAGCCTGCTCAACCTCTTCCTATAGCTCAGATCTGGTTAACTTTGTTACATTCTCTCAATGGCAACAATTTCTTTCCTGAGATATTTAAAGAGACCAAAATTACACACACAGCTCTCACTGTGGTCCAACCAAGCTTCTAAACAATTGAAGCAAAATATCATTCCTGTTGTACTCAAATCATCCTTCATTAAGGGTTAACATTCTATTAGCCTTCGTAATAACTTGCTGTGCTTATTGTATTAACCTTCTGCGACTTATTGACAAGGACACTGCTATGAAGATGTGGATGTACTGTACCTTTAAGAGAGTTAAAAGCTACCAGAACTATCTGACACAGCACCAAGTGTTCTGAACAAGATATAATGTAACATTTGGTCAAACAACTCAATTAGCCGGTTGCCTCGAGATGACAAAATAATTTCAAATTAGGCCAATCAGTTAATTTCAAATTAGGCCAATCAGTTTAAATTATATCCCGAAAAATACGAAACATCAATCAAGTTTGAATTTAGTATATTGACAATGTTAAAAGCCAATGACATAATCCCATGCTTTGGGGGTTTAAGACTGGGGAAAATTGAACAGTTGGGAGGAGAACTGCCATGCCACCAGCATGTACAGACTGCCTGAAAAATAGCTCTCTTAAAGGTACCTTTATCAATCAGTAATCTGTGAAACAGAAATCCCTACGAAGGAGAAAAGAAGACCAAGGAAAATATGAAGAGAAAATTTGACATCTGGCTGGTTTTGAATTTTTGATCAATTTTAATCAGGGTGTTTATTGGACTATTATTATAGGAGGGAAAGTAAAAGATAGGTTAGAGGAAAGAGTTGTGAATAGTAATCAGTTAAAACATAGAACATAGAACTTAGAACAATACAGCACAGAACAGGCCCTTCGGCCCACGATGTTGTGCCGAACATCTATCCTAGATTAAGCACCCATCCATGTACCTATCCAATTGCCGCTTAAAGGTCGCCAATGATTCTGACTCTACCACTCCCACGGGCAGCGCATTCCATGCCCCCACCACTCTCTGGGTAAAGAACCCACCCCTGACATCTCCCCTATACCTTCCACCCTTCACCTTAAATTTATGTCCCCTTGTAACACTCTGTTGTACCCGGGGAAAAGGTTTCTGACTGTCTACTCTATCTATTCCTCTGATCATCTTATAAACCTCTATCAAGTCACCCCTCATCCTTCGCCGTTCCAACGAGAAAAGGCCGAGAACTCTCAACCTATCCTCGTACGACCTATTCTCCATTCCTGGCAACATCCTGGTAAATCTTCTCTGCACCCTCTCCAAAGCTTCCACATCTTTCCTAAAGTGAGGCGACCAGAACTGCACACAGTACTCCAAATGTGGCCTAACCAAAGTCCCGTACAGTTGCAACATCACTTCATGACTCTTGAATTCAATCCCTCTGCTAATGAACGCTAAAAGTTAAGTATTCTCTGTTATACTTTAAGAAATAAAGTTGTTAATTTTTAACTTTAAATATTTCTAGGCCTCTTGAAATTTCACAGATTACTGAGTGGGATAAATCTTTTCTGTGTTGCTGGTTTAAATTAAGCAGGAGGGTTTACCCCGTGTCGTAACAACACTCAGTCCCTTTACACATCTCCACTTTCCAAACCCTCACTATTTATGAAATACTCTGCTCATCTGTTCCTCGTACCAAAGTGGATAACTTCACGTTTTTTCCCCATTATATTCCATGTTCCTCCCATTTGCTAAGCCTGTGTAATTTTCCTGAAACTGTTTCACAACTTCCTCATGACACACATGTTTGCTTAGTTTTATGTTATCCTTAAAAATATTACATTACAAATGACACCTGTTATAAGGAGAGGCCGGATAGACTGGGACTTATTTCACTGGAGTGTAGGAAGTTCAGGGGTGGGTGACCTTATCGAGGTTTATAAAATCATGAGGGGTAAAGATCAGGTAAATTACAGAATGATTCCTGAAGAAGGGCTTATGCCCGAAACGTCGATTCTCCTGCTCCTTGCATGCTGCCTAATCTGCTGCGCTTGTCCAGCAACACATTTTCAGCACAGTTCTTAGGCAAACAGGTTTAATTGGAAGCACCAGTGCTCGGACCGCTGCTCCTTCATGGTTGTCCAACCACCTGATGAAGAAGTGTCGCTCCAAAAGCTAGTGCTTCCAAATAAACCTTTGGACTATAACCTGGCGTTGTGTGATTTTTAACTTCGTACACCCCAGTCCAACACCAGCATCTCCGAATCATCACAGTTCCTGTTTCAGAAAGTGGTGATTAAGGAATTTGATGAGAGCCAGTAGATGCAGCTGAGGACGAGCTAACAGCTTATGGCTTTTTCAAGTTGTTAAAGATCAGTACGTTTCTATTGCCCAAATATTTGTTCTTTAAAAATTGCATTTCTCTTGCCTGTGTGTACTCAGTTCTGCCACTGGAGGTCAGTAGAAGCTAGCATTGGAGATACTTACAACTGGCAATCTGAAGTGACTGGAAAAATGATGATAGGTTTCTGGTTAGGGCTAATCCTTGTCTAGCACAGAGTGCTAGATCATCCTGCTGCTAGATATGCTTTCTACTTCTCATCAGATACACAATCTCCTGCTCTGCATGTGGACAAACAGCAATCCACTCTTCTCAACCTCACCTCTTGCCAACTTGCAGTTCATGTAAAATATTACCTCTGTGTTCTTCTGTGACACTTCCAAACTATTTCATTGGCCGTGAGGAACTTGGGAATATCCTTTCTGACCTCTAGGATACAACTCATAGGAGTCAGGGTCAGTCAGCATTGATATCATCCGTCAATTCAAAGATCATGAAAGTTTAAAAAGGTAATGGTTTGGAAAGGGTTAATGTTGGAGATTGAACTCAGCTCACTGAATTTATTGATGTCAAGCTGGCTTGGGTAGGGATGGGGCTGAACTCTTAAGCTCTTGTGACGTGAAGACACATCATCAGAGCAACAAAAGTTTCTCTTCCTGACTTGTACCTAATGGTTAGCACAAAGTGCCTCTTCTTGTTAAGACTCGTTGGTAGCTGATCCTCGACCACAAGACAGTCCTGGAGAAAATCAGAAGAAACAGTTGGAGATAAACAGTGCACACAACAAGGAACTGCACATATCTCAGAGAGGAGTCCTTCCAAATCTAAATCTCAGTGCAATGATTGCAACAAGGTCAGCCACCTGGACCTCATAGAATCGGAGTTCCCTGATTGGGGGTGTTAATCTGGTCCAATCAGGGAGCCCTGGCTGACAGATATAAACAGGAGTGTTTGATGTGAAGGGCACTGCTTGTCACTGGCCACTCGGGTGTTTTCCTATTTTCCTGGTGGTGGATATTGAATAAAGATTTGTACATTTTGTGTCTGTCACTGTGTCTCACACCTGCACACACACACTATGGGTGCTGGGGGAAAAAAAAGCACTACCGCAGTTAGGCGGTAGTAGATAGGAAAAAAAAATAAACAGGGGGTTTTTGATGTGAAGGGCACTGCTTGTCACTGGCCACTCGGGTGTTTTCCTATTTTCCTGGTGGTGGAAATTGAATAAAGATTTGTACACTTTGTGTCTCTCACTGTGTCTCACAGCTGCACACACATAACATGGGTGCGGGGGGGAAAAAATAAGCATGACCGCAGTTAGGCGGTAGTGGGGGTGGGGGGTGGTTAGGGAAAAAACAAATAAACAGGAGTGTGGCCTGTGGAGGGTTAGTCAGTATCCAGAGCGGATAGAGACCAGAAGGCCGATGACTGTCTTGCAGGAAGGCTAGTCTGATCAGTATGTGGTGTGGACGGGTGTCAGGTGTTATTTTTATAGCTATATTGGGTCTGTGTTCTATGCACTGGCTCTGATTTGATTGCACTGTCTTGTCTGTGTTTGTTTCTGTTATCTTTGTCATGAGTGGAAGTGAGATTTGAGGTCTGTCCTTAGCTCCCTGACAATGGGTTGAACGGTGGGGTTTAGGGTTTGGCTTTGTAGCCCTGGTCCCTGTATATACTGGGGTTTTTTTTATTGTGAACTGCCATTTTCTGTTTATTGTTAACTGTATTTTGTCCTGTTTAATAAAATAATAAAAAATAAACAAGAGTGTCAGGGGCTCTGTTCACACTGAGAGCTGGCTCTGAGGGAGTTGGATGAGTGTCGAGGACTCTCCCCACGTGTATAAGGAGGGACTCGGTGTCGGGGACCTGGCCTCTGTGGAGTTATTTTAGCCAGTAGAGAGAGCCTGGTGAAAATAAACTCAAGCAGGACAGAGAGGAAGCTCAGGAACCACTGAATTACCAAGTGGTAAGGGCCTAGGCTTCAAAGAAATTCCATATGAGCATAAGACACGGCAAGAGAACATAGAAGATAGAACTGTACAGCACAGGAACAGGCCCTTCGGCCCACCACGTCTATGCCGATCATGATGCTATTCTGAACTAATCCCACCCGCCTGCGTGTGGACAGTATTCCTCCATTTGCTGCCTGTTCATGGTTTCTTTTCGAAGTACTTCTTAAATGTTGCTTTCATATCTGTTTCCACCACCAGCCTTGGCAGCATATTCCAGGAACCAACCTGCCTCTTCTTCCCACATCTCTCTTCAACTTTCCCCCTCTCACCTTATACCTATGCCCCTTCGTATTGAACATTTCCACCCTGGGAAAAAGACTCCAACACTCCATAAAAGTGGACTTCATTGGTTTCCTCATTTTCCCTCTCCCCACCTTTCCCTAGTTCCAACCTTCCAGCTCAGCACTGCCCTCATGACCTGTCCCGCCTGCCAATCTTCCTTCCCATCTATCCACTCCACCCTCTTCTCCGACCTATCGCCTTTACCCCCACCTCCATCCACCAATTACACTCTTAGCTACCTTCTCCCCGGCCCAACCCCCCTCCCAGTCAGTGGCTAATCTGGAACAAAGCTTGTCTTTAATGTGTCAAGAAATCCAAAAAGTGTGTTGCTGGAAAAGCACAGCAGGTCAGGCAGCATCCGAGGAGCAGGAAAATCAACGTTTCGCACAGAAGCCCTCCATCAGCCCAATCACATTCCTGATGAAGGGCTTATGCCCAAAATATTGACTCTCCTGCTCCCCGGATGCTGCCTGACCAGCTGTGCTTTTCCAGCACCGCACCTTTTGACTCTGATCTCCAGCATCTGAAGTCCTCACTTCCTCCCGTACGTCAGTAGAGGCCAATTCTGAAAAGCCAACCACAGGCTGTGAAAGAAAACCTTTACATCGCAAACAGGCAGGGCAGATGGTATCCCTGACAACTGAGAAATCAGTGACAGTTCCAGACAAAGTTACCACCACATGGTCTGGACAAAACAGGACATTGCCCACACATTACTGTCTCTCTTGTTGTTGTAAATGGTGAATCTTCTTTTTGGAAAGGAAGGATGTGTTGTACCTGTATCTTGCCTTTAACAGACTTCACTTTTAAGGACTGTATGTGCTGTGTACATACAATACTGTGACTCTGCCTGAGAGTGAGTCTGCTGGGATTGTGCATGCTGGAATGTCTGCTTCTGACTTTAAGTGTGTCTTACTATTTTAAATAAACTAAACTGCCTGAATTAATCACTCCCCGATGTGCGATTGAGCATTATTCAATTATCATTAACATAACAGTGAGCTCCACATTGTCACCACCCGCTGGCTAATGTAGTTTATTATTGACGATCCTTTATATTTAGATTAGATTAGATTACTTACAGTGTGGAAACAGGCCCTTCGGCCCAACAAGTTCACACCGACCCGCCGAAGCGCAACCCACCCTACCCCTGCATTTACCCCTTTACCTAACACTACGGCCAATTTAGCATGGCCAATTCACCTGACCCGCACATCTTTGGACTGTGGGTGGAAACCGGAGCACCCGGAGGAAAGCCACACAGACACGGGGAGAATGTGCAAACTCCACACAGTGAGTTGCCTGAGTCGGGAATTGAACCCGGGTCTCTGGCGCTGCGAGGCAGCAGTGCTAACCACTGTGCCACCGTGCCGCCCATATATGGCCTTTAGTTCTTGTCCAGCTTGAAAGAGGCTTGTGTAACCTTTTCACAACCTGAAGATGCTCGTAAAGCTGCCCATTAGTCTGCTGCTCCCCACACACTGGCTCCAAGGGGAGTCATTGACTGAAAACAGATTGGTTGGGGCTCAAAATGTCTGGAAAACGTCTCTGATGACACCACCAAGGTAAGATGGATATCAAATAATGATGAGTCAGAACACAGAAAGGAGATAGAGGGCTTGGTGGCATGGTGCAATGAGAACAACCTCTCTCTAAATATCGGTAAAACTAAAGAACTGATCGTTGACTACAGAAAGAGAGGAGGACATGACCTCTTTACATCAATGGAGCAGATGGTTGAGAGGGTGGACAGGGTCAGGTTCCTTGGAGTGATGATATCCAACAACCTGTCCTGGACTTCCCACGTAGATGCGACGGTCAAGAACAACGCCTCTTCTTCCTCAGGCAGCTCAGGAAATTCAGGACCTTCACCAACTTCTACAGGTGCGCCATTGAGAACATACTGTCCGGGTACCACCACAAATTCACCTGCACCTCCACACACATCATCTATTGCATCCGCTGCACCCGATGTGGCCTCCTCTACATTGGGGAGACGGGCCACCTACTTGCGGAACGCTTCAGGGAACACCTCTGGGACGCCCGGACCAACCAACCCAACCACCCCGTGGCTCAACACTTTAACTCTCCCTCCCACTCCACCGAGGACATGCAGGTCCTTGGACTCCTCCATCGCCAGAACATAACAACACGACGGTTGGAGGAAGAGCGCCTCATCTTCCGCCTGGGAACCCTCCAACCACAAGGGATGAACTCAGATTTCTCCAGTTTCCTCATTTCCCCTCCCCCCACCTTGTCTCAGTCGATTCCCTCGAACTCAGCACCGCCTTCCTAACCTGCAATCTTCTTCCTGACCTCTCCGCCCCCACCCCACTCTGGCCTATCACCCTCACCTTGACCTCCTTCCACCTATCACATCTCCATCGCCCCTCCCCCAAGTCCCTCCTCCCTACCTTTTATCTTAGCCTGCTGGACACACTTTCTTCATTCCTGATGAAGGGCTTGTGCCCGAAACGTCGAATTTCCTGTTCCTTGGATGCTGCCTGACCTGCTGCGCTTTTTCAGCAACACATTTTCAGCTGTGATCTCCAGCATCTGCAGACCTCACTTTTTACTCGGGTACATAACAGCCTGGTATGGTAACGGCTCTGCCCAGGACTGTAAGAAACTACAGAAGGTGGTGTGCACAGCCCAGACCATCGCAGAAGCCAACCTTCCAACCATGGGCTCCATCTACATGGCTTACTGCTGCAGAAAGGCTGCCAACATCATTAAAGAGCCCTCCCACCCCGGGAATGATCTCCTCCAACTTCTTCCATCAGGCAGGAGATACAGAAGCCTGAACACACACATTAACAGGTTCAGGAACAGCTTCTTCCCGGCTGTTATTAGAAGGGACTCTCTAATCGAAAATAATGCTAATTTTGTTGGTGGTGATCTTGCTTCAAGTATCTCCTGCGCAGTGTGACCTGTCTGCCTCACTCTCTCTGAGCACTGTGACCCCTATGTCCTTGCTTATTATGATCAGCCTGTACTACTTGCCAACAAAGCTTTCCCCTGTACTTAGGTGACTATAATAAATCAAGTCAAGTTGATGAAAAGGTGTAGATCGCAAGAGGAGGAGACTCAAGCGAAACTTTCCTGTTACCTGTGAGATGTAGCTCTATCTTTAGGATTCCTGTTTTGAGGTTGTTGGAAGGATTGAGAAGTTTGAGCTGAATATTCCAGAATGTAGTCCAGGTATTGTGCCCTCTGAGGTAAGACCCATTGGTCCTCATTGTAAGATCAGTCAGGAAGAGATGCAGGAGGCTGAGGGGCGTGCCTAAAAGAGACATCTATTCCTCCCTCACTCTCAGAGTCAACAAAATGCACATTAACAATGGCCCACCTGCCTGGTTTGTGAGACCAGTGGGAACAGGAGGTATAGTTCACAAAGATCATGAAGAATCGACCCTCAGGAGAGTTACTGATGTGGGATAATCCCTCAGGACCCAGTCTGACAGGTCATTCAGAGAAACTGGACACTTGCGTGGTTTTTACCTGAGAAATGTTACAGAAGAAACATGGCTTAACTTCTGAGTAACCAACCGCTGAACCTCTCCCATCACCCAAACAAAGTCCCCTCCCCAAATCCTCTCCCAACATTCCCCCTCCCTGCAACAGCCTGACCAATACCCCCAACCACACCCTGATGTGCTACAATGTCCCCCACCACACTGCCTTCCCATTCCAGCTCCCCAACCTTGAACCCTGACCCCATTCAGACTCACTCCAACCAAACTCCTCCTCTCACCTGGTCAGGGAACCCCCAACCCACCTTCGCAACAACACCACCCCCCAACCCCCACAACTCACTTACTTACCTGACCTACACTGCCACCTCACTATCTACAACTCTACCCATTTACCCACTTACCTACCCCACCTTACCATGCCTTGTATCACTGTCATAGAGTCTTACAGCACAGAAACAGAGCTGCCTGAGAAGATAGTGGAGGCGGGTTCAATTACTACATTTTACAGGCACCCAGATGGGTATATCAACAAGAAAGATTGAGAGGGAATACTGTCCAAATGCTGGCAAATGGGACTAGGTCAGCTTGGGATATCTGGTCAGCATGGATAAGTTGGACCGAAGGGTCTGTTTCCGTGCTGTACACTTCTATAACTCTATAAGAGTCATATTCAACTCAAATGTTAATTGTTTCTCTCACCACAGATGTTGAGATCTTAGAGTCATAGAGTCATAGAGATGTACAGCATGGAAACAGACCCTTTGGTTCAACCCGTCCATGCCGACCAGATATCCCAACCCAATCTAGTCCCACCTGCCAGCACCTGACCCATATCCCTCCAAACCCTTTCTATTCATATACCCATCCAAATGCCTCTTAAATGTTGCAATTGTACCAGCCTCCATCACTTCCTCTGGCAGCTCATTCCATATACATACCACCCTCTGCGTGAAAAGGTTGCCCCCTTAGGTCTCTTTTATATCTTTCCCCTCTCACCCTAAACCTATGCCCTCTAGTTCTGGACTTACTGGCCCCAGGGAAAAGACTTTGAATATTTACCCTATCCATGCCCCTCATAATTTTGTAAACCTCTATAAGGTCACCCCTCAGCCTCCTATGCTCCAGGGAAAATAGCCCCAGCCTGTTCAACCTCTCCCTAAAGCTCAAATCCTCCAACCCTGGCAACATCCTTGTAAATCTTTTCTGAACCCTTTCAAGTTTCACAACATCTTTCCGATAGGAAGGAGACCAGAATTGCACGCAATATTCCAACAGTGGCCTAACCAATGTCCTGTACATCCGCAACATGACCTCCCAACTCCTGTACTCAATACTCTGACCAATAAAGGAAAGCATATCAAATGTATTCTTCACTATGCTATCTACCTGTGACTCCACTTTCAAGGAGCTATGAACCTGCACTCCAAGGTCTCTTTGTTCAGCAACACTCCCTAGGACCTTACCATTAAGTGTATAAGTCCTGCTAAGATTTGCTTTCCCAAAATGCAGCATCTCGCATTTGTCTGAATTAAATTCCATCTGCCACTTCTCAGCCCATTGGCCTATCTGGTCCAGATCCTGTTGTAATCTGAGGTAACCCTCTTCGCTGTCCACTACACCTCCAATTTTGGTGTCATCTGCAAATCTATTAATTGTACCTCTTATAATCGGATCCAAATCATTTATGTAAATGACAAAAAGTAGAGGGCCCAGCATCGATCCTTACGGCACTCCACTGGTCACAGGCCTCCAGTCTGAAAAACAACCCTCCACCACCACCCTCTGTCTTCTACCTTTGAGCCAGTTCTGCATCCAAATGGCTAGTTCTCCCTGTATTCCATGAGATCTAACCTTGCTAATCAGTCTCCCATGGGGAACCTTGTCGAACGCCTTACTGAAGTCCATATAGATCACATCTACTGCTCTGCCCTCATCAATCTTCTTTGTTACTTCTTCAAAAAACTCAACCAAGTTTGTGAGACATGATTTCCCACGCACAAAGCCATGTTGACTATCCTGAATCAGTCCTTGCCTTTCCAAATACATGTACATCTTGTCCCTCAGGATTCCCTCCAAGAATTTGCCCACCACTGAGGTCAGGCTCACTGGTCTATAGTTCCCTGGCTTGTCTTTACCGCCCTTCTTAAACAGTGGCACCACGTTTGCCAACCTCCAGTTTTCTGGCACCTCATCTGTGACTATCAATGATACAAATACCTCAGCAAGAGGCCCAGCAATCACTTCTCTAGCTTCCCACAGAGTTCTTGGATACACCTGATCAGGTCCTGGGGATTTGTCAACCTTTACCCGTTTCAAGACATCCAGCACTTCCTCCTCTGTAATCTGGACATTTTGCAAGATGTCACCATTTATTTCCCTACAGTCTATATCTTCCATATCCTTTTCCACAGTAAATACTGATGCAAAATATTCATTTAGTATCTCCCCCATTTTCTGTGGCTCCACACAAAGGGCGCCTTGCTGATCTTTGAGGGCCCCTATTCTCTCCCTCGTTACCCTTTTGTCCTTAATATATTTGTGAAAACCCTTTGGATTCTCCTTAATTCTATTTGCCAAAGCTATCTCATGACCCGTTTTGCCCTCCTGATTTTCCTCTTAAGTATGCTCCTACTTCCTTTATACTCTTCTAAGGATTCACTCGATCTCTCCTGTCTATACCTGACATATGCTTCCTTCTTTTTCTTAACCAAACCCTCAATTTCTTTAATCATCCAGTATTCCCTATACCTACCAGCCTTCCCTTTCACCCTGACAGGAATATACTTTCTCTGGATTCTTGTTATCTGATTTCTGAAGGCTTCCCATTTTCCAGCTGTCCCTTTACCTGCGAACATCCGCCTCCAATCAGCTTTCGAAAGTTCTTGCCTAATACCGTCAAGATCTGCTGAGTTTCTCGATCTAATAATAGAATAACTTTGTATCATTGTCGATAATAACAGTTATTATTATTAAAGTCGTACCATTATATAGCACTTACCCATTCACCCACACCATCTTACCCCCCCAAATATATCACTGACATAAAGCCTCAGAGTTGAACAGCACAGAAACTCACCCTTTGGTCCAACTCGATCACACCGACCAAATTTCCCAAACTAAATTAATCCCACCTAGCTGCATTTGGCCATATCCCTCCAAATCTTTTCTATTCATGTACCTGTCCAAATGACTTTTAAATTTTGGAACTGTACCTGCGTCTACCACTTCCTCTGGCAGCTCATTCCACACACACATCATTACTCTCTGTCTGAAAGAGTAGTCCCTCGGGTCCCTTTAAAATCTAACTTCTCACACCTTAAACTTGTGCCCTTTTTTCCCTCACCCTGTGGAAAAAAAAATTGCTATTCACCTTATCTCTGTTCCTCATGATTTTATAAATCTTTGTAAGGTCACCCCTCAACCTCCTCTGCTGCCTAACTGACTACTCCTTATAACTCAATCCCTCTATTCCCAGCAGCATCCTAACAAATGTCTGCTGAACCTTCTCCAATTTAATAACCTCCTTCCTGTAGCAGTATTCCAGAAGAAGCCTCACCAACCTCAACATGATGTTCCCAACTCCTGTACTCAATAGATATTCCTGTGGGTATTGAGACTTGCTCTCCACCAGCATGTGCAGAAAGCGAAACGGAGGTGTCTTGTCTTCTCCCTGATCCTAGTGCACTGAAAGGGAGATTAGATTAGATTCCCTACAGCGTGGAAACAGGCCCTTTGACCCAACCAGTCCACACCGACCCTCCGAACAGCAACACACCCAGACCCATTTCCATCTGAATGATGCAGCTAACGCTATGGGCAATTTAGCCTGGCCAATCCGCCTGACCTGCACATCTTTGGACTGTGGGAGGAAACCGAAGCACCCGGAGGAAACCCATGCAGACACGGGGAGAATGTGCAAACTCCGCATAGACAGTCACCCAAGGCTGGAATTGAACTTGGGACTCTGGTGCTGTGAGGCAGCAGTACTAACCACTGAGCCACCGTGCCACCCACTCTTCAAGGGTAACCTTCCCACTTTTGGGGAAGCCGGGAGGTCTGGGAAGAAAAGTAGAGCAAAGTCAAAGGGTGGGAAAATCTAGCAGAGCAGCAGTCTAAAGATGATTGCTGCTCATTGAAATATTTTAGCTGAAAATGTGTTGCTGGTTAAAGCACAGCAGGTTAGGCAGCATCCAAGGAATAGGAAATATATATTCCTGATGAAGGGCTTATGCCCGAAACGTCGAATTTCCTATTCCTTGGATGCTGCCTAACCTGCTGTGCTTTAACCAGCAACACATTTTCAGCTGTGATCTCCAGCATCTGCAGACCTCATTTTTTACCCATTGAAATATTTTAGCCAAGATATTGGCCAAGATATGTGGTGAGGCCACAATTCGGTGATGTTTATTTTAGCGATGGAAAGGGATAAGTATATACCGCAGGGCAAGAGTTATTGCTGGGAGAAAGGTAATTATGATGCGATGAAGTTAGATTTAGGATGCATAGGATGGGGAAGGAAAGCGCAGGGCATGGGCACAATTGAAATGTGGAGTTTGTTCATGGAACAGCTACTGCGTGTCCTTGATAAGTATGTACCTGTCAGGCAAGGAGAAAGTGGTTGAATGAGACAACTGTGATTTACGAAAGAAGATGAAGCTCTTGTCAATAGGAAGGAGGAGGCTTATCTTAAGATGAGGCATGAAGCCTGAGTTAGGGCACTTTAGAGTTATAAGTTAGCCAGGAAAGACCTAAAGAGGGAGCTAAGAAGAGCCAGTAGGGGGCATGAGAAGTCTTCGGCAGGTAGGATCAAGGTAAACCTTAAAGCTTTCTAATGGTATGTCAGGAATAAAAGAATGACCAAGGTAAGATTAGGGCCAATCAAGGACAGTAGTGACAAGTTGTGCGTGGAGTCCGAGAAAGTAAGGGAAGCATTAAATGAATATTTTTTGCCAATATTCACATTGGAAAAAGACAATGTGGTCGAGGGGAGTACTGAGAAAGAGGTTATTAGACTAAATGGGATTGAGGTGGAAAAGGAGGAGGTGTTAGCAATTCTGGAAAGTGTGAAAATAGATAAGTCCCTGGGTCTGATGGGATTTATCCTAGGATTCTCTGGGAAGCTAGAGAGGAGATTGCAGAACCTTTGGCTTTGATCTTTATAATGTCATTGTCTACAGGAATAGTGCCGAAAGACTGGAGGATAGCAAATGTTGTCCCCTTGTTTAAGAAGGGAAGTAGAGACAACCTGGTAATTATAGACCAGTGAGCCAAAGTTGTAGCCAAAGTTTTGGAAATGATTATAAGAGATAGGATTTATAATCATCTAGAAAGGAATAATTTGGTTAGGGATAGTCAACACGGTTTTGTGAAATATAGGTTGTGCCTCACAAACCTCACTGAGTTCTTTGAGGTGGTGACCAAACAGGTGGACAAAGGTAAAGCGGTTGATGGAGTGCATATGGATTTCAGTAAAGTGTTTGATAAAGCTCCCCGTGGTAGGCTATTGCAGAAAATACGGAGACCTGGGATTGAGGGTGATTTAGTGGTTTGGATCCGAAATTGGCTAGTTGAAAGAAGACAGAGGGTAGTGGTTGAAATATTCATCCTGGAGTTCAGTTATAGTGGTGCACTGCAAGGATCAGTGTTGGGGGGCCACTGCTGTTTGTCATTTGTAAAACTGATCTGGATGAGGGTGTAGAAGTATGGGGAGTTGTGGACAATGTGGAAGGATGGTACAGATTAAAGAGGGACATAGATAAGCTGCAGAGCTGGACTGAGAGGTGACAAATGGAGTTTAATGCGGAAAAGTATGAGGTAATTCACTTTGGAAGGAGTAACAGGAACGCAGAGTACTGAGCTAATGGTAAGATTCTTGGTAGTGGAGATGAGCAGAGAGATCTCAGTGTCCATGTACATAGATCCCTGAAAGGTGCCACCCAGGTTGATAGGGTTGTTAAGGAGGCATATGGTGTGTTAGCTTTTATTGTAGAGGAAGTGAGTTTTGGAGCCATGACGTCATGTTGCAGCTGTACAAAACTCTGGTGCGGCTGCATTTGGAATATTGCGTGCAGTTCTGGTCACCGCATTATAGGAAGGATGTGGAAGCTTTGGAAAGGATGCAGAGAAAATTTACTAGGATGTTGCCTGTTATGGAGGGAAGGTCTTATGAGGAAAGGCTGAGTGAAGAAGGTTAAGAGGTGACTTAATAGGAGCATACACTATGACCAGAGAGTTAGATACAGTGAGAGCCTTTTTCCTCGGTTGATGATAATCAGCACAAGAGGGCTTAGCTTTAAACTGGGGGGGGGGTGATAGATATAGGACAGATGTCAGAGGTAGTTTCTTTACTCAGAGAGTAGTAGGTGTGTGGAACGCACTGCCTGCAACAGTGGTGGACTCACCAACTCTAAGGGCATTTACATGGTCATTGGATAGTCATATGGATGAAAATGGAACAGTGTAAGATAGATGAGCTTCAGACTGATTTCACAGGTCGGCGCAACATCGATGTTCTATGTTTTAAAATGATCAGTCCCAATGAGATTGATGGGAGAACATATCTAAGAACCGAATGAATGTTATTTCTAGAAATGCCTGACCCAGTGATAAACATTGCGGACAACTCTGTCTGTGTTTGCTGACTTTCAAACCAGGTCAGAAGCCACACAACACCAGGTTATCATCCAACAGGTTTATTTGAAACCACAAGCTTTCGGAGCACTGTTCCTTTGTCAGTAACAAAGGTCACCTATTGAAGGAGCAGGACTCCGATAGCTTGTGATTTCTGTGTTGTGTGGCTTCTGACTTTGTCCACCCAGGTCCAACACGGGCTCCTTCGCAGCATGGCTACCATTTTGAACCAAGACCTTTAAGGTTGGTTTTGGGGATGGGGAGGTGTTGTGGTTCTGCTCGCCGAGCTGGAAGTTTTTGCTGCAAACGTTTCGTTCCCTGGCTAGGGAACATCATCAGTGCTGTTGGAGCCTCATGTGAAGCGCTGCTTTGATGTTTCTTCCTGTATTTATATTGGTTTGTTCTTGCCGCTTCCGGGTGTCAGTTTCAGCTGCAGTGATTTGTATGTGGGGTCCAGGTCGATGTGTCTGTTGATGGATGTTCTTGCCGTTTCTAGGTGTCAGTTTCAGCTGTAGTGGTTTGTATATGGTGTCCAGGTCAATGTGTCTGTTGATGGAGTTTGGGGATGAATGCCATGCTTCTAGGAATTCTCTGGCTGTTCTCTGTCTGGCTTGTCCTATGATAGTGGTGTTTTCCCAGTCAAATTCATGTTGCTGGTTGTCTGAGTGTATGGCTACTAGAGATAGCTGGTCGTGTCGTTTTGTGGCTAGCTGATGTTCATGGATGCGGATTGTTAGCTGTCTTCCTGTTTGTCCTATATAGTGTTTTGTGCAGTCCTTGCATGGTATTTTGTAAACTACGTTAGTTTGGCTCATGCTGGGTATTGGGTCCTTTGTTCTAGTGAGTTGTTGTCTGAGCGTGGATGTTGGCTTGTGTGCTGTTATGAGTCCTAAGGGTCGCAGTAGTCTGGCTGTCAGTTCTGAGATGCTCCTGATGTATGGTAGAGTGGCTAGTCCTTTTGGTTGTGGCATGTCCTCGTTCCTCGGTCTATCTCTTAGGCATCTGGTGATAAAGTTGCGTGGGTATCCGTTTTTGGCGAATACCTTGTATAGATGTTCCTCTTCCTCTTTTTGCAGTTCTGGTGTACTGCAGTGTGTTGTGGCCCTTTTGAATAGTGTCCTGATGCAGCTTCGTTTGTGTGTGTTGGGGTGGTTACTTTCATAGTTTAAGACTTGGTCTGTGTGTGTTGGTTTCCTGTGTACCCTTGTGGTGAGTTCTCCGTTGGGTGTTCTCTCTACTAACACGTCTAGGAATTCCCAGTAGAGAGAACACCCAACGGAGAATTCACCACAAGGGTACACAGGAAACCAACACACACAGACCAAGTCTTAAACTATGAAAGTAACCACCCCAACACACACAAACGAAGCTGCATCAGGACACTATTCAAAAGGGCCACAACACACTGCAGTACACCAGAACTGCGAAAAGAGGAAGAGGAACATCTATACAAGGTATTCGCCAAAAACGGATACCCACGCAACTTTATCACCAGATGCCTAAGAGATAGACCGAGGAACGAGGACATGCCACAACCAAAAGGACTAGCCACTCTACCATACATCAGGAGCATCTCAGAACTGACAGCCAGACTACTGCGACCCTTAGGACTCATAACGCACACAAGCCAACATCCACGCTCAGACAACAACTCACTAGAACAAAGGACCCAATACCCAGCATGAGCCAAACTAACGTAGTTTACAAAATACCATGCAAGGACTGCACAAAACACTATATAGGACAAACAGGAAGACAGCTAACAATCCGCATCCATGAACATCAGCTAGCCACAAAACGACACGACCAGCTATCTCTAGTAGCCATACACTCAGACAACCAGCAACATGAATTTGACTGGGAAAACACCACTATCATAGGACAAGCCAGACAGAGAACAGCCAGAGAATTCCTAGAAGCATGGCATTCATCCCCAAACTCCATCAACAGACACATTGACCTGGACACCATATACAAACCACTACAGCTGAAACTGACACCCGGAAATGGCAAGAACATCCATCAACAGACACATCGACCTGGACCCCACATACAAATCACTGCAGCTGAAACTGACACCCGGAAGCGGCAAGAACAAACCAATATAAATACCGGAAGAAACATCAAAGCAGCGCTTCACACAAGGCTCCAACAGCACTGATGATGTTCCCTAGCCAGGGAACGAAACGTTTGCAGCAAAAACTTCCAGCTCGGCGAGCAGAACCACAACAACGGATACCCGAGCTACAAATCTTCAATCAGATTTTAGATGGGGAGGTGGTTTGCAGAGGACTAGATGGCATTCTGATGACAAAGGTCTGCATCAACTAACATTAATACACATACCAGGGAACTCTTATGAACCATAAGTGTTGCAGGAAGGATTTCAAAAGTACCTAAGCCATCTCAATCCTTTAGCATCTGGGCTCAATTAACTCCCACTAAGCCTACTCTCTGCAAACAGAAGTAATATGCTCAAGCCTTGTGCCTTTATGGAATTACCTAAGGCTTGCTGAGTTTACAGGCCTCCATTTGCTTTGCTCATAGCAACATCTTGGCCAATCAAAGTTGACTTGTCGACCAATCAGAACTGTTTTCTCCTGTAATGTAGGTTGTTATTATGAAGAAGGGCACCAGACCCAACACATTTACTCTGATCTCTCTATGCAGGTGCTGCCAGACCTGCCTGGTTCTTTTCAGCAATTTCTGATACTGTATTTACAATTGTGACTGTTGGAAAATTTGGTTTTCTTGCATTTTGTCCTGAAGATGCACCACATGAAGCTTTGATAATATGCCTCTCTTTCCAGCCAGAGTCCATTAATCACTGAACCTGGTTTCATTTCAAGTGGAATACTTGTATAAAATAGGGCCATTTTGCATAAAGCTATGCAAGTGGCTCAGTGGTTAGCATTACTGCCTCACATTGTCAGGGATCTGGGTTCAATTCCAGCCTTGGGCGACTGTCTGTGTGGCTTTCCTTCAGGTGCTCTGGTTTCCTCCCACTATCCAAAGATGTGCAGGTTAATTAGATTGGCCAAGCTAAATTGCCATAGTGTTCAGGGATGTGTAGGTTAGGTGCATCAGTTAGGGGGGTGGATTACTCTTTGGAGGGTTGGTGTGGACTTGTTGGGCCAAAGGGCCTGTTTCCACACTGTAGGGATTCTGTGAAACTAGTCAGACAGTAGCTGGACTAGTGTGAAGAGTTTTGGGTCCTTTATCTAAGGAAAGATACGCTTTGTTTAACTTTCTTCAGATTGCCGATGAGGTGATCCTGATCCCATTGGTTTCAATTATACTGCTATTATGCGATTCTTTTATAACGTGGGATCGCAGGGGAACAGAAATATCACATTATATCAGAACAGACTATAGTTCAGTTGGGATTATGGTCTGCTTGGACTGAAAGGTCTTTCTCTATGCTGTATGCTGCTGTGACTCGTTGAAGGAAATAAAACAAGTTGAAACTTGCATGCCTCAGTAAGGTCAAATTGGAGGCAGACCGAGGAAGGTTTGCGAGGCTGGTACCAGGTACGGAGGGATCGTTTTCCAAGCAGAGGCTTGGAGGGTGATCTTGTACACATTATAGTTTATAAAACTGAGAGGTGACCTCATTGGGTCAGTTAAGATTATTAGGAAATTGTCAAGGTCCTTGTGGAAAGGTTGTCTCTCCGTGCTGCAGATTCTAGGGAATGCTCCCAGGTTAAGGGGTCACTCGTTTAAGACAGAGATGAGAAGGAATTTCTTCTCTCTAGCGGACAGTGAATTTGGAAGAAAGAGGGCAAGGCTGGGTTGTTAGGTGAATTCAAAACTGAGATAGATGGATTTTTACTCAGTAATGGAATTAAAGGTTCTGGGAAAAAGACAGGAAAGTGGAGTTCAGGATTATTGGACCAGCCCCTGATCTCTCTGAATCGAGGAGCAGACTCGGTGGGCTGGATGGTTGGATGCTCCTACGCGTCTTATGGTTATGGTCTATTTCTATTTTGTTGTGGAACTAATCATTTGGTGAGACCCATTCACAAACAAGGTCCAAGACACCCAGTTCACAATGAGGAGAATTGCAGAAAATTTGCCAGTGGACGCTGAGGGGAAATGGACTCAGTGAAAGAAATGCTTGCATTTCTGTAACATCATTCCTCGCTTCTGAAGTTCCCAATCTGCTTTACATCCATCGAAGTGCATTTGGAACCATGCCCCTGTTGGATTGCAGCAGATGTGAACAACACTTGTGTGTGCATGCATGGCCTACTTACACTCCAACCAGTATGAAGTCATGTCTGTATCCTTCTAAAGCACAGTGAGCAGAATTGATCAGAACATTCCAGCTAATTGTTAGATTAGATTAGATTAGATTAGATTACCTACAGTGTGGAAACAGGCCCTTCAGCCCAAAAAGTCCACACTGACCCTCCGAAGAGCAACCCACCCAGACCCATTCCCCTACATTTACCCCTTCACCTAACACTACAGGCAATTTAGCATGGTCAATTCACCTAACCTGCATATCTTTGGACTGTGGGAGGAAACCGAAGCACCTAGAGGAAACCCACGCAAACACGGGGAAACTCATAATAGTGGGTGGCACGGTGGCACAGTGGTTAGCACTGCTGCCTCACAGCGCCTGAGACCCGGGTTCAATTCCCAACTCAGGCGACTGACTGTGTGGAGTTTGCATGTTCTCCCCGTGTCTGCGTGGGTTTCCTCCGGGTGCTCCGGTTTCCTCCCACAGTCCAAAGATGTGCAGGTCAGGTGAATTGGCCATGCTAAATTGCCCGTAGTGTTAGGTAAGGGGCAAATGTAGGAGTATGGGTGGGTTGCGCTTCGTCGGGTCAGTGTGGACTTGTTGGGCCGAAGGGCCTGTTTCCACACTGTAAGTAATCTAAAATAATGTCAGAATCTGAGGAGTGCAGGAATCGTAGAGGGTCTTGGAGATTGGTGGGAGGTGAGGAGGGGAATGCGTGAGGGGGATGTCAAGCTTTGACAATAAGAATTAGGATTTCAAAATGGAGCATTGCTGGATAATATGGACTAGTGCATATTGTTGGCCTGTGAATGGAACTTAGTGTCAGAGAGGATTTAGTGAGAACTCTACTCAAAATGCAACTAACCCGTGGGGGTAATTTAAGAACATGGTGAATCCTAAAATTTGAAACAACTCTCGAAGATAGAACAGCTTAAACCCATTGCACCCTGAAATGTCACACAATTCTTCAAAAAGACAAACAAAATGGAGAAAATGGTTTGCATTTCAGAAATAAGTTGTTGTAAAGTATTTCGAGTCATTTTGAGCAGACGATGGGCACTATATAGTGTTAATCTTTGTTTCTTATTTGTGGAAATGACACTGACAGCTGGGACGTATTTCTGAAGCAATGTGCAAACAGACGGTTGCCTGAGGTGGGAATTGAACCCGGGTCTCTGGCGCTGTGAGGCAGCAGTGCTAACCACCGTGCCACCCTTAGAAAGGTTCGGCATTAATTCCATATTTTTGTACACGAAACATCCGTTAAGCCAAAGATCTGGTATTCTAGAATGAGCCAGACTCTTCAAATGGGGAGACTAAATAAAATCAGGCAAAAAAGTATTTAACTAAGGTATCAATGCAATGATAATTGGTTTGAAGGCTGGGTGGTGGAGGATCCAACTGGCCATGAGAGGGTATCAGAATAGATTGTCGCAGATCCACACTGGTCATCAGTTTATCAGTTGTGGATTTTATTTTTGCAGAGAATTTGCTGAATCTCACATGGGATATTTCTTTTACGCACTTGACGCGTACCATCCAAAGTTCGAGCAGTAAAATCATATCTATAAGCTGAGATAGACAGCGCACAATGTACAGATTGGAAACCGTCCAGATGATTTGTGAAATTATCAAGTGTTTCTTAAAATAAATTTGACCACAGTTTGTGACATTGCTTCAGAAATACAGCTGTCGGTGTCATTTCCACAAATAAGAAACAAAGATTAACACTATATGGTGCCTATCGTCTGCTCAAAATGAAATACTTTACAACAACTTATTTCTGAAATGCAAAACATTTTCTCCATTTTGTTTGTCTTTTTGAAGAATTGTGTGACATTTCAGGGTGCAATGGGTTTAAGCTGTTCTATCTTCTAGAATTGTTTCAAACCTTTATGATTCATCATGTTCTTAAATTACCCCCACGGGTTAGTTGCATTTTGAGTAGAGTTCTCACTAAATCCTCTCTGACACTAAGTTCCATTCACAGGCCAACAATATGCACTGGTCCATATTATGCAGCAATGCTCCATTTTGAAATCCTAATTCTTATTGTCAAAGTTTGACATCCCCCTCACGCATTCCCCTCCTCACCTCCCACCAATCTCCAAGACCCTCCACGATTCCTGCACTCCTCCGATTCTCACATTATGAGTCTCTGATTTTCATTTCTCCCCCTTTGGTATCTTCAGCCGCTGAGCTTCTGAGCTCTTGGAATTTCTTGCCTGAAATTTTTCACCCCTCTACCTCACCCGTGCTGCAAGACGTTGCCTAAAACTTGCGTCATTGACCAGGTCATTGGCCATCTGCCTCAGCACCTGTCTGCCTAGTTCAGTGAGAGAGATGGTGGTATAATGGTAATGTCACAGAATTTCTAAACCAGTACTATGCAGAGACAGGCTCTAATCTCATTATGAGAACCCGTGGAATTTAAAGTTCAGCCAATGGCCAGGGTTGGAGAGTCCGAGCTATAGGGAGAGGCTGAACAGGCTGGGGCTGTTTTCCCTGGAGCGTCGGAGGCTGAGGGGTGACCTTATAGAGGTTGATAAAATCATGAGGAGCATGGATAGGATAAATAGACAAGGTCTTTTCCCTAAGGTGGGGGAGTCCAGCACTAGAGGGCATAGGTTTAAGGTGAGAGGGGAAAGTTTTAAAAGGGACCTAAGGGGCAACTTTTACACGTAGTGGGTGGTGCGTGTATGGAATGAGCTGCCAGAGGAAGTGGTGGAGGCTGGTACAATTACAACATTTAAAAGGCATTTGGGTGGGTTTATGAATAGGAATGGTTGAGAGGGATATGGGCCAAATACAGGCAAATGGGACTAGATTAAGTTAGGATATTTGTTTGGCATGGACGAGTTGGACCGAAGGGTCTGTTTCCACGCTGCACAACTTTTTGACTCTATTGAAAGGAAGTACCAGCGATGGAAACCATGAAACTAGCACCAATTGTTGTGAAAACCTGTCTGGTACACTGCAGTCCTTGAGGGAAGGAAATCTGCCATCCTTACCTGGTCTGGCCTGCAACTCCAAACCCATAGCAATGTGAAAGGGCTGAGCACTACACTCTGTTCCAGGGCAATTCGGGTGGTTGAGACAAATATGATAAAATTAATTGATTGATAAAATTACCAGAGATAATGTAAAGGCAAGATTTTACATAACAAGTTTTTCCATACCCAGGTAAAGCAAATCTAATTTAAATGACAGATAGGAATGAAAGGGTTGCAGTGGGAGCAAAATTAATAACATTTAGAAGAGAAACATTTGAAGATGGAATTAAAACAAAAAGACATTGCAGTAAATGTGCAGGAACTGCTGAGGGGAGTGGGATGAATGGAAGACCTTGTGAGGAACGGGCATAAACACAATGGATTAGATTGCCCCATTCTGGGCTGGCTTGTACAACAAGCGAAATGTTTAGCCTGTGAGAGCTGTTATTACGTCGGTTAATCCTGACCAGGTTGGGTTGCAGCCCCACGTTGTTTGTGATATTATCTGTAAGTGGTTCAAGGCAAAGTGCAGTTTGATTATCATTCCTTTGACGAAGTACCTTTCTAGCGAAGTATGTCAAGCGCATCAAGGATCCTGATTATCTCACTGTTTGCACTTAATCACATTGCCGTCCTCACTTAACCACAGCCCAGCCAAACGTAAAAGGGATAAGTTGCTGAAATCTCTGAGGCAATTAACTGTAATGAAAATGAGCAAACACTTGACTCACTGCAAAACCATACCGCCCTGAGCGATGGTTAACCAAACAATAAAACCCTAAGCCTATTGTCAGCAGTGTGTTGTATTTTACACAGAGGAATGTTGGCGTCTGATAACTAAATGCATTTTAAGTACACGCTGGTAGATTCCACGTTAAGGTAAACATGCAATTTTGAAGGCAGATTCTATTGTTATACCATGGGAATTTGGGTGCAACAGTCAGCTATGTTTCAAAATAATTATAGTTCTAATTCACCAATTGCTTTGGTGAAATCACACCAAAGTGTTGGCCTCTGAGGTAAAGTTGCCACTGTCCCAGAGAGCAACAGTGCGGTTCCCTTGTTGAAAGTCAGAGGTCACACATCACCAGATTATAGTCCAACCAGTTTATTTGAAATCACAAGCTTACGCCTCCTTCATCAGACCAAGTGACTCCACCCGATGAAGGGACAGTGCTCCAAAACCTTGTGATTTTAAATAAACCTATTGGATGATGACCTGGTGTTGTGTGGCTTTGTCTGCCCCAGCATCTTCACACGGTGTTCTCTTGTTAGAGAGGGATGACTGATGGTGACTCTAACCTGAGGGTCCCCATGCCACAGTCAAAGGGAAAGGTTGAGAAGGCAGGGCCACCTTGGTCACCTCCGCCAATTGTGCAAATTGTAGCCGCACTGTTGGCATCACTCTGTATTACAAACCAGCTCTCCAGCCAATGGAGCTAACTGGCCCCCTGCCATACAAGGAGAGATTAAACAGAAAGTGTGGATAGTTTTGAAGAATGGAAAGTGATCACATTGAGATGTGTAAGATTCTGAGGGGCTTTGGATGGGAGTTGCTGAGAGACTGCTTCGCTGGCTGGAAGGAGGTGGGACCTCTGGGTCACACTCTCAGAATCGGGGTGGTCACTTACGATGAGATGAGGGGAATTTTTCTTCACTCAGAGGTTGGTGCATCTTTGGAATTCACTAGCCCAGATGGGAGAGCTCAGGCAATTTTATACTTAAGGCTGAGATTTAATCAATAGCTTTTTAAATTTTAATTGAATTGAGTGAAGTGGAGAAACGTTCACTCTAAAATGACCCCACACATGGGCAGCTGCTCCAGCATTGTACACACTCCCACACACAGACCCTGGTGATTCATGCAGAAGAAAGATTTAATTAAAGAACACGTTTGGGGTGGCACGGTGGCTCAGTGGTTAGCACTGCTGCCTCACAGCACTACGGACCCGGCTTCGATTCCAGCCTCAGGTGTGGAGTTTGCACATTCTCCCTGTGTTTATGTGGATTTCCACCCACAACCCAAAGATATACAGGTTAGGTGGGTTGGCCGTGCTAAATTATCCATAATGTTAGGTGCATTAGTCAGAGGGAAATGGGTCGGGGTGGGTTACTCTTTGGAGGACTGGTTGGGCTGAAGGGTCTGTTCCCACACTTGCAGGGATTCTAATCTAAAGGGAATGCTGAAATGGTACTGGGTTGAGTATCAGCCATTGAATGATATGATATTGAAGGAAATGTATAACCCATTCCCACTCTGAGTACTTATGTTTCTAACCCTATTACCACTCTATCGGTATATGGGGTTAGAAAGTGACAATGTGCAACTGGAGGATGGATGGGAATTCTCAAGGAAAGAATTCAGTTAACTGTACAAAGCACCACTGAGACCACATCTGGAGCACTGCGAGCAGTTTTAGTCCCCCTATTTGGTCCCCCTCATTGGAGGCAGTTCAGGGTGGGTTCATCAAGATAATCCCTGATATGGAGGGACTGTCTTATGAGCAAAGGTTACACAGATTGGGACTCCATTCACTGCAGTTCAGAAGCATGAGAAGTGATCTCATTGAAACATAAAATCATGGAATCCCTGCACTATGGAAACAGGCCATTTGGCCTAACTATTTGTTTTTGCTGCTGTTTACCTATTATTTACTTATCTATGCTACTTAACTCTGTGATCTGCCTGTATTACTCGCAATTTAAACTTTTCACTGTGCCTTGGTACACGTGACAAAAATTCAATTCAATTCCACACCGACCCTCCGAAGAGACCCATTCCTCTACATTTCCCCAGACCAATGCATCTAGCCGACACATCCTCAAACACTATGGGCAATTTAGCAAGGTCAATCCACCATGACTTGCACATCTTTGGACTGTGGAAGGAAACCAGAGCGGGGAGATCCCACACAGACTGTCACCTGAGGCTGGAACCGAACCCAGGCCCCTTGTACTGTGGGGCAGCAGTGCTAACCACTGAGCCACCAATTCTTAACAGGCCTGACAGGGTAAATACTGAGAGGTTGTTTTGCCTCATAAGAGAGTCTAGGACCACAGGCTATGTCTCAGAATAAAGGAATGCCAATTTAAGAGTGGGACGTGGAGGAAATTCTTCTCTCAGTGGGTTGTGAGCCTTTGGAATTCCTTGCTACAGAGGGCAGTGGGGGCCCTTGTGTATGTTTAAGGCTGAGCGAGATATATTTTTCATCAGTAAGGGAGGCTAGAATTACAGAAAAAGAGCAGGAAAGTGGATGTGAGGAACGTTGGATCAGCCATGATTCCACTGAATGGTGGAGGGGCTGAATGGCCTACTCCTGTTCCTATTTCTTTATGGTTTTATTGTCTCAAAAACTGAATGAGCTGAACAAAAGGTAACCAAGATTAACAAATCATATCACAGTAAAGGAGAAGTCAAAACAAGAGCAAGCCTGAAATACTGTCCCAGAGTTTATAAAATGGAGAACAATCACAGAAGCTCTGAACAAAGTCAGGAATATTACAATCCAAAGTCATGTTAAAATTATAAAGGAGCAGCATTTACGTAGTGCCTTGGATGGTCTCAAGACATCTGAAAATGGTGAACAGACAATTAGATTAGATTAGATTCCCTACAGTGTGGAAACAGGCCCTTCAGCCCAACAAGTCCACACTGACCCTCCGAAGAGCAGCCCACCCAGTCCCATCTCTCCCCTGACCAATGCACCTAACACTATGGGTGATTTACCATGGCCAACTCACCTGCACATCTTTGGACTGTGGGAGGAAACCGGAGCACCCAGAGGAAACTCACGCAGACACGAGGAGAGTGTGAAAACTCCACATAGACAGACACCCAAGGTTGGAATCAAACCTGGGTCCCTGGTGCTGTGAGGCAGCAATGCTAACCACTGAGCCATCTTTTGAAGTGCGCGAAAACACAGCAACCCATTGACATATAGCAAGCTTGCAAACACAGCAATGAGATAAACGACCAGGCAATCTGTTTTGGAAATGTTGCCCGAGAGTTAAACTTTGGCCAGGGAGAGTAGCCTGCTTGTCTTTGGAGTTCTGAAGAAGGGTCACTGGACTCGAAATGTTGCTTTGATTTCTTTCCACAGATGCTGCCAGACCTGCTGAGTTTCTCTAGCTATTTCTGTTTCTGTTTGTATACCAGGACCAGATGGATCATATTAACTAGGAGATCCCTGACTGGGTCTGTTAACCCTGGCCCATCAGGGAACCCTGGCTGACAGATATAAACAGGAGATTTAGAAGATCTCTTCAGTCAATTAACTGGCTGTGAGCTGGTTGGTCAGAGCCCATGTATCCTGTACATATAAAAAAAGGGCGACTCAGTGACGGGATACCAGCCTCTGTGCAGTTATTTCAGTTTGTTATGGAAATAAATACATAGTTTAGGGGGAATATAATATGAAAAAATACAAATACATTCTTTAATTTTCTTTTACTTTAAATAATCTGCTAATTGTTGTGAGTGCTACAACATTTTACATTTGGGGAAGGACAGCTGGAAGGAATTTCCCTGTAACAGTGAAATATACAAAACAGCAATGCTACAGCACCACAGCTGGTCGGAGGGTGGAATTACAGCGTGACAGGTTTACATAAGCAATTCCCATTAAGAATGGGTGCAGGGGAATTAAAGTACAGAGGAACCTCGATTATCTGAAGGTCATGGGTGGGGAGTATTTCACTCGATTAATCGAATGCCAGATAATCAATGCTGGATAAGATAGTTAGCCAAGTTTTGGGTCCTTGCGATCATGTTCGGATCATCTGAAATCTGAATGCTGGATGATTGAAGCTCCTCTGTAGTCAAAGAAAAATTACAGAATCATGAGCGCCACAAACATTGCAACTGGATGCAAGGTTTGCTTGACATGAAGGACATACGCACATCAGGCTTAAAATAAGATGTACAACACAGAGATGTCAGACTCTAATACAAGACACATACATAATGTCAGATTCATTTGCCAGTATCTGATAAATCTTTGTTTAATCTCCTCCAGTTCCTCTCACACTGCTCAATTATAAACATTTGAAATATTCTATACAATTCCTGTTTCACAAATAGAATTATTCCATCTTTTATTCTTTAGGTGTGCCAAGGACACTTTTGATATGCTGGGTCCCAATCTTCTCTATGGTAATGGATTATTTCACTGAGTAGTGAGGGCCTTCCAATTATCCTCAGTACATCTGGAGTGGTCAGAAGGGAAAACTGTCAAGGGTTCCCAGCCCTCGTGATTATCCACTGCTCCCTGTTTCAAGTTCAAATGTTGACAGGAGACTGGATTGTGCCCAAGAACACTCAGCTGCCTTGATCCACAACAAGACAATGGTCTTTGTGCTGAGATTCCTGAAGGTGACCAGGTCTCTAGAGAACATAGAACATAGAACATAGAACAATACAGCACAGAACAGGCCCTTCGGCCCACGATGTTGTGCCGAACATCTATCCTAGATTAAGCACCCATCCATGTACCTATCCAATTGCCGCTTAAAGGTCGCCAATGATTCTGACTCTACCACTCCCACGGGCAGCGCATTCCATGCCCCCACCGCTCTCTGGGTAAAGAACCCACCCCTGACATCTCCCCTATACCTTCCACCCTTCACCTTAAATTTATGTCCCCTTGTAACACTCTGTTGTACCCGGGGAAAAAGTTTCTGACGGTCTACTCTATCTATTCCTCTGATCATCTTATAAACCTCTATCAAGTCACCCCATATCCTTCGCTGTTCCAACGAGAAAAGGCAGAGAACTCTCAACCTATCCTCGTACGACCTATTCTCCATTCCAGGCAACATCCTGGTAAATCTTCTCTGCACCCTCTCCAAAGCTTCCACATCTTTCCTAAAGTGAGGCGACCAGAACTGCACACAGTACTCCAAATGTGGCCTAACCAAAGTCCTGTACAGCTGCAACATCACTTCACGACTCTTGAATTCAATCCCTCTGCTAATGAACTCTAATACACCATAGGCCTTCTTACAAGCTCTATCCACCTGAGTGGCAACTTTCAAAGATCTATGTACATCGACCCCCAGATCCCTCTGTTCCTCCACCTGACTAAGAACCCTACCGTTAACCCTGTATTCCGCATTCTTATTTGTTCTTCCAAAATGGACAACCTCACACTTGACAGGGTTGAACTCCATCTGCCACTCCTCAGCCCAGCTCTGCATCATATCTAAGTCCCTCTGCAGCCGACAACAGCCCTCCTCACTGTCCACAACTCCACCAATCTTCGTATCATCTGCAAATTTACTGACCCACCCTTCGACTCCCTCATCCAAGTCATTAATAAAAATTACAAACAGCAGAGGACCCAGAACTGATCCCAGCGGAACTCCACTTGTAACTGGGCTCCAGGCTTAATATTTACCATCTACCACCACTCTCTGACTTCGACCGGTTAGCCAGTTTTCTATCCAATTGGCCAAATTTCCCTCTATCCCATGCCTCCTGACTTTCCGCATAAGCCTACCATGGGGAACCTTATCAAATGCCTTACTAATATCCATGTACACTACATCCACTGCTCTACCCTCATCCACATGCTTGGTCACCTCCTCAAAGAATTCAATAAGACTTGTAAGGCAAGACCTACCCTTCACAAATCCGTGCTGGCTGTCCCTAATCAAGCAGTGTCTTTCCAGATACTCATAAATCCTATCCCTCAGTACTCTTTCCATTACTTTGCCTACCACAGAAGTAAGACTAACTGGCCTGTAATTCCCAGGGTTATCCCTATTCCCTTTTTTGAACAGGGGCACAACATTCGCTACTCTCCAGTCCCCTGGTACCACCCCCGTTGACAGTGAAGACGAAAAGATCATTGCCAACGGTACTGCAATTTCCTCTCTTGCTTCCCACATAATCCTAGGATATATCCCGTCCGGCCCCAGGGACTTGTCTATCCTCAAGTTGTTCAAAATGTCCAACACATCTTCCTTCCTAACAAGTATCTCTTCCAGCTTACCAGTCCGTTTCACACTCTCCTCTTCAACAATACGGTCCCTCTCGTTCGTAAATACTGAAGAAAAGTACTCGTTCAAGACCTCTCCTATCTCTTCCGACTCAATACACAATCTCCCACTACTGTCCTTGATCGGACCTACCCTCGTTCTCGTCATTCTCATGTTTCTCACATACGCATAAAATACCTTGGGGTTATCCTTGATCCTATCCACCAAGGATTTTTCATGCCCTCTCTTAGCTCTCCTAATCCCTTTCTTCAGGTCCCTTCTGGCTATCCTGTATCCCTCCACTGCTTTGTCTGAACCCTGTTTCCTCAATCTTATGTAAGCCTCCATCTTCCTCTTTACTAGACATTCAACCTCCCTCGCCAACCAAGGCTCCCTCACACGACCATTTCTTTCCTGCCTGATAGGTACATACATATCAAGGACACGTCGTATCTGTTCCTTGAAAAAGTTCCCCATTTCCACCACATCCTTCCCTGACAGCCTATGCTCCCAACTTATGCTCCTCAAATCCTGTCTTACAGCATTGTAATTTCCCTTCCCCCAATTATAAAATCTACCCTGTTGTGCGCACCTATCTCTCTACATAACCAAGGTGAAAGTCACAGAATTGTGGTCACCATCACCAAAATGTTCACCCACTAACAAGCCCATCACTTGTCCCGGTTCATTACTGAGTACCAAATCCAATATGGCCTCCCCTCTGGTTGGACAATCTACATACTAAGTTAGAAAAGCTTCCTGGACACACTGCACAAACACCGCCCCATCCAATCTACTTGATCTAAAGAGCTTCCAATCAATATTTGGGAAGTTGAAGTCGCCTATGACTACGACCCTGTGGCTTCTGCACCTTTCCAAAATCTGTTTCCCAATCTGTTTCTCCACATCTCTGCTGCTATTGGGGGGCCTATAGTAAACACCCAACAAGGTGACTGCACCTTTCCTATTTCTGACTTCAGCCCATACTACCTCCAAAGGCAGATCCCCCTCAAACTTCCTTTCTGCAGCCGTTATACCATTTCTAATTAGCAATGCCACCCTCCCTCCTTTTTTACCACCCTCCCTAATCTTACTGAAACATCTGTAACCAGGAACCTCCAACAACCATTCCTGTCACTCATCTATCCACGTTTCCGTGATGGCCACAACATTGTAGTCCCAGGTACCGATCCACGCCTTAAGTTCACCCACCTTATTCCTGAGGGTAACATCAGGAGAGAAGAGGGGCAACTGCCTTGAAGATTAAAATTTGTTTCACCTGTGACCTTCCTGGATTGATTTCTTTACCCGACTGAATTGATGAGGTAATGCAGATATAGTTTTCGATGTATTGGTTCTGAGTTTATTATAGAGACGTAGAGTCCCACATCACGGAGACAGGTCCTGTGGCCCAAACTGCTCCATGCCGACCAAGATGGCCATCCACACTCACCTCGTTTCCCTGCACTTGGCCCATGTCCTTCTAAACCTTTCCTATTAACTTTATTTGTCCAAATGCTTTTTAAATGCTGTTAATGTACCTACTTCAACTACTTTCATCAACAGTTCATCATCTCTATTTTCTGTCACCCAATCACTTGTCCAAATGGAGTGTTGTTGTGGGGTGTGGGAGAATGCATGGAGCTCTGAAGGATTCCTGAAAGTAATATTCACATTGTTGATGTTATTTCTAACTCTGCAGTTAAAGAAAAAAAGGCAGGAAGGATTTACCTTTCTACATACTTCCCAAATTGCATTACAAACCATAGCGTGGAGTTAATGTTTAGCACAGGTTGGTCTAGCCTGTTTGTGACAGCACACCCACTGCAAGGTGTTTGATTCTTAACTGTCCTCTGGGCAATCAATAATGGCTCACGCCAGTGAAACCGATGATTGAATAATAATAACAAGAAACATGTGAGATCCCACAAACCACACTACGATATTGACCTGTTCTTGTCGTTGCTGCTACATGTTCAACATTCTGAATGTGTGTTGCTGATTGTGGTGAGCTGTTACAGCCCATTGCTAATTGCCCAGAGGGCAGTTACGAGTCAACCACCTGGATTCAAATCTGGACTTATATGTAGGTGATATGCATAGCTAGGTGACCAGCTATCCCTAGCAGCCATACACTCAGATGACAAACAACACGAATTTGATTGGGATAACACCACTATTATAGGGCAGGCCAAACAGAGAAAAGCCAGGGAATTCCTAGAGGCATGGCACTCATCCACAAATTCTATCAACAGACACATCGAACTAGACCCTATATACCGGCCACTGCAGCGGACAGCAACTGACAACCGGAAGCAGCAGATTCAAACCAGTATAAATGCTGGAGGAATCAGCACAGAACCGCTTCACAGGAGGCTCCCAAGCACTGAAGATGTCACCTAGAAAGGGGACGAAACGTTTGCAACAAAAACTCCCAGCTCGGCGAACAGAACCACTACAGGTGATATGAGCCCTTCCTGATGACGGGCTTATGCCCGGCTCCCCTGCTCCTTAGATGCTGACTGACCTGCTGTGCTTTTCCAGCACCACACTCTCCACTCTGATCTCCAGCATCTGCAGTGCTCACTTTCGCCTCATATGTAGGTCAGGCCAGGCAAGGATGGGAGATTTCCTTCCCTCAAGGGGAGATGTGATTGCTGATATTACTCTAAAGAGCCAGGTAATGTTCTGGGGAAAACCGAAAGAATTGTGAATGCTGGAAATCAGAAACAAAAACAGGAATTTCTGGAAAAGCTCATCAGGTCTGGCAGCATCTGTGGAGAGAAATCAGAGTTAACATTTCAGGTTGAGTGACCCTTCCTCAGAACTCATGGTAGCGAGGAAAATGTTGATTTACATACAGAAGATAGTGTGGGGTGGGGGGCGGTGTGGGAAGGGGGTAAGGAGTAACCAATAGGTGGGGATAGAGCCCAAAGAGAGAGAAGAACAGTTGGACTGACAAAGAAGTGGATAACGATTTGGCTGGGAGGGCGAATAGCTGTTAGTGGAGACAATTAGTGAATAACAATAGGCTGCATGTACCAATTGTACAATGTGATAACAAGGCCTCTTATGTGATTGGTAGGGGTCTAGGACAGAGGGGGAGCCAGGCCCTAAAATGATGGAGCTCGATATCGAGTCCAGACGGTCGCAGGGTCCCCAAGTGGAAGATGAGCTGCTGTCCTTCCTGTTTGCCCTGGGCTTCCCTGGAGCACTGCAGCCAGTCTGAGACACAGATGTTGGCCAGGGAACGGGGTGGGGCATTAAACTGACAGGCAGCTGGAAGCTCAGGGTCGTTTTTGCGGACAGAATCTAGATATTCTGAAAAGCGGTTATCGAGTGTACGCTTTCTTTCCCCAACATAGAGAAGACCACATTGTGAGCAGCAAATGCAGTGGACTAGATTGTGAGAAGTGCATGTCCTGGGGACCAGTTTGATGCCCACCATAACTGAGGGTGGAATTCGCATTCAATTTTTAAAAAAAATCTGGAATTGAGGATGACAATAAAAATGTTGTTGATGGTTGGAAAGACCCATCTGGCTCAATTATGTCCTTAAGGGAAGGAAACTACAATCTTTACCTGGTCTGGCCTACTTGGGACTCCAGACCCATAGTGATGGGGTTGACTCTGAACTGCCTCCTGGGCAATAAATGACCTAGTCATCCTGTAAATGAATTTATAAGAAAGGGGAACTAGTGAACCTGAGGTTTTTTTTTAGTTACAATTGGCTTTTTATTACGGTTGTGACTGACTTTAACTTTCACCAGTGGCTGAAATGGGAGTTGAATCTCTGTCCCTCAAGATCAGCCTGGAACTGTGGGTTACTCACCCAGGGATGATGATCTCACTACAGCATTACTTCCACTACTGGTGCTACTTTTTCCTGGTCTGCATTGCTCATCGTCTTGCACAATCCTCATACATCCATGTGGCTCGCCTGAAGCCGCCCTGTGACATCCATCATCGAGTTACACCCAGATTACCCCAAACCCCTGCTTTCTGCTGCCCTTCACTTTTTCCTGGAGAAGAGATCTCTGCAGCTCTTCAGCCGCTGATGAAATGACCAAAGTACTGACCCTTTTTTGTCAATTACATTGCTACAGTCATACAGTCATAGAGATGCACAGCACAGAAACAGACCCTTTGGTCCAACTCGTCCATCCCGACCAGATATCCTAATCAAATCTAGTCCCACCTGCCAGCACCCGGCCCATATCCCTCCAAACCCTTCCTATTCATATACCCATCCAGATGCCTTTTAAATGTTGCAATTGTACCAGCCTCCACCACTTCCTCTGGCAGCTCAGTCCATACATGCACTATCCACTGCGTGAAAAGGTTGCCCCTGAGGTCCTTTTTAAATCTTTCCATACTCACCCTGAACCTATGCCCTCTAGTTCTGGACTCACCCACCCCAGGGGGAAAAGACCTTGTCTATTTATCCTTGCCACACTCCTCATGATTTTAAAAACCTCTGTAAGGTCATCCCTCAACTTCAGACACTCCAGGGAAAACAGCCGCAGCCTGTTCAGCCTCTCCCTATAGCTCAAACCCTCCAAACCTGGCAACATCTTTGTAAATCTTTTCTGAACACTTCCATGTTTCACAACATTCTTCTGATAGGAAGGAGACCAGAATTGCACACAATATTCCAACAGTGGCCTAATCACTGTCCTGTAACAGCCTCAATGATCTCCCAACTTCTGTACTCAATACTCTGACCAATAAAGGAAAGCATAACAAACGCCTTCCTCATTATCCTATCTACCTGTGACTCTACTTTCAAGGAGCTATGAACCTGCACTCCAAGGTCTCTTTGTTCAGCAACACTCCTCAGGACCTTACCATTAAGTGCATTCGTCCTGCTAAGATTTGCTTTCCCAAAATGCAGCACCTTGCAGTTATCTGAATTAAACTACATCTGCCACTCCTCAGCCCATTGGTCCATCTGTTCCAGATCCTGTTGTAGTCTGAGGTAACCTTCTTTGCTGTTCACTATACTTCCAATTTTGGTATCATCTGTAAAATTACTAACTATACCTCATATGTTCACATCCAAATCATTTATATAAAATGATGAAAAGTAGTGGAAAGTGTTGGTGCTTTTTGCCAGTTCTAGCACCTCTTTGTGAATCTTATTCACATTTTTGGCTCTAGACATTGTCGTTGCCAAGATTCATTGCAGCGAAGTCACTTTTGATCCTCTGACAAGAGCAAGGAACTATATATACCCTTAACTAATCAAAGTGTCATGTTATTGCCTGGACAAGGAAGGACATCACTGGAGTGTGGGTGAGTTCAAAACCATCAACTGAACAACGAGAAATAAAAATACACAACAATAGATGGGATTAGGAGAGAAAAGAGAATAGAAAACATTTTTAAGAATTCCAATAGCAATTAAGTTTTGAGGGAACGAGACTTCATTTGTCATATGAGGAGTGATTGAGGGTCTGGGTCTGTGCACCTTGGAGTTTAAAAGGATGAAGGGTCTGATTGAAACTTACAGATAACTGAGAGACCTGGATGGAGTGGATGTGAAGAAGATGTTTCCACGAGCGGGAGAGACTAGGACCTGAGGGTGCAGCTTCAGAGTGAAGGGATGACCCTCAGAACTGAGAGGAGGGCTGTTTTTAGTTGTGGCCTCATTGACACAGAAGACTGTGGAGGACACATCATTGAGTGCATTTAAAAAACAGATAGATGAGCTCTCGATTGTTAAGAGGATTGAAGGTTGCGAGGAGAAGGCAGGAGAATGGGTTGAGAAACATATCAGCCATGATTGAAGGGTGGAGCAGGCTCGACGGGCTGAATTGGGTAGTTTTTCTTCAGTGTTGTCAATGGTGTGACTCGGGATTCCGTCACAGGGGTTGGCCCAGGATTCCTTTGGGTAGTTTTAGTGATGTCTTCCTTCCTGGGATCAGCAATTGGCGACAAGATTGTTCCCTGTTGAATCTTCTGGCCCGATTTTCCAGCAGCTTGGCATGGCCATCTTGCAGCAGTGTTGTCTTTACCCAAATCCAGAAGCTGGGAATTGAACGAAGGTGGACTTTGTCTTAATCTTCTTTCCTTATCAGCATTAAGCTGCTCAGTGAGGCCCAGTTTGGGTTCCGCCAAGGCCACTCCACTCCTGACCTCATTCCAGACTTGATTCAAACATGGAGAAAGTGAGGACTGCAGATGCTGGAGATCAGAGCTGAAAATGTGTTGCTGGAAAAGCGCAGCAGGCCAGGCAGCATCCAAGGAACAGGAGAAGGGCTCATGCCCGAAGTGTCAATTCTCCTGCTCCTTGGATGCTGCCTGGCCTGCTTCGCTTTTCCAGCAGCACATTTTCAGCCTTGGTTCAAACATGGACAAATAGCTGAACTCCAGAGGGAGGTGAGAGTGTCAGCCCTTGATATCAAGGCTGCATTCAACCAAGTGTAGCCTCAAGGAGCCCTGGCAAAACTGGAATCAATGGGTATCAGGGAGCAAACTCTCTGGTGGTTAGAGTCATACCTGACACATATGAAGATGGTCATGGTTCTTGGAGATCAGACATCTCAGCTCCAAGACATCCCTGCATGAGTTCCTCAGGGTAGTGTTCATCTTCAGCTATTTCATCAATGACCTTCCCTCCATTATAAGGTCAGAAGTGAGGAAGTTCACTGAGAATTGCACAAAGTTCAGTATTATTGGCAACTCTTCAGATCCTGAAGCAGTTCATGTTCAAATGCAACAAGATCTGGACAAGATCCAGTCTTGTGCTGACAAATAGCAAGTAACATTTGTGCTTCACAAACACTAGGTTATGACCATCACCAATAATAGACAATCTAACCACCAGCCTTTGACAATCAATGATGTTACCATTGCTGAATTCCCCACTAACAACATCCTGGGGGTTATTATTGAGCAAACATTCGACCGGATTTATCCTTACCACATAAAAACAATGGCTACAAGAACAGGTCATTGGCTAGGAATACTGTGGTGAGTAACTCAGCTCCTGACTTCCCAAAACCTGTCCACCATCTACACGGCACAAGTCAGGAGTGTGATGGAATACTCCCCACTTGCCTGGATGGACGTAGCCCCAACTACACTCAAGAAGCTCGATAACATCCAGGATAAAGCAGCCTGGATCGACACCACATCCACAAGCATCCATTCCCTCCACCACTGGTGCTCAGTAGCAGCAGTTTGTACTATCTGCAAGATGCAGAAATTCACCAAAGATCCTCAGACAGCACCTTCCAAACCCACGGCCACTTCCATCTAGAAGGACAAGGACAGCAGATAGTTGGGAGCACCACCATCTTCAAGTTCCCCTCAGAGCCACTCACCATCCTGACTTGGAAATATATCACCATTCCTTCTCTGTCACTGGATCATAATCCTGGAATTCCCTCTCTAGTGGCATTGTGGGTCAACCTACAGCACATGGACTGCAGCGGTTCAAGAAGGCAGCTCACCCCCACCTTCTCAAGGGGCAACTATGGACGGGCAATAAATGCTGACCAAGCAGCGACACCCACATCCCAGAAATGAATAAATTAAAAAAGGTTATGACTTCTATTATTAATTTAAATTCTGTGGTATGGTGACTGAAACACTTTTCACTGCATTTTGTTTGTAAAAAATACAAGTGACAATAAATAGCTATTCTATTCTAAGTTCTGCTCCTATGCCTTACAGTTTTATGGTCAATCTTCTAATAGTAAGTTGTCCTTTATTTCTGCTGAGGCTTATTTGTGACCCATCCTCCACCACAAATGACTGAACAGCTCCTTATACCGGCACGGGAAATAGGATCGGGGGGAGCTCTACACCAGCAATAAGTTATCCAGCCATCAGAACAGATTGATACCATCCGTGAGCATCATATGAGATTTTCCAACAATACTCAGATCCTCTGACTTCATTGATTTGTAGAAAGTTGACTTTAGGTCTGGAGATTGCAAGGTTCGAAGGTCAAATTCAAGCTTCTCTGTTCAGACTGGGTTTGAATCCTGACCTCTGAGGTGAAAGGGCAGAGGTTAATCAACCGTCCCATTGAGTCCCTGTTAAATGTGAGGCCTGATGTGATTTTGGACCAGTGGTGCTTCAATTTACTCACTCTGTAACTCGTCGAAGTGGGGAAGAATTTTCCAGAACTATCAGCACTCCAAGAGTTAAATAGCCCAAGTTCATCTTTTGGAGTTAGTTAAAATTCTAAGCAATCATTAGCATTTGCACTAAAAATATTTAACATATCCTTCAACCATGCTGATCTTCTGTTGCTGCCTGTGATCCAGTGTGTTGTGCGTTAGAACTTACTGTATTCTATAATCTACCAGGGAAACATGTGCCAAATTAGATATTAGCAGTCAATAAAGTCTTGTGGAACAAGATAAGCAATTTCATAATAAAAAACAAGGTTACCTCATCCTGGCTACTGGTTGGATTCATTTCACATCTAATTCTTCGCTGTGGTTGCAAAATGAATGGTCAGGCAAGTAAGATAGGGGTCTTGCTACCCTTTGTCCACCCCAGCCTCTCTGCCACTGACCTCCTCATTCTTGGTCGCATGCACTCACAACCCTCCATCATTTCACCCCCATATCCAACCCCCAACTACCAACCGCGTCCTCCAGTGCCCTGCACCATCGCCACGCAACCAGTATCACTTCTCTATCTCTCCCATACCTCTCACTTAACTCCAACTGCACAGAGGAAATCCCCTTGGTTTCCGATCAGGGTTTGAGCGATGGAAAATAAATGCAAGAGATAAAACACGTCATTGTTTTAGAATGAGAACAACTTAGAGCTTGGGGTGGGGAGAATGGGGAGCTGTGGGAGCTTGGAGAGATTGTGGGTGTGGGAGGAGGGATGGGGAAGGACAGTGAGAATGAATGCTGTGAGGTCAAAGAGGCTCTGTGGGAGTGGGGGGATTGTGGGAGTGAGGGGGATTATGGGAATGAGGGAGACAGAGGGATGGAGTGAGGGGGGATTGCGGGAGTGAGGGGGATGTGGGAGTGAGGGAGACAGCAGGATGTGGGAGTGAGGGGGAGATGGGAGTGAGGGGGATTGTGGGAGTGAGGGGGCGATGGGGATAAGGGGGTGAGGGGAGTGAGGGGGGATTGTGGGAGTGAGGGGACGATGGGGGTAAGGGGGTGATGGGAGTGAGGGGGGTGTGTGGGAGTGAGGGGGTGATGGGGGTAAGGGGGCAATGGGAGTGAGGGGCGTGTGTGGGAGTAAGGGGGGGTGTAGGAGTGAGGGGGATTGTGGGAGCAAGGGGGGATGTGGGAGTAAGGGGAATGTGGGAGTTAGGGGGATTGTGGGAATGAGGGGGGAGTGGGAGTGAGGGTGATGTGGGAGTGAGGGGGGATGTGGGAGTGAGGGGGGATGTGGGAGTGAGGGGGGCATGGAAGTGAGGGGGTTTGGGAGTGAGGGGGCTTGTGTGAGTAAGGGGGATTGTGTGAGTGAGGGGGATTGTGGGAGTGAGGGGGAAGTGGGAGTGAGGGTGATGTGGGAGTGAGGGGGATTGTGGGAGTGAGGGGAAGTGGGAGTGAAGGGGATGTGGGAGTGAGGGGTGTGGGAGTGAAGGGGATGTGGGAGTGAGGGGTGTGGGAGTGAGGGGTGTGGGAGTGAAGGGGATGTGGGAGTGAGGGGGATGTGGGAGTGAGGGGGGTGTGGGAGTGAGGGGGTGTGGGAGTGAAGGGGATGTAGGAGTGAGGGGTGTGTGGGAGTGACGGGGTGTGGGAGTGAGGGGGGTGTGGGAGTGAGGAGGGTGTGGGAATGAGGGGGGTGTGGGAGTGAGGGGGGTGTGGGAGTGAGGGGGATGTGGGAGTGAGGGGGGATGTGGGAGTGAGGGGGATGTAGGAGTGAGGGGGGATGGAGGGGGGATCAGTGGAAGCTCCAGCATTGAGCATGTCCACGACAGAAATGGATGTGTTTCTGCACACGAAAGAGAGCAAGGGATATCGGAGCAGTGCATGATACATTCCCATAGCGTTAGATGATCACCCATGATCTATTGAATAGAGGAGCAGGTGTGATGGACTAAACCTACTCCTGACCCTATTCCCCAGGACCCGAAACTGTTTTCCTAGATTCTTCTCAACTCGCATTGATATATACAATGACCCCCTTGCAGGAATGTAAAGGACGAGAGATAAAAAAATACATGTTGCAAGTCTGAAATGAGACAGGTAGGAGTTTAAATGCCAACATGTACAGAGCTGGGCAGAATGATTTGTGTCTGTGAAATGTGCGGATGTAGATTTGCTCACTGAGCTGGAAAGTTCATTTGCAGACGTTTCGTCACCATACTAGGTAACATCTTCAGTGAGCCTCTGGACGAAGCACTGCAGGTGTTTCCTGCTTTCTATTTATATGTTTGAGTTGTCTTGGGTTGGTGATGTCATTTCCATTGTGACATCATTTCCTATGGTGGTGTCATTTCCTGTTCTTTTTCTCAGGGCATGGTAAATGGGATCCAAGTCAATGTGTTTGTTGATAGAGTTCTCGTTGGAATGCCATGCTTCTAGGAATTCTCGTGCATGTCTCTGTTTGGCTGGTCCTAGGATGGATGTGTTATCCGTATGTAAGGATACTAGTGAGACAGGGTCATGCCTTTGTGGCTAGTTGGTGTTCATATATCCTGGTGGCCAGTTTTCTGCCTGTTTGTCCAATGTAGTGTTTGTTACAGTTCTTGCAAGGTATTTTGTAAATGACATTAGTTTTGCTTGTTGTCTGTATAGGGTCTTTCAAGTTCATTAGCTGCTGTTTTAGTGTGTTGGTAGGTTTGTGGGTTACCATGATACCAAGGAGTCTGAGTGGTCTGTGAAGTATATCCTGTATAATTCAGCATTATTTTACATCACAGCCTTAGTTCAGCCTATCTTTCTACAGTATTCCCTTATCTCTCATGTAGTCATTCACATTGCTGCAAATTAGCCTGTGTGTCAATCAATCCAAACTTTCAACAGCCAAAACACCTTAAGTGCCGACATGTTATGAGAGTATTTTTGTTTCGGGTTTTCAGCATCCACAGTTCTTTGTTTCATATTATTGGAGGATCTGAGCAAGGGGTCTCAGGTGGAGAGACAGGAAAAACTGTAATAGCAATCCTTACAGCACAGAAGGTGAAAGGGAAATCTAATGGAGGTGATCAAAGCGATGAGGGGTTTTGACATGACAGAAGAAAGAGAAACAGTTTCCAGCGGTGGCTGTGTAAGGAACTTGAGATGTATTTAACATGAGAATAGGAGAAGGACATAAGAAAGAAACCACTCATGTAAAAATCTGGACAGTGTTGTGCCCTGGGAATTAATTGTTAAGGTTAATACATAAGGACAAAGCTTTGGTTTTCTATTGTGCTGTTCATGACCACAGGATGTCTAAAGAAACTACACAGCCAATGATATACTTTTGCAATGTATGGGAAACACAGCAGCCATTTGTTTTAAACAGCAAGATCCCACAAGCAGTAAAGATTACTCATGGAGTCAGAGTGTCATAGACTCACAGAGTCACGGAGTCAAATAGATCCTTCTGTCCAACTTGTCCATGCTGACCAGATATCCTAAATTCATCTGGTCCCATTTGCCAGCATTTGGCCCATTTAGCTCTAAATCCTTCCTATTCATCTATGCATCCAGATGCCTTTAAAATGTAATTGTACCAGCCTCCACCATAAACCTATGCCCTCTAGTTTTGGACTCCTCTACCCTGGGAAAAAGACATTGTCTATTCACCCAATCCATGCCCCACATGATTTTATAAGCCTCTATAAGGTCACCCTTCAGCCTCTGATACTCCCAGGAAACAGCCCCAGCCTAGTCAGCCTCTCCCTATACCTCAAACCCTCCAACTCTGGCAACATGCTTGTAAATCTTTTCTGCACCCTCTCAAGTTTCACAGCATCTTTCCTACTGATCTGATTCTTTGTTCAAGGATGTTGATTGAGGGCTGGACAGTGGAGAGTATCTCAGCAGGCTCTACAGGATGATCTGAAGAGTAGACAAACCTTTCATTTTAAGGACAAGCCCAATGGATCCCTGCTCCAAAATTGCAGTGCCACCTCACTACTTCAGCTTACATTCTGCCATAGAGTCGCAGAGATCTACAAAATAGAAAAAAGTTCCTTTGGCCCATCGAGTATGTACTGGTCAAGAACAGTCATCAAACTAATCCAACTGTTGTCCTCAGAGTGGGACTCGAGGCCTAAATCTTCCGACTCAGAGATCAGAGTCCTATCAGTCGAATCGCAGCTATGATGTACTTGGAAACTCAGATAGATTCTGCTCACTGCTTCTCATTGACAGACAGGAGATGGGTAAGAATTCCCTTTCATATCAGATTCAATATCATTGAGAATTGTTGAAAAAAAGACACATTTTATCAAAGTTTTCCATCATGCAGCCATCAGGACATTTGCATCAAAACCAAAGCTTACTGATCAGAGTTGGCTGGAAAAGGTCAGTGAAGAAGCATCAGTTATCATTTTAGTAAGGCGTTTGATAAGGTTCCCCAGGGTAGGCTACTGCAAAAAATACGGAGGTATGGCATTGAGGGGGAGTTGGAGGTTTGGATCAGGAATTGGCTGGCTGGAAGAAGACAGAGGGTAGTAGATGATGGTAAAGGTTCATCTTGGAGTGCAGTTACTAGCGGTGTTCCGCAAGGATCTGTTTTGGGACCATTGCTGTTTGTCATTTTTATAAATGACCTGGAGGAGGGGCTAGAAGGTTGGGTGAGCAAGTTTGCGGATGATATGAAAGTCGGTGGAGTTGTTTGTAGTGAGGAAGGATGTGGCAGGTTACAGCGGGATATAGATAAGCTGCAGAGCTGGGCAGAAAGGTGGCAAATGGAGTTCAATGTAGGTAAGTGTGAAGTGATTCACTTTGGTGAGAGTAACAAGAAGATGGAGTACTGGGCTAGTGGTCAGATACTTGGTAGTGTGGATGAGCAGAGGGATCTTGGTGTCCATGTACACAGATCTCTGAAAGTTGCCACCCAGGTAAATAGTGCTGTGAAGAAGGCATATGGTGTACTGGCTTTTATTGGTAGCGGAATTGAGTTCCGGAGTCCTGAGGTCATGTTGCAGTTGTATAAGACTCTGGTGCGTCCTCATCTGGAGTATTGTGTGCAGTTTTGGTCGCCATCCTATAGGAAGGATGTGGAGGCACTGGAACGGGTGCAGAGGAGGTTTACCAGGATGTTGCCTGGTATGGTAGGAAGATCATTTGAGGAAAGGCTGAGGCACTTGGGGCTGTTTTCATTGGAGAAAAGAAGGTTTAGGGGTGACTTGATAAAGGTGTACAAGATGATTAGAGGTTTAGATAGGGTTGACCTTGAGAACCTTTTTCCACGTATGGAGTCAGATATTACAATGGGGCATAGCTTTAAATTAAGGGGTGGTAGGTATAGGACAGGTGTTGGGGGTAGATTCTTTACTCAGCGGGTTGTGAGTTCATGGAATGCCTTGTCAGTAGCAGTGGTGGACTCTCCCTCTTTATGGGCATTTAAATGGGCATTGGATAGGCATATGGAGGAAAGTGGGCTAGTGTAGATTAGGTGGGCTTGGCTCTGCGCAACATCGAGGGCTGAAGGGCCTGTACTGCACTGTATTTTTCTATGTTCAATGTTCTATGTTCTATTTCAGATTCAGTGACCCTTCCTCAGAACTATTGGTAACGAGGAAAATGTCGTCTTTTTTTCCCTAGCTACCATCAGTTCTGAGGAAAGGTCACCTGAGCCGAAACAATAACTCTGATTTTTCTTCATGGACGCTGCAAACCTGCTGTGCTTTTCCAGCAATTCCTGCTTTTGTTTCTGATTTACAACATTCGCAGTTCTTTCAGTTTCTATTTGCCTAACAATCAAATTCCACTTGCCAGCCAATCAGCATTCCCTCCTTGTCCAGTCCTTCCCCTTGAGTTGTGGCTCTTGCAAGAGGTCCTGATGAGATTTATTTCAGCATTATTCAGGTTCTATACTATCAGAGTACTATAAAATAAAACAAAGAACTGCAGATGCTGGAGATCCAGAACAAAAACATAAATTACTGGCGAAACTTAGCAGGTCTGGCAGTATCTGTGGGGAAAAAGACAGATTAAGGTTAATGTTGTGAGCATGGTTATTCTTCACCAGAATCAGTTCTGGTAAGGAGTCATTGGTCTCAAAACATTATTTCTGCTTTCTTTCCACAGATGCAGCCAGGCCTGCTGAGTTTCACTAGCAATTTCTGTTTTAGAACTGTAAAATGTATGTTTTTAACTCATTCACAGGATGTGGGCATTTATTGCCAAATGTCTAATTGTGCAAAGGGTAGGTAAATGTCGACAACATTACTGTGGGTCTGGAGTCACAAGGAAGCCGAATCAGGTGAGGTTGGCTGGTCTCCTTCCTGAAAGGGCATTCGTGAACTAGACAGGATTTTCAGTAATCTTAAAAATCAGTGTGGAAACAGGCCCTTCAGCCCAACAAGTCCACACACTGATCCTCCAAGGAATAACCCACCCAGATCCATTCCCCCTACCCTAACTCCTAACTAATGCACACATCCTTAACACTGTGGGCAATTTAGCACAGCTAACTCACCTAACCTGCACATCTTTAGATTGTGGGAGGAAACCCACACAGATACAGGGGAGAAGGTGCAAACTCCACAGAGGCAGTCATCCAAGGCTTGAATTGAACCCAGGTCCCTGGTAGTATGAGACAGCGGTGCTAACCACTAAGCCACCGTGCATGGCTAACATTAGACTCTAATTCTAGATTTTTATTGAATTCAAATTATACCTTCTGCTTTAGTGGGATTTGAACCTGTGTCTCAAGAGCATACTCTGGGTCTCTGGGATTATAGCAATAACACCACTAAATCCATCACCTCCTCTACATTATTCAAGAAGGATCGTGTCAGTCAGGGACTAAGTTCGGAGTAAATGTTTAGGGTTCAGTGGCCTAAGGGGACTGAGAGTGAATCTGGTAGTGGGGCAGGTGATTGAAAATGGTGAATCAGGGGGAGCTAGAATAAAAGATAAGAAACTCAAACTAGTGAAGACCAAAACTGACTTACTGTTAACTCCTTCCTAAGATCATTGAGAGGTTTTTTGTGAAAGGTAGATAGGCAGATAGTATTCAACTGGAATATGAGGTGTGGAGGAGAAGAAGAGGATCTGTGAGGCTATCACTCTTAAATGTTGAGTTAAGATCAAGTGAACGCCTTATCTGCATGTGTGTCCATGTGAGGACTTTAAGGCCAGAAGAAACAGGAACAGCAGGAGGCCATTTGGCCCTTCAAGCTGCTCTGCCATTCAATAAAATCATGGTGGATCCAACACTCCTTATGTCTACTTTCTTGATTCCCTGATGGATTGGGAATCTCTCTGGCTCAGTCTTAAACAGACAGAAGGACTCTGTTTGACCCCCACAGCTGTCTGTAGCAACAAGTTCCAAGGCTCACACCCGTCTGAGAGAAGAAATTCCACCTCATCTCTATCTTAAATTGGCATTCCTTTATTCTGAGAGGATACCCTCTGGCCTGAGTGTGGAGAAACATCAGCTCAGCAATTTCCCTGTCAAGCCCTTTAAGAATCCTGTATGTTTTAATTAGATCACCTCTCATTCTTCTCAACTCCAGTGGGCAGAGTCGTTACCTGTTTAGCCTTTTCTGATAAGACAACCCCTCACTATGGGTGGCATGGTAGCTCACAGCACCAGGGACCTGGGTTCGATTCCTGCCTTAGGTGATTGCCTCTGTGGATGTTGCACATTCTCCCCATGTCTGCGTGAAGTTCCTCCCACTGTCCAAAGATGTGCAGGTTAGATGAATTGGCCAAGCTAAATTCCTTAGAGATATGTAGGGGGATGCATTAATCAGGGTAAATGTAGGGGAAATGGGTCTGAAAATATGTTGCTGGAAAAGCGTCGACCCTCCCGCTCCTTGGATGCTGCCTGACCTGCTGCGCTTTTCCAGCAACACATTTTCAGGTCTGATCTCAGCATCTGCAGTCCTCATTTTCTCCAGGGAAATGGGTCTGGTAAGGTTACTCTTTGGAGGGTCAGTGTGGACTCGTTGGGCCAAATGGCCTGTTTCCACACTGTAGGGAATCTAATCGATAGGAAGGAATATCCTGGTGAACCTGGGAGGATTTGGTCAGGGAAGAGGCAGATAAGTGACCAACTTTCCCGGAGGAGCACTGCAGATGCTGGGGATCAGAGTTGGAGCTGGAAAAGCTCAGCAGGTCAGGTAGCATCCGAGGAGAGGGGAGAGAGCCCAGCTGTCTCATGGGGAAATTGGGTGTGGAAGTTTGGAACTTGCTCCCGTGTCAAGGATTATTGGGGGAAATCAATCAGATTCAGAACACAAAATTCCAGGGAAGCTCGGTGAGTCTGGCAGCATCGGTGGTGAGGGAAACTGAAGAAGGGTCAGATTGGAACTCAAACCATTAACTCTATTTCTCTCTCCACAGAGGCTGTCTGACCTGCTGAGTTTCTCCAGTACTCTCCTGTTTTTATTTCAGATTTCCACAACCTGCAATATTTTGCTCTTATGTGAAGTCAATCAGAGCTTCCAACGTTAAGTTTGATGGGTAAGGGTGTTCAAAAATGTGAGGCTAAAGCAGGTAAAGGGGATGATCTAACTGAATGGAAAAGCAGGCTCAAAGGGATGAATAGCCTCATACTTTCCCTAAGGGCCCATGATCAATGCTCATATGGAATGGTGCTGTGCTCAAGGAATTTTGCCAAAGTGTTCCAGGGGAGTGGGAGGAGCTGCAGTAACGGAGTTGTCCAGAGTATTGTGGAGACGTTGGTATCCACAATACCCATTCTCTGCTGAAGCCATTCCAACAGTTTCCAAAGAAGTTACCAGATAGGACTTTCTGTCAGTGATGCAAGATACAGCTTCAGTCTGATTCTCAATAAATCCTGTAGCATCTGCAGCTGAAGATTAGAATGAGTTATGACCAGATCGGTGGTCTATAGTGATCTTTCTGCACCATGTCATGTTTCAAAATAGTGCCACTTAGTGTTGTTTCTTTTATAGCTGATGACTTTTGTAGTTTAATGTGCAGTGATGATTCTGGTTTTCTGATCTGCAAGACTGCTGTCTGCCTTTGAGGATTGTACTCCAGAGGTGGTCCCCCTTTTCCTGGAGCTACTGATTACCACCAGCCCATTACTGGGATTCATGTTGTGCGGTGGCATCCATGTTGGTGATGCAGTCAGAGAGGTGATTCCTGATGAAGGGCTTACGCCCGAAACGTCGATTATCCTGCTCCTCGGATGCTGCCTGACCTGCTGCGCTTTTCCAGCAACATATTTTCAGCTCTGATACTCCAGCATCTGCAGACCTCACTTTCTCCTCAATGCAGTCAGAGACACAGGCACTTGACTGGGTTCCTGACCCCAGACTGAAAATCAAAAAAACAAGCAGGGGAGAAAAATTCAGATTCAGATTGAGGGCGGGTAAGAGATGAATTGAGAAATTCTGAAGGGAACGCTCAGATGAAGCAAACAGCAGCCACTGGACATGGCCAGGTCAGAGTTAAGACCATAAGTCATAGGAGCAGAAATTAGGCCATTCAGCCCATTGAGTCTGCTCCGCCATTCAATCATGGCTGATCAGTTTCTCAAACCCATTGTCCCACTTTCTCCCTGTAACCCTTGATCCCCTCAATACTCAGTAACTTATCTATCCCAGTCTTAAATATACTCCTGGCCTCCACAACCTTCTGTGGCAGTGAATTCCATAGATTCCCCACTCTCTGGCTGAAGAAATTTCTCCTTATCTCCGTTCAAAAAGGTCTTCCCTTTACTCTGAGGCTATGCCCTTGGGTCCCAGTCTCTCCTACCATCGGGAACATCTTCCCAATATCCACTCTGTCCAGGCCATTCTGTATTCTATAAGTTTCAATTAGATCCCCCCTCATCCTTCGAACTCCCTCGGGTACAGACCCAGAGCCCTGATACATTCCTGGCATGTTAAGAGCTCTCTGTTGTTAAAAGAGTTATTAGATTAGATTACCTACAGTGTGGAAACAGGCCCTTCGGCCCAACAAGTCCACACCGACCCGCCGAAGCGCAACCCACCCATACCCCTACATTTACCCCTTACCTAACACTAGGGGCAATTTAGCATGGCCAATTCACCTGACCCGCACATCTTTGGACTGTGGGAGGAAACCGGAGCACCCGGAGGAAACCCACGCAGACACCGGGAGAGCGTGCAAACTCCACACAGTCAGTCGCCTGAGTCGGGAATTGAACCCGGGTCTCAGGCGCTGTGAGGCAGCAGTGCTAACCACTGTGCCACTGTGCCGCCCACAAATTGCAGAAGCAGATGCAGGCCATTCAGCCCATCAAGTCTGCTCTACTATTAAATGAGATCAAGGCTGATCTGATACTCTTCAACTCCACTTTCCTACCTTTTCCCCATAGCCTTTGATTTCCTTACTGATTAAAAATCTGTCTAGCTCAGCTTTGATTGACTACATCCACTAACTCTCAGCCTTGCTCCAATTAATGACAGTCTCAACAGCCTTCTGGGGTAAAAAGAAAGCCAGGCAGCATCAGGAGGTGGAGAACCTGAGTCCTGAAAGAGGGTTACATCCAAAACGATGGCTTCTCCCCCTTCTGATGCTGCCTGGCGTGCTGTGGTCTTCCAGCCTCCTGCCTGTCTACCTCTCATTATTCTTAGCATCTAATGAATACAAGTCCAAACACCTCAACCTGTCGTCACAAAACAGTCTCTCCATCCCCAGGGTCAGCCTTGTGAATCTTCTCTGGACTGTCTCCAATGCCTGTATATCTTTCATAGCTCCTTAAAAGTGGAGTCGCAGGTAGAAGGTGTTTGGTATACTTTCCTTTATTGGTCAGAGTATTGAGTTGGGAGGTCATGTTGTGGCTGTACATGTTGTGGGAAACTGATCAGCAATGATTGAATGGGCTGAATGGCCTAACGTCTGCTCCAATATGGTATGGTTTATACTCTTCGAGTAAAAAATGAGGTCTGCAGATGCTGGAGATCACAGCTGCAAATGTGTTGCTGGTCAAAGCACAGCAGGCCAGGCAGCATCTCAGGAATAGAGAATTCGACGTTTCGAGCATAAGCCCTTCCTGATGAAGGGCTTATGCTCGAAACGTCGAATTCTCTATTCCTGAGATGCTGCCTGGCCTGCTGTGCTTTGACCAGCAACACATTTGCAGCTGGTTTATACTCAACAGTCTGAGTAATATGAAGAGAGCTTGGATAGATTGAGGTTGGATTCTTTGAAGCAGTTGAGACATGATTGAGATATATAAAATTGAGGTAGAGTAGAAGGAAATTTCCCCTTGGTGTAGGGATCAGACATAGATTTGGGGGAAAGGGCAGGAGGTCTGGAGGGGATTTGAGGAAAAACCTTTTCTTTCACTCAGAAGATGATGAGAATGAGGAGCTCACTGCTGGTAAGGGTGAAGCAGAAGCAGAAACTCTCACCATATTCCACATATATTTAGATGTGCACTCATCTGTGGGCAGCAAGGTGGTACAATGGTTAGCACCGCTGCCTCACAGCTCCAGAGACCCAGGTTCAATTTCCGACTCAGGCGACTGACTGTGTGGAGTTTGCACGTTCTCCCTGTGTCTGCATGGGTTTCCTCCGGGTGCTCCGGTTTCCTCCCACAGTCCAAAGATGTGCGGGTCAGGTGAATTGGCCATGCTAAATTGCCCGTAGTGTTAAGTAAGGGGTAAAAGTATGGGTGGGTTGCCCTTTGGCGGGTCGGTGTGGACTTGTTGGGCCGAAGGGCCTGTTTCTACACTGTAAGTAATCTAATCTAATCAGATGCCAAAGCTATGGGACAAATGCTGGAAAATGGGATTGGAGAGGAGTTTGTTTGTTTGACTGGCAGTCTTGATGGGCTGAAAGGCCTTTTTCTGTGCGGGAGACCTCAGTGGAGGCATCGATAGGGTAGATAGACAAGGTCTTTTCCCTGGGGTGGGGAAGTCCAGAGAGAAAATAGATTTAAAGTGAGAGGGGAAAGATATAAAAGGGACTTAAGGGCAACGTTTACACATAGTGGGTGGTGCATATGTGGAATGAGCTGCCAGAGGAAGTAATGGAGGTTGGTACAATTGCAACATTTAAAGACATTTGGATGGGTATATGAATAGGAAGGGTTTGTAGGGATATGGGCCAAGTGCTGGCAAATGGGACTAGATTAGGTTAGGATATCTGGTCGGCGTGGATGGGTTGGACTGAAGGGTCTGTTTCTGTGCTGTACATCTCTATGATCCTCTGACTCCATGACTGCATTTCAGAAAATGCTGGCTGCAAACAGCTCTGGAGTATTCTGGAGATTTTCAAAGCTGCTATAGAAATGCAGAGCTTTCTTTGCTTGAGGTTTGACGGCTCAACTGTGATATAGGAAGCAGGGAGCAGGGAAGGGCTGTCCCGCGATGCCTCCTCCCACCATCTCTGTGATGTTGAAGATGCGCAACAATTCGCTTTCAAAACACAAAAGTTGATATCTTGTCGGATTTGCAGAATGTGAAAGGTTTGCTGAGTGAGCAGACGTTTCCAAGGATGGGAGGGCTGAGCCGCACTCTCCGATACTGCACACACGTGTGTGACAAACGCCAAGGCCACTGAAGGGCAGGGAGAAATTCACCTCGGCTCCTGGGCGTGGGGCCAATCGAGCTCAGAGCTGATAACGCTCCAACATAAAAGGAGATGGGACGATGGGGGAGCAGCACACTGTGTTTGCCACCCGCAGTGAGAGTCTCCGAAACGAAACACTGCCCCACACTCAGCCTCGCCACGCCTGCCCGATCTCCTAGCAAGATGAAGGTTCGCTGCTGTCTGCCCACACATTGGATCCAAGCTGGGACACTCACCATCGCAGTGCTCCTGCTCGGGGTCAGGCCACAGGCCATGGAGGCAGGCATCAGACTGTGCGGACGGGATTTTGTCAGGACAGTAATCATATCCTGCGGAGGATCCAGGTGGAAACGCTATTCACCAGAGGAGAACGAAGAGAGAGAGAATGTGTACAGTAAGTACCACCAAGCCCGGGACTCAGGATCAGATTCTATAATACAGTCAGTAGCATCTAGCCTAGGACTCAGGATCAGATTCTATAATACAGTAAGTAGTATCTAGCCCACGACCCAGTGTCAAATTATAAAATACAGTAAATAGCACCTAGCCCAGGGCCAAGGGTCAGATACTATAATACAGGAAATCGCATCTAGCCTAGAACTCAGGATCAGATTCCATAATACAGTAAGAAGCATCTACCCCACGACTTACGGTCAGCTTATATAACAGCCAGTAGCATCTAGCCTGGGACTCAAGGTGAGATTCTATAATACAGTAAGTAGTTTATAGCCCAGGACCCACAGTCAGATTCTATAAGACAGTCAGGGAGCATGCATCCCGGAACTCAGGGTCAGATTCTATAACAGTCAGTAGCATCGAGCCCGGAACTCAGGGTCAGATTGTATAATACAGTAAGTAGCATCTAGCCCAGGACCCAGTGTCAGATTCCATTATAAATTAAATAACACCTAGCCCAGTGCCCAGGGTCAGATTCTATAATACAGGAAATCGCATCTAGCCCAGGACTCAGGGTAAGATTGTATAATACAGTAAGTAAATTCTAGCCCAGGATCCATGTTCAGTTTCTAAAATACAGTCAGTAGCATCTAGCCCAGGATCCAGGGTCCGAATCTATAATACAGCAAGTAGCATCTAGCCTGGGACACAGGGTCAGATTTAATAATGCAACCAATAGCATCTAGCCCAGGACCCAGGGTGAGATTCTATAATACGGTAACTAGCATCTAGCCCAGGATCCAGGTTCGGATTCTATAATACAGCAAGTAGCATCTAGCCTGGGACACAGGGTCAGATTCTAAAATACAGCAAGTAGCATCTCGCCCGGAACACAGGGTGAGACTCTATAATACAGTCAGTAGCATCTAGCCCGGGAGTAAAAAGTGAGGTCTGCAGATGCTGGAGATCAGAGCTGAAAATGTGTTGCTGGTTAAAGCACAGCAAGTCAGGCAGCATCCAAGGAACAGGAAATTTGATGTTTCGGGCAAAAGCCCTTCATTAGGAAATCAGGAAAAGCCCTGATGAAGGGCTTTTGCCCGAAACGTCAAATTTCCTGTTCCTTGGATGCTGTCTGACCATCTAGTCCGGACTCAGGGCGAGATTCTATAATACAGTTAGTAGCATCTCGCCCAGGACCCAGGGTGAGATTCTATAATCCAGTCAGCAGCATCGAGCCCAGGACTCAGGGTGAGATTCTACAATACAGTCAGTAGCATCTCGCCCAGGGCCCAGGGTCAGATTCGATAATACAGTCAGTAGCATCTAGCCGTGGACTGAAGGTCAGATTCTACATTACAGTGAGCAGCATCTAGCCCAGGATCCAGGTTTGGATTCTATTATACAGTAATTAGCATTTAGCCCAGGATCCAGGTTCAGATTCTATTATACAGTAAGTAGCATCTAGCCCAGGATCCAGGTTTGGATTCTATAATACAGTAAGTAGCATCTAGCCCAGGATCCAGGTTCGGATTCTATAATACAGCAAGTAGCATCTAGCCTGGGATACAGAGTGAGATTCTATAATACAGTAAGTAGCATCTAGCCCAGGATCCAGGTTCGGATTCTATAATACAGCAAGTAGCATCTAGCCCAGGACACAGGGTCAGATTATATAATACAGTAAGTAGCATCTAGCCCAGGACCCAGGTTCAGATTCTACAATACAGCAAGTAGCATCTAGCCCAGGACACAGGGTCAGATTGTATAATACAGCAAGTAGCGTCAAGCCTGGGACTCAGGGTGAGATTCTATAATACAGTGAGTAGCATCTAGCCCAGGACTCTGGGTGAGATTCTATAATACAGTCAGTAGCATCTAGCCCAGGACTCTGTGTGAGATTCTATAATACAGTAAGTAGCATATAGCCCAGGACCCATAGTCAGATTCTATAAGACAGTCAGGAGCATGCATCCGGGAACTCAGGGTGAGATTCTATAATACAGTAAGTAGCATCTAGCCCACAACTCACGGTCAGATTCTACAACAGTCATTAGCATCTAGCCCGGAACTCAGTGTCAGATTCCATAATCCAGTCAGTAGCATCTAGCCCGGGACTCAGGGTGAGATTCTATAATACAGTCAGTCGCATCTCACCCTGGACCCAGGGTCAGATTCTATAATACAATAAATGGTATCTAGCCCAGGACCCAGTGTCAGATTATATAATACAGTAAATAGTGCCTAGCCCAGGGCCCAGCATCAGATACTATAATCCAGTCAGTAGCATCTAGCCCGGGACTCAGGGTGAGATTGTATAATACAGTAAGTAGCATCTAGCCCAGGACCCAGTGTCAGATTCCATTATAAAGTAAATAACACCTAGCCCAGTGCCCAGGGTCAGATACTATAATACAAGAAATCGCATCTAGCCCAGGACTCAGGGTAAGATTCGATAATACAGTCAGTAGCATCTAGCCTGGGACTCAGGGTGAGATTGTATAATACAGTAAGTAGCATCTAGCCCAGGACTCAGCTTCAGATTCTATTATAGAGTAAGTAGTATCTAGCCCAGGACTCAGTGTCAGATTATATAATACAATATATAGCACCTAGCCCTGGACCCAGGGTCAGATTCTATAATACAGTAAGTAGCATCTAGCTGGCGACTCAGGGTGAGATTCTATAACACAGTCAATAGCATCTAGCCCGGGAGTCAGGGTGAGATTGTATAATACAGTAAGTAAATTCTAGCCCAGGATCCATGTTCAGTTTCTAAAATACAGTAAGTAGCATCTAGCCCAGGATCCAGGTTCGGATTCTATAATACAGCAAGTAGCATCTAGCCTGGGACACAGGGTCAGATTTAATAATACAACCATTAGCATCTAGCCCAGGACCCAGGGTGAGATTCTATAATACGGTAACTAGCATCTAGCCCAGGATCCAGGTTCGGATTCTATAATACAGCAAGTAGCATCTAGCCTGGGACACAGGGTCAGATTTAATAATACAACCAGTAGCATCTAGCCCAGTACCCAGGGTGAGATTCTATAATACGGTAACTAGCATCTAGCCCAGGATCCAGGTTCGGATTCTATAATACAGCAAGTAGCATCTAGCCTGGGACACAGGGTCAGATTTAATAATACAACCAGCAGCATCTAGCCCAGGACCCAGGGTGAGATTCTATAATACGGTAACTAGCATCTAGCCCAGGATCCAGGTTCGGATTCTATAATACAGCAAGTAGCATCTAGCCTGGGACACAGGGTCAGATTTAATAATACAACCAGCAGCATCTAGCCCAGGACCCAGGGTGAGATTCTATAATACGGTAACTAGCATCTAGCCCAGGATCCAGGTTCGGATTCTATAATACAGCAAGTAGCATCTAGCCTGGGACACAGGGTCAGATTTAATAATACAACCAGTAGCATCTAGCCCAGTACCCAGGGTGAGATTCTATAATACGGTAACTAGCATCTAGCCCAGGATCCAGGTTCGGATTCTATAATACAGCAAGTAGCATCTAGCCTGGGACACAGGGTCAGATTTAATAATACAACCAGCAGCATCTAGCCCAGGACCCAGGGTGAGAATCTATAATACGGTAACTAGCATCTAGCCCAGGATCCAGGTTCGGATTCTATAATACTGCAAGTAGTATCTCGCCCGGGACACAGGGTGAGACTCTATAATACAGTAAGTAACATTTAGCCCGGGACGCAGGGTCAGATTCTATAATACAGTCAATAGCATCTAGCCCAGGAGTAAAAAGTGAGGTCTGCAGATGCTGGAGATCAGATCTGAAAATGTGTTGCTGGTTAAAGCACAGCAAGTCAGGCAGCATCCAAGGAGCAGGAAATTCGACGTTTCGGGCAAAAGCCCTTCATCAGGAAATCAGGAAAAGCCCTGATGAAGGGCTTTTGCCCGAAACGTCGAATTTCCTGTTCCTTGGATGCTGTCTGACCATCTAGTCCGGACTCAGCTCGAGATTCTATAATACAGTCAGTAGCATCTAGCCCAGGACTCAGGGTTAGATTCTATAATCCAGTCAGTAGCATCGAGCCCGGGACTCAGGGTGAGATTCTACAATACAGTCAGTAGCATCTCGCCCAGGGCCCAGGGTCAGATTCGATAATCCAGTCAGTAGCATCTAGCCAGGGACTGAGGGTCAGATTCTACATTACAGTGAGCAGCATCTAGCCCAGGATCAATGGTCAGATTCTATAATACAGTAAGTAACATCTAGCCTGGGACACAGGGTCAGATTTAATAATACAACCAGTAGCATCTAGCCCAGGACCCAGGGTGAGATTCTATAATATGGTAACGAGCATCTAGCCCAGGATCCAGGGTCAGATTCTATAATACAGCAAGTAGCATCTCGCCCGGAACACAGGGTGAGACTCTATAATACAGTCAGTAGCATCTAGCCCGGGAGTAAAAAGTGAGGTCTGCAGATGCTGGAGATCAGAGCTGAAAATGTGTTGCTGGTTAAAGCACAGCAAGTCAGGCAGCATCCAAGGAGCAGGAAATTTGACGTTTCGGGCAAAAGCCCTTCATTAGGAAATCAGGAAAAGCCCTGATGAAGGGCTTTTGCCCGAAACGTCAAATTTCCTGTTCCTTGGATGCTGTCTGACCATCTAGTCCGGACTCAGGGCGAGATTCTATAATACAGTTAGTAGCATCTCGCCCAGGACCCAGGGTGAGATTCTATAATACAATAAGTAGCATCTAGCCCAGGACTCAGGGTGAGATTCTACAATACAGTCAGTAGCATCTCGCCCAGGGCCCAGGGTCAGATTCGATAATACAGTCAGTAGCATCTAGCCGTGGACTGAGGGTCAGATTCTACATTACAGTGAGCAGCATCTAGCCCAGGATCCATGTTCAGATTCTATAATACAGTAAGTAACATCTAGCCCGGGGTCCAGGTTCAGATTCTATAATACAGCAAGTAGCATCTAGCCTGGGATACAGGGTGAGATTCTAGAATATAGTAAGTAGCATCTAGCCCAGGATCCAGGTTTGGATTCTATAATACAGTAATTAGCATCTAGCCTGGGACACGGGTTCAGATTCTATAATACAGCAAGTAGCATCTAGCCCAGGATCCAGGTTCAGATTCTATAACACAGCAAGTAGCATCTAGCCCAGGACACAGGGTCAGATTGTATAATACAGCAAGTAGCATCTAGCCCAGGACCCAGGGTCAGATTGTATAATACAGTCAGTAGCATCTAGCCCAGGACTCTGGGTGAGATTCTATAATACAGTCAGTAGCATCTAGCCCAGGACTCTGTGTGAGATTCTATAATACAGTCAGTAGCATATAGCCCAGGACCCACAGTCAGATTCTATAAGACAGTCAGGAGCATGCATCCGGGAACTCAGGGTCAGATTCTATAATACAGTAAGAAGCATCTACCCCACGACTCACGGTCAGATTCTACAACAGTCATTAGCATCTAGCCCGGAACTCAGTGTCAGATTCCATAATCCAGTCAGTAGCATCTAGCCCGGGACTCAGGGTGAGATTCTATAATACAGTCAGTCGCATCTCACCCTGGACCCAGGGTCAGATTCTATAATACAATAAGTGGTATCTAGCCCAGGACCCAGTGTCAGATTATATAATACAGTAAATAGTGCCTAGCCCAGGGCCCAGCATCAGATACTATAATCCAGTCAGTAGCATCTAGCCCGGGACTCAGGGTGAGATTGTATAATACAGTAAGTAGCATCTAGCCCAGGACCCAGTGTCAGATTCCATTATAAAGTAAATAACACCTAGCCCAGTGCCCAGGGTCAGATACTATAATACAAGAAATCGCATCTAGCCCAGGACTCAGGGTAAGATTCGATAATACAGTCAGTAGCATCTAGCCTGGGACTCAGGGTGAGATTGTATAATACAGTAAGTAGCATCTAGCCCAGGACTCAGCTTCAGATTCTATTATAGAGTAAGTAGTATCTAGCCCAGGACTCAGTGTCAGATTATATAATACGATATATAGCACCTAGCCCTGGACCCAGGGTCAGATTCTATAATACAGTAAGTAGCATCTAGCTGGCGACTCAGGGTGAGATTCTATAATACAGTCAATAGCATCTAGCCCGGGAGTCAGGGTGAGATTGTATAATACAGTAAGTAAATTCTAGCCCAGGATCCATGTTCAGTTTCTAAAATACAGTAAGTAGCATCTAGCCGGGGACTCAGGGTCCGAATCTATAATACAGTAAGTAGCATCTAGCCCAGGATCCAGGTTCGGATTCTATAATACAGCAAGTAGCATCTAGCCTGGGACACAGGGTCAGATTTAATAATACAACCAGTAGCATCTAGCCCAGGACCCAGGGTCAGATTGTATAATACAGCAAGTAGCGTCTAGCCTGGGACTCAGGGTGAGGTTCTATAATACAGTCAGTAGCATCTAGCCCAGGACTCTGTGTGAGATTCTATAATACAGTAAGTAGCATATAGCCCAGGATCCACAGTGAGATTCTATGAGACAGTCAGGAGCATGCATCCGGGAACTCAGGGTCAGATTCTATAATACAGTAAGAAGCATCTACACCACGACTTACGGTCAGATTCTACAACAGTCAGTAGCATCTAGCCCGGAACTCAGTGTCAGATTCCATAATCCAGTCAGTAGCATCTAGCCCGGGACTCAGGGTGAGATTCTATAATACAGTCAGTCGCATCTCACCCTGGACTCAGGGTCAGATTCTATAATACAGTAAGTGGTATCTAGCCCAGGACCCAGTGTCAGATTATATAATACAGTAAATAACACCTAGCCCAGTGCCCAGGGTCAGATACTATAATACAAGAAATCGCATCTAGCCCAGGACTCAGGGTAAGATTCGATAATACAGTCAGTAGCATCTAGCCTGGGACTCAGCTTCAGATTCTATTATAGAGTAAGTAGTATCTAGCCCAGGACCCAGTGTCAGATTATATAATACAATATATAGCACCTAGCCCTGGACCCAGGGTCAGATTCTATAATACAGTAAGTAGCATCTAGCTGGCGACTCAGGGTGAGATTCTATAACACAGTCAATAGCATCTAGCCCAGGAGTCAGGGTCAGATTCTATAATACAGTCAGTAGCATCTCTCCCAGGACACAGGGTCCGATTCTATATTACAGTAAGTAGCATCTAGTCGGAGACTCCTGGTCAGATTCTATAATATAGTAAGATGCATTTGCCCGGGAGTCTGGGTCAGATACTATAATACAGTCAGTAGCACCTAGCCCCGGACTGAATGTCAGATTCTACATTACAGTGAGTAGCATCTAGCCCAGGATCCAGGGTCAGTTTCTATAATACAGTAAGTAGCTTCTAGCCCAGGATTAAGGTTCAGTTTCTATAATACAGTAAGTAGCAATGAGCCCAGGATCCAGGTTCAGATTCTATAATACAGTAAGTAGCATCTAGGCCAGGATCCAGGTTCAGTTTCTATAAGACAGTCAGTAGCATCTAGCCCAGGACCTAGGGTCAGATTCTATAATACAGTAAGTAGCATCGAGCCCAGGATCCAGGTTCAGATTCTATTAGACAGTAAGTAGCATCTAGCCCAGGATCCAGGTTCGGATTCTATAATACAGCAAGTAACATCTAGCCCAGGATACAGGTTCAGTTTCTATAATACAGTAAGTAGCATCTAGCCCAGGACACAGGGTCAGATTCTATAGTACAGTAAGTAGCATCAAGCCCAGGATCCAGGGTCAGATTCTATAATACAATCACTAGCATCCAGCCCAAGACTCAAGGTCAGATTCTATAATACAGTAAGTAGCATCTAGCCCTGAATCCAGGTTCGGATTATATAATACAGCAAGTAGCATCTAGCCTGGGACACAGGGTCAGATTCAGTAATACAATCAGTAGCATCTAGCCCAGGATCCAGGTTCAGATTCTATAATACAGCAAGTAGCGTCTAGCCTGGGATACAGGGTCAGATTCTATAATACAGTAAGTAGCATCAAGCCCAGGACCCAGGGTCAGATTATATAATACAGTAAATAACACCTAGCCCAGTGCCCAGGGTCAGATACTATAATACAAGAAATCGCATCTAGCCCAGGACTCAGGGTAAGATTCGATAATACAGTCAGTAGCATCTAGCCTGGGACTCAGCTTCAGATTCTATTATAGAGTAAGTAGTATCTAGCCCAGGACCCAGTGTCAGATTATATAATACAATATATAGCACCTAGCCCTGGACCCAGGGTCAGATTCTATAATACAGTAAGTAGCATCTAGCTGGCGACTCAGGGTGAGATTCTATAACACAGTCAATAGCATCTAGCCCAGGAGTCAGGGTCAGATTCTATAATACAGTCAGTAGCATCTCTCCCAGGACACAGGGTCCGATTCTATATTACAGTAAGTAGCATCTAGTCGGAGACTCCTGGTCAGATTCTATAATATAGTAAGATGCATTTGCCCGGGAGTCTGGGTCAGATACTATAATACAGTCAGTAGCACCTAGCCCCGGACTGAATGTCAGATTCTACATTACAGTGAGTAGCATCTAGCCCAGGATCCAGGGTCAGTTTCTATAATACAGTAAGTAGCTTCTAGCCCAGGATTAAGGTTCAGTTTCTATAATACAGTAAGTAGTAATGAGCCCAGGATCCAGGTTCAGATTCTATAATACAGTAAGTAGCATCTAGGCCAGGATCCAGGTTCAGTTTCTATAAGACAGTCAGTAGCATCTAGCCCAGGACCTAGGGTCAGATTCTATAATACAGTAAGTAGCATCGAGCCCAGGATCCAGGTTCAGATTCTATTAGACAGTAAGTAGCATCTAGCCCAGGATCCAGGTTCGGATTCTATAATACAGCAAGTAACATCTAGCCCAGGATACAGGTTCAGTTTCTATAATACAGTAAGTAGCATCTAGCCCAGGACACAGGGTCAGATTCTATAGTACAGTAAGTAGCATCAAGCCCAGGATCCAGGGTCAGATTCTATAATACAATCACTAGCATCCAGCCCAAGACTCAAGGTCAGATTCTATAATACAGTAAGTAGCATCTAGCCCTGAATCCAGGTTCGGATTATATAATACAGCAAGTAGCATCTAGCCTGGGACACAGGGTCAGATTCAGTAATACAATCAGTAGCATCTTGCCCAGGATCCAGGTTCAGATTCTATAATACAGCAAGTAGCATCTAGCCTGGGATACAGGGTCAGATTCTATAATACAGTAAGTAGCATCAAGCCCAGGACCCAGGGTCAGATTCTATAAGACAGTCAGTTGCATCCATCCCGGGACTCCGGGTCAGTTTCTCTCATACAGTAAGTAGCATCTAGCCCAGGAGTCAGGGTCAGATTCTATAATACGGTAAGAAGCATCTAACCCACGAGTAACAGTCAGCTTATATAACAGTCAGTAGCATCTAGCCTAGTACTCTGGGAGATATTCTATAATACAGTAAGTAGCATCCAGCCCAGGATCCAGGTTTGGGTCTATTATACAGTAAGTATTATCTAGCCCAGGACAGTGTCAGATTATATAATACAATAAATAGCACCTAGCCCGGGGCCTAGGGTCAGATTCGATAATAAAGTAAATCGCATCGAGCCCAGGATCCAGGTTCAGATACTATAATACAGCAAGTAGCATCTAGCCGGGGACTCAGGGTCAGATTCTATAATACAATAAGTAGCATATAGCCTGGGACTCAGGGTCAGATTGTATAGTACTGTAAGTAGCATCTAGCTTGGGACACAGGGTCAGACTCTATAATCCAGTAAGTAGCATCTAGCCCAGGACCCAGGGTCAGACTCTATAATACAGGAAGTAGCATCGAACCCAGGACCCATGGTCAGATTCTATAATCCAGTCAATAACATCTAGCCCAGTACTCAAGGTCAGATTCTATAATACTGTCAGTCGCATCTAACCCAGGACTCAGAGTGCGATGGTATAATACAGTAAGATGCATTTGCCTGGGACTCAGGGTCAGTCAGTAGCATCCAGCCCGGACCCAGGTTCACACTCTATAACAGAGTAATTAGCATCGAGACCAGGACCCATGGTCAGATTCTATAATACAGTCAGTAACATCGAACCCGGGACTCAGGGCCAAATTCTATGATACAGTAAGTAGCATCTAGCCGAGGACCCAGAGTCAGATTCTGTAATACAGTAAGTAGCATCGAACCCAGGACACAAGGTCAGATTCTACAATACAGTAAGAAGCATCTAGCCGGGGAGTCAGGGTCAGATTCTATAATGAAGTAAGTTGCATCTACCCCACAACTTATGGTCAGGTTCTATAATACATTATGTAGCATCTAGCACAGGACTCAGGGTCAGATTCTATCATACAGTAAGTAGCATCTAGCCCAGGATCCAGGTTCAGATTCTATAATACAGCAAGTAGCATCTAGCCCAGGATCCAGGTTCAGATACTATAATACAGCAAGTAGCATTTAGCCTGGGACACAGTGTCAATTCTATAATACAGCAAATAGCATCTTGCCGGGGACGCAGGGTCAGAATCAATAATACACTCAGTAGCATCTAGGCTGGGACTCAGGGTCAGATTGTATAGTACAGTAAGTAGCATCTAGCTTGGGACACAGGGTCAGATACTATAATACAGTACGTAGCATCGAACCCAGGACCCATGGTCAGATTCTATAATCCAGTCAGTAACATCAAGCGCAGTACTCAAGGTCAGATTCTATAATACAATCAGTAGCATCTAGCCGGGGACTCAGGGTCAGATTCTATAATTCAGTAAGGAGCATCTAGACAAGGTCTCAGGGCGAGATTCGATCATACGGTAATTAGCATCTAGCCCAGGACCCAGGGTCAGATTCGATAATACAGTAAGTAACATCTAGCCCAGAATCCAGGGTCAGATTCGATAATACAGCAAGTAGCATTTAGCCAGGGACTCAGGGTCAGATTCTATAATACAATCAGTAGCATCTAACCCGGGACTCAGGGTGAGATTCTATAATATAGTCAGTAGCATCTCGCCCAGAACCCAGGGTCAGATTCTATAATACAGTAAGTAGCATCTAGCCCAGGATCCAGGTTCAGATACTATAATGCAGCAAGTAGCATCTAGCCGGGGACTCAGGGTCCGATTCTATAATGCAGCAAGTAGCATCTAGCCTGCGACTCAGGGTCAGATTGTATAGTACAGTAAGTAGCATCTAGCTTGGGACACAGGGTCAGACTCTATAATACAGTAAGTAGCATCTAGCCCAGGATCCAGGTTCGGATTCTATAATACAGCAAGTAACATCTAGCCCAGGATACAGGTTCAGTTTCTATAATACAATCACTAGCATCCAGCCCAAGACTCAAGGTCAGATTCTATAATACAGTAAGTAGCATCTAGCCCTGAATCCAGGTTCAGATTATATAATACAGCAAGTAGCATCTAGCCTGCGACTCAGGGTCAGATTGTATAGTACAGTAAGTAGCATCTAGCTTGGGACACAGGGTCAGACTCTATAATACAGTAAGTAGCATCAAGCCCAGGATCCAGGGTAAGATTCTATAATACAATCACTAGCATCCAGCCCAAGACTCAAGGTCAGATTCTATAATACAGTAAGTAGCATCTAGCCCTGAATCCAGGTTCAGATTATATAATACAGCAAGTAGTATCTAGCCTGGGACACAGGGTCAGATTCAGTAATACGATCAGTAGCATCTTGCCCAGGATCCAGGTTCAGATTCTATAATACAGCAAGTAGCATCTAGCCTGGGATACAGGGTCAGATTCTATAAGACAGTCAGTTGCATCCATCCCGGGACTCCGGGTCAGATTCTATAATACAGTAAGTAGCATATAGCCCAGGAGTCAGGGTCAGATTCTATAATACGGTAAAAAGCATCTAACCCACGAGTAACAGTCAGCTTATATAACAGTCAGTAGCATCTAGCCTAGTACTCTGGGAGATATTCTATAATACAGTAAGTAACATCTAGCCCAGGATCCAGGTTTGGATTCTATTATACAGTAATTAGCATTTAGCCTAGGATCCAGGTTCGCATTCTATTATACAGTAAGTAGCATCTAGCCCAGGATCCAGGTTCGGATTCTATAATACAGTAATTAGCATTTAGCCCAGGATCCAGGTTTGGATTCTATAATACAGTCAGTAGCATCTAGCCCAGGACTCAGCTTCAGATTCTATTACACAGTAAGTAGTATCTAGCCCAGGACAGTGTCAGATTATATAATACAATAAATAGCACCTAGCCCGGGGCCTAGGGTCAGATTCGATAATAAAGTAAATCGCAATGAGCCCAGGATCCAGGTTCAGATACTATAATACAGCAAGTAGCATTTAGCCTGGGACACAGGGTCAGAATGTACAATACAGCAAGTAGCATCTGGCCGGGGACTCAGGGTCAGATTCTATAATACGATCAGTAGCATATAGCCTGGGACTCAGGGTCAGATTGTATAGTACTGTAAGTAGCATCTAGCTTGGGACACAGGGTCAGACTCTATAATCCAGTAAGTAGCATCTAGCCCAGGACCCAGGGTCAGACTCTATAATACAGTCAGTAACATCGAACCCAGGACTCAGGGTCAAATTCTATGATACAGTAAGTAGCATCTAGCCGAGGACCCAGAGTCAGATTCTGTAATACAGTAAGTAGCATTGAACCCAGGACACAAGGTCAGATTCTATAATACAGTAAGTAGCAACTAGTCCAGGACTCAGGTTCAGATTCTACAATACAGTAAGAAGCATCTAGCCGGGGAGTCAGGGTCAGATTCTATAATGAAATAAGTTGCATTTACCCCACAACTTACGGTCAGGTTCTATAATACGTTATGTAGCAGCTAGCCCAGGACACAGGGTCAGATTCTATCATACAGTAAGTAGCATCTAGCCCAGGATCCAGGTTCAGATTCTATAATACAGCAAGTAGCATCTAGCCCAGGATCCAGGGTCAGATTCTATCATACAGTAAGTAGCATCTAGCCCAGGATCCAGGTTCAGATTCTATAATACAGCAAGTAGCATCTAGCCCAGGATCCAGGGTCAGATTCTATCATACAGTAAGTAGCATCTAGCCCAGGATCCAGGTTCAGATACTATAATGCAGCAAGTAGCATCTAGCTGGGGACTCAGGGTCAGATTGTATAATACAGCAAGTAGCATCTAGCCCAGGATCCAGGTTCAGATTCTATCATACAGCAAGTAGCATCTAGCCTGCGACTCAGGGTCAGATTGTATAGTACAGTAAGTAGAATCTAGCTTGGGACACAGGGTCAGACACTATAATACAGTCAGTAGCATCTAGTCCAGGACCCAGGGTCAGACTCTATAATACAGCAAGTAGCATCGAACCCAGGACCCATGGTCAGATTCTATAATCCAGTCAGTAACATCAAGTGCAGTACTCAAGGTCAGATTCTATAATACAGTCAGTAGCATCTAGCCCAGGATCCAGGTTCAGATTCTATCATACAGCAAGTAGCATCTAGCCTGCGACTCAGGGTCAGATTGTATAGTACAGTAAGTAGAATCTAGCTTGGGACACAGGGTCAGATTCTATAATACAGGAAGTAGCATTGAACCCAGGACCCATGGTCAGATTCTATAATCCAGTCAGTAACATCTAGCCCAGTACTCAAGGTCAGATTCTATAATACAGTCAGTCGCATCTAGCCCAGGAACAGGGTCAGATTCTATAATACAGTAATTAGCATCTCGCCCAGAATCCAGAGTCAGATTCTATAATACAGCGAGTAGCATCTAGCCGGGGACTCAGGATCAGATTCTATAATACAGTCAATAGCATCTAGCCTGGGACTCCGGATGAGATACAATAATACAGAAAGTAGCATCTAGCCCATGACGTACGGTCAGATTCTATAACACAGTAAGTAGCATCTAGCCTGGGACTCAGGGTGAGATTCTATTAAACAGTAAGTAGCATCGATCCCAAGACCCAGGGTCTGATTCTATAATACAGTAAGTAGCATCTAGCCCATGTCCCAGGGCCAGATTCTATAATATAGTGAGTAGCATCCAGCCCAGGACCCAGGGTCACACTCTATAACAGAGCAATTAGCATCGAGACCAGGACTCACGGTCAGATTCTATAATAGTCAGTAACATCGAGCCCAGGACTTAGGGTCAAATTCTATGATACAGTAAGTAGCATCTAGCCCGGGACTCAAGGTCAGATGCTATAATACAGTCGGTAGCATCTCGTCCAGAACCCAGGGTCAGATTCTATAATACAGTAAGTAGCAACTAGCCCAGGACCCATGGTCAGATTCTATAATACAGTCAGTAACATCTAGCCCAGGTCTCAGGTTCAGATTCTACAATACAGTAAGAAGCATCTAGCCGGGGACTCAGGGTCAGATTCTATAATGAAGTAAGTTGCATCTACCCCACAACTTACGGTCAGATTCTATAATACATTATGTAGCATCTAGCCCAGGACCCAGGGTCAGATTCTATAATACAGTCAGTAGCTTCTAGCCCAGGCGCAGGGCGGGATTCAATCATACAGTCAGTAGTATCTAGCATGGGGCCCAGGGTCAGAATCAAAAATACAGTCAGGAGCATCTACCCGGTGTCTGAGGGTCAGATTCTACATTACATTCAGTAGCATCTAGCCCAGGATCCAGGGTCAGATTCTATAATACAGTAAATAGCATCTAGCCCAGGATCCAGGTTCAGATTCTATAATACAGCAAGTAGCATCTAGCCCAGAATCCAGGTTCAGATACTATACTACAGTAAGTAGCATCTAGCCCAGGACCCAGGGTCAGATTCTATAATACAGTCAGTAGCTTCTAGCCCAGGCGCAGGGCAGGATTCAATCATACAGTCAGTAGTATCTAGCATGGGGCCCAGGGTCAGAATCAAAAATACAGTCAGGAGCATCTACCTGGTGTCTGAGGGTCAGATTCTACATTACATTCAGTAGCATCTAGCCCAGGATCCAGGGTCAGATTCTATAATACAGCAAGTAGCATCTAGCCCAGGATCCAGGTTCAGATACTATACTACAGTAAGTAGCATCTAGCCCAGGACACAGGGTCAGATTCTATAATACAGTCAGTAGCTTCTAGCCCAGGACCAGGTTCAGATTCTATAATACAGTAAGTAGCATCTAGACCAGTCGTCAGGGTGAGATTCAATCATACAGTAAGTAGTATCTAGCACGGGGCTCAGGGTCAGAATCAAAAATACAGTCAGGAGCATCTACCTGGTGACTGAGGGTCAGATTCTACATTACAGTAAGTAGCATCTAGCCCAGGATCCAGGTTCAGATACTATAATACAGCAAGTAGCATCTAGCCGGGGACTCAGGGTCCGATTCTATAATACGATCAGTAGCATCTAGCCTGCGACTCAGGGTCAGATTGTATGGTACAGTAAGTAGCATCTAGCTTGGGACACAGGGTCAGACTCCATAATACAGTAAGTAGCATTGAACCCAGGACCCACGGTCAGATTCTATAATCCAGTCAGTAACATCTAGCCCAGTACTCAAGGCCAGATTCTGTAATACAGTCAGTCGCATCTAGCCCAGGAACAGGGTCAGATTCTATAATACAGTAAGTAGCATCTAGACCAGGTCTCAGGGCGAGATTCTATCATACAGTAATTAGCATCTAGCCGAGGACCCAGAGTCAGATTCGATAATACATTAAGTAGCATCTAGCCCAGAATCCAGAGTCAGAATCTATAATACAGCGAGTAGCATCTAGCCGGGGACTCAGGGTCAGATTCTATAATACAGTCAATAGCATCTAGCCTGAGACTCCGGATGAGATACAATAATACAGAAAGTAGCATCTAGCCCACGACGTATGGTCAGATTCTATAACACAGTAAGTAGCATCGAGCCCAGGACACAGGACATCGAGATCAGGACCCATGGTCAGATTATATAATACAGTCTGTAGCATCTAACCCAGCACTCAAGGTCAGATTCTATAACACAGACAATTGCATCCAGTCCAGGAATCATGGTCAGATTCTATAATACAGTCAGTAACATCGAGCCCAGGACTCAGGGTCAAATTCTATGATACAGTAAGTAGCATCTAGCTGAGGACCCAGAGTCAGATTCTTTAATACAGTAAGTAGTATCTAGCCCAGGACAGTGTCAGATTATATAATACAATGAATAGCACCTAGCCCAGGGTCAGATTCGATAATAATGTAAATCGCATCTAGCCCAGGACTCAGGGTCAAATTCTATGATACAGTAAGTAGCATCTAGCCGAGGACCCAGAGTCAGATTCTTTAATACAAAAGTAGCATCGAACCCAGGACCCATGGTCAGATTCTATAATACAGTAAGTAACATCTAGTCAGGACTCAGGTTCAGATTCTACAATACAGTAAGAAGCATCTAGCTGGGGAGTCAGGGTCAGATTCTATCATACAGTAAGTAGCATCTACCCCACAACTTACGGTCAGATTCTATAATACAGTCAGTAGCATCTAGCCCAGGACCCAGAGTCAGACTCTATAATACAGTAATTAGTAACGAGACCAGGACCCACGGTCAGATTCTATAATACAGTTAGTAGCTTCTAGCCCAGGACCAGGGTCTGATTCTATAATACAGTAAGTAGAATCTAGACCAGGCGTCAGGGCGAGATTCAATCATACAGTAAGTAGTATTGAGCTGAGGACCCAGAGTCAGATTCTATAATACAGTAAGTAGCATCTAGCCCAGGACACAGGCTGAGATTCTATAATACAGCAAGTAGCATCTAGCCCAGGACACAGGGTCAGATTCTATAATACAGTCAGTAGCATCTAGACCAGGCGTCAGGGCGAGATTCAATCATACAGTAAGTAGTATCTAGCACGGGGCTCAGGGTCAGAATCAAAAATACAGTCAGGAGCATCTACTCGGTGTCTGAGGGTCAGATTCTACATTACAGTCAGTAGCATCTAGCCCAGGATCCAGGGTCAGATACTATCATACAGCAAGTAGCATCAACCCAGGATCCAGGTTCAGATACTAGAATACAGCAAGTAGCATTCAGCCTGGGACACAGGGTCAATTCTATAATACAGCAAGTAGAATCTAGCCCTGGACTCAGGGTCAGATTCTATAATACAGTCAGTAGTAACCAGCCCGGGACTCAGGGTGAGATTATATAGTACAGTCAGTAGCATCTAGCCTGGGACTCAGGGTGAGATTCTATAATCCAGTCAGGAGCATCGAACCCAGGACTCAGGGTGCGATTCTATAATACAGTAAGTAGCATCTAGTCCAGGTGTGGAAGCTCAGCCTTGAGCTCCTGGGCTTCTTGTGAACGCCTGTCCAAGAACAGAGAACCACCACTTGATTAACACATTTCAACAGCACTGTTTTTATTCAAGATTGTCAGTATACATGTATACAAACAACCTGGGAGAGAAAAGCCACCTTAGACCACGCCGGGTACTAAAGGATGGATTCTCTCACCGTTGATAGGGAAAGTTGTTACATTTATACATAACTTTGCACGCAATACAGAGTCCCGTATCATTAAGCTATCGCACAGTGTATTAATCAAAGCATACTTTATTGGAAGCTTACACATCAAAAGTGCTCTAAATCTAACACACACAGATACCAACAGCCATCTGGTTAAGCTCTTAACACTATCTTTAAAGTCCGACATAGCCCACATTATTCTTACTCTGCTTTTCAAGATAACATTCAGATATCAAAATTGCTCTAAACTAAACATGTATTCATTAGTACAGCTCTAAAACAATGAGGCTCCAGTATTCCTCTGATGGTTGCCCTTTGATCTGGTGCTATGTACTATATCATCCTCGGACCTGTGGGGAGGATTGTTTATACAGCTAGGCTGGCTTCTTACAAATTGCTATGTTAGCAATTAGTTTCGCTTAGCCTGTCGCTTAGGATGCCGGGAAATACAGCCAATATGCCGGGGCCATTTTAGTTAACATTTCTGAGCTCCATTTTCTATATGGTCACTATATCTATTTCCAACTTATCAAAGGAATGAGGGTCAGATTCTATAATATAGTAAGTAACATCTAGCCCAGGACTCAGGGTCAGATTGTATAATACAGTAAGTAGCATCTAGCCCAGGACTCAGGGTCAGATTCTTTAATACAGTGAGTAGCATCGAACCCAGGACTCAAGGTCAGATTCAATAATACAGTAAGTGGCATCTAGCCAGAGATTTAGGGTCAGATTCTATAATGAAGTAAGTAGCATCTACCCCACAACGTACAGTGAGGTTCTATATTACATTATGTAGCACCTAGCCCAGGACTCAGGGTCAAATTCGATGATACAGTCAGTAGCATCTAGCCAGGGACTCAGGGTCAGATTCTATAATACAATCAGTAGCATCTAGCCTGGGATGCAGGGTCAGAGTCGATAAGACAGTAAGAAGCATCTAGCCCAGGACCCAGGACTAGATTCTACAATACAGTCAGTCGCATCTAGCCCAGGGCTCAGGTTCAGATTCTATAATACAGTATGTTGCATCTAACCCAGGACCCAGAGTCAGACTCTATAACACGCTAATTAGCATCGCGACCAGGACCCATGCTCAGGGTCAGATTCAATAATACAGTCAGTAGCATCGAGCCCAGGACTCAGGGTCAGAGTCTATAGTACAGTAACTAGCATCTAGCCGAGGACCCAGGGACAGATTCTGTAATAGAGTAAGTAGCATTGAACCCAGGACCCATGGTCAGATTCGACAATACAGTCAGTAGCATTTAGCCCAGGACTCAGGGTCAGAGTCTATAATACAGTAAGTAACATCTAGCCCAGGACTCAGGGTCAGATTCGATAATACATTATGTAGCATCTAGCCCAGGACACAGGGTCAGATTCTATAGTACAGTAAGTTGCATCTAGCCCAGGATCCAGGGTCAGACTCTATAATGCAATCAGTAGCATCCAGCCCAGGACTCAAGGTCAGATTCTATAATACAGCAAGTAGCATCTAGCCGGGGACTCAGGGTCAGATTCTATAATACAGTAAGTTGCACCTTGCCCAGGACCCAGGGTCAGATTCTATAATACAGTCAGTAGCATCGAACCCAGGACCCAGGGTCATATTCTATGATACAGTCAGTAGCATCTAGCCCAGTGTTCAAGGTCAGATTCTATAATACTGTAAGTAGCCTTCGCTCAGGACTCAGGGTGAGATTCTACAATACAGTCAGTAGCATCGGGCCCCGGATCCAGGGTCAGATTCTATAATACAGTCAGTAGCATCTAGCCCAGGATCCAGGGTCAGATTCTATAATACAGTCAGTAGCATCTAGCCCAGGATCCAGGGTCAGATTCTATAATACAGTCAGTAGCATCTAGCCCAGGACTCAAGGTCAGATTCTATAATACAGCCAGTAGCATCAGGCCCAGGACTCAGGGTGAGATTCTATAATACAGTCAGTAGCATCGGGCCCCGGATCCAGGGTCAGATTCTATAATACAGTCAGTAGCATCTAGCCCAGGATCCAGGGTCAGATTCTATAATACAGTCAGTAGCATCTAGCCCAGGATCCAGGGTCAGATTCTATAATACAGTCAGTAGCATCTAGCCCAGGACTCAAGGTCAGATTCTATAATACAGCCAGTAGCATCAGGCCCAGGACTCAGGGTGAGATTCTATAATACAGTCAGTAGCATCGGGCCCCGGATCCAGGGTCAGATTCTATAATACAGTCAGTAGCATCTAGCCCAGGACTCAGGGTCAGATTCTATAATACAGTCAGTAGCATCTAGCCCAGGACTCAAGGTCAGATTCTATAATACAGCCAGTAGCATCATGCCCAGGACTCAGGGTGAGATTCTATAATACAGTCAGTAGCATCAGGCCCGGGAAGCAGGGTCAGATTCTATAATACAGTCAGTAGTAACCAGCCCGGGACTCAGGGTGAGATTCTATAATACAGTCAGGAGCATTGAACCCAGGACTCAGGGTCAGATTCTATAATACAGTAAGTAACACCTAGCCCAGGACTCAGGTTCAGATTCAATAATACAGTAAGTAACATCTAGCCAGGGACTCGGGGTCAGACTCTATAATGAAGTAAGTAGCAACTATCTCACAACTTACAGTGAGGTTCTATATTACATTACGTAGCATCTTGCCCGGGACACAGGGTCAAATTCTATGATACAGTAAGTAGCATCTAGCCCGGGACTCAGGGTCAGATTCTATAATACAGTCAGTAGCATCTAGCCCAGGATCCAGGGCCAGATTCTACAATACAGTCAGTAGCATCTAGCCCAGGACTCAGGGTCCGATGCTATAATACAGTATGTAGCATCTAACCCAGGACCCAGGGTCAGACTCTATAAAACAGTCAGTAGAATCTAACCCAGGGTCAGATTCTATAATACAGTCAGTAACATCGAGCTCAGGACTCAGGGTCAAATTCTATGATACAGTAAGTAGCATCTAGCCGAAGACCCAGAGTCTGATTCTATAATACAGGCATTAGCATCTCGCCCTGAATCCAGGTTCGGATTATATAATACAGCAAGTAGCATCTAGCCCGGGACCCAGGCTCAGATTCTATGATCCAGTCAGTAGCATCTAGCCCAGGACTCAAGGTCAGATTCTATAATACAGTAAGTAGCATCTAGCATAGGACTCATGGTGAGATTCTATAATACAGTCAGTAGCATCTAGCCCGGGACTCAGGGTTAGATTCTATAATTCAGTAAGTAGCATCTTGCCCAGGACCCAGGGCCAGAATCTATAATAAAGTCAGTAGCAACTAGCCCGGGGCTCAGGATCAGATTCTACAATACAGTTTGATAGCATCGAGACCAGGACCCATGGTCGGATTCTATAATACAGTCAGTAACATCGAGCCCAGGTCTCAAGGTCAGATTCTATAATACAGTAAGTAGCATCCAGCCCAGGACTCAAGGTCAGATTCTTTAATACAGTAAGTAGCATCTAGCCCTGAATCCAGGTTCGGATTATATAATACAGCAAGTAGCATCTAGCCAGGGACTCAGGGTCAGATTCTGTAATACAGTAAGTAGCATCTAGCCCAGTACCCAGGGTCAGATTCTATAATACAATCAGTAGCAGCTAGCCGGGGACCCAGGGTCAGATTCTATAATACAGTCATTAGCATCTAGCCCAGGAATCAGTGTCAGATTCTATAATACAGTAAGTAACATCTAGCCCAGGACCCAGGGTCAGATTCTATAATACAGTCAGTAGCATCTAGCCGGGAACCCAGGGTCAGATTCTATAATACAGTCAGTAGCATCTAGCCCAGGAATCAGTGTCAGATTCTATAATACAGTAAGTAACATCTAGCCCAGGACCCAGGGTCAGATTCTATAATACAGTCAGTAGCATCTAGCCGGGAACCCAGGGTCAGATTCTATAATACAGTCAGTAGCATCTAGCCCAGGAATCAGTGTCAGATTCTATAATACAGTAAGTAGCATCTAGCCCAGGACCCAGGGTCAGATTCTATAATACAGTAATTAGTATCGAGACCAGGATTCATGGTCAGATTCTATAATACAGTCAGTAGCATCTTACGCAGGACTCAGGGTCAAATTCTATATTACAATAAGTCGCAACTAGCCAAGGATCCAGTCAGATTCTGTGATACAGTAAGTAACATCTAGCCCAGGGTTCAGGGTCAGATTCTATAATGAAGTAAGTAGCAACTACCCCTCAACTTACAGTGAGGTTCTATTATGTAGCATCTAGCCCAGGACTCAGGGTCAAATTCGATGATACAGTCAGTAGCATCTAGCCCAGGAACCAGTGTCAGATTCTATAATACAGTCAGTAGCATCTTATGCAGGACTCAGGGTCAAATTCTATAATACAATAAGTCGCAACTAGCCAAGGATCCAGTCAGATTCTGTGATACAGTAAGTAGCATCTAGCCCAGGACAGAAGGTCAGATGCTATAATACAGTAAGTAGCATCTAGCCGGGGACTCAGGGTCAGATTCTATAATAAAGTAGGTAGCAGCTAGCCCAGGACCCAGGGTTAGATTCTATATTACAGTAAGTAGCATCTAGTCGGAGACTCAGGTTGAGATTGTATAATACAGTAAGATACATTTGCCCGGGTCTCAGGGTCAGATACTATAATACAGTCAGTAGCACCTAGCCCCGGACTGAATGTCAGATTCTACAATACAGTGAATAGCATCTAGCCCAGGATCCAGGGTCAGTTTCTATAATACAGTAAGTAGCTTCTAGCCCAGGATCCAGGGTCAGTTCCTATAATACAGTAAGTAGTATGAGCCCAGGATCCAGGGTCAGTTTCTATAATACAGTAAGTAGCAACGAGCCCAGGATCCAGGTTCAGATTCTATAAGACAGTAAGTAGCATCTAGGCCAGGATCCAGGTTCGGATTCTATAATACAGTAAGTACGATCTAGCCCAGGATCCAGGTTCGGATTCTATAATACAGGAAGTGATATCTAGCCCAGGACCCAGGTTCAGATTCTATAATACAGCAAGTAGCATCTAGCCTGGGTCTCTGGGTGAGATTGAATAATACAGTCAGTAGCATCTAGCCCGAGACCCAGGGTCGGATTCTATAATACAGTAAGTACCATCTAGCCCAGGACTCAGGGTTAGATTCTATAATACAGTCAGTAGCATCGAGCCCAGGACTCTGTGTCAGATTCTATAATACAGTAAGTAGCATCTAGCCCAGGACTCATGGTTGGATTCTATAATACAGTCAGTAGCATCTAGCCCAGGACCCAGGGTCAGATTCTAGAATATAGCAAGTAGCATCTAGCTGGGGTCACAGGGTCAAATTGTATAATACAGTAAGTAGCATCTCGCCCAGGACGCAGGATCAGATTCTATAACAGTAAGTAGCATCTAGCCTGGGACTCAGGGTGAGATTCTATAATACAGTAAGTAGCATCTAGCCCAGGATCCAGGTTCAGATTCTATAATACAGCAAATAGCATCTAGCCCAGGACCTAGGGTCAGATTCTATAATACATAAGTAGCATCTAGCCCAGGATCCAGGTTCGGATTCTATAATACATTAAGAAACATCTAGCCCAGGAACCAGGTTCATATTCAATAATACAACAAGTAGCATCTAGCCCGGGACTCAGGGTGAGATTCTATAATACAGTAAGTAGCATCTAGCCCGGGACTCAGGGTGAGATTCTATAATACAGTCAATAGCATCTAGCCTGGGACTCAGGGTCAGATTCTATAATACAGTAAGTAGCATCTAGCCCGGGACTCCGGGTGAGATTCTATAATACAGTAAAAGCATCTAGCCCGGAACGCAGGGTTAGATTCTATAATCCAGTCAGTAGCATCGAGCCCGGGACTCAGGGTGAGATTCTATAATACAGTAAGTACCATCTAGCCCAGGACTCAGGGTTAGATTCTATAATACTGTCAGTAGCATCCAGCCCGGGACTCAGGGTCAGATTCTATAATACAGTAAGTACCATCTAGCCCAGGACTCAGGGTTAGATTCTATAATACTGTCAGTAGCATCGAGCCCGGGATTCAGGGTCAGATTCTATAATACAGTAAGTACCATCTAGCCCAGGACTCAGTGTTAGATTCTATAATACTGTCAGTAGCATCTAGCCCGGGACTCAGGGTTAGATTCTATAACACAGTCAGTAGCATCTAGCCCGGGACTCAGGGTGAGATTCTATAATACAGTAAAAGCATCTAGCCCGGAACGCAGGGTTAGATTCTATAATCCAGTCAGTAGCATCGAGCCCGGGACTCAGGGTGAGATTCTATAATACAGTAAGTACCATCTAGCCCAGGACTCAGGGTTAGATTCTATAATACTGTCAGTAGCATCTAGCCCGGGACTCAGGGTCAGATTCTATAATACAGTAAGTACCATCTAGCCCAGGACTCAGGGTTAGATTCTATAATACTGTCAGTAGCATCTAGCCCGGGACTCAGGGTCAGATTCTATAATACTGTCAGTAGCATCTAGCCCGGGACTCAGGGTCAGATTCTATAATACAGTCAGTAGCATCTAGCCCGGGACTCAGGGTCAGATTCTATAATACAGTAAGTACCATCTAGCCCAGGACTCAGGGTTAGATTCTATAATACTGTCAGTAGCATCGAGCCCGGGATTCAGGGTCAGATTCTATAATACAGTAAGTACCATCTAGCCCAGGACTCAGGGTTAGATTCTATAATACTGTCAGTAGCATCTAGCCCGGGACTCAGGGTCAGATTCTATAACACAGTCAGTAGCATCTAGCCCGGGACTCAGGGTCAGATTCTATAATACAGTAAGTACCATCTAGCCCAGGACTCAGGGTTAGATTCTATAATACTGTCAGTAGCATCGAGCCCGGGACTCAGGGTCAGATTCTATAATACAGTCTGTAGCATCTAGCCCGGGACTCAGGGTCAGATTCTATAATACAGTAAGTACCATCTAGCCCAGGACTCAGGGTTAGATTCTATAATACTGTCAGTAGCATCGAGCCCGGGACTCAGGGTCAGATTCTATAATACTGTCAGTAGCATCGAGCCCGGGACTCAGGGTCAGATTCTGTAATACAGTAAGTAGCATCTAGCCGGGACTCAGAGTTAGATTCTATAATACAGTCAGTAGCATCTAGCTGGGGACTCAGGGTCAAATTATATAATACAGTAAGTCGCATCTAGCCTCGGATCCAGGTTCGGATTCTATAATCCAGTAAGTAGCATCTAGCCCAGGATCCAGGTTTGGATTCTATAATACAGCAAGTATCATCTAGCCCAGGATCCAGATTCAGATTCTATAATACAGCAAGTAGCATCTAGCCCAGAACCCAGGGTCAGATTCAATAATACAGTCAATAGCATCGAGCCCAGCACTCAGGGTGAGATTCTATAATACAAAGTTTGTGCGAAGATTTGTAGCTCGGGTGCTCGTTGTTGTGGTTCTGTGCGCTGAGCTTGAAGTTTTTGTTGCAAACGTTTCGTCCCCTGGCTAGGCGACATCATCAGTGCTTTGGAGCCTCCTGCGAAGCCCTTCTTTGATGTTTCTTCCGGTATTTATAGTGGTCTGTCCTTGCCACTTCCGGTTGTCAGTTTCAGCTGTCCGCTGTAGTGGTTGGTATATTGGGTCCAGGTCGATGTGTTTGTTGATGGAGTTTGTGGATGAATGCCATGCCTCTAGGAATTCCCTGGCTGTTTTCTGTCTGGCTTGCCCCATGCTAGTAGTGTTGTCCCAGTCGAATTCATGTTGCTTGTTGTCTGCGTGTGTGGCTACTCGGGCTAGCTGGTCGTGTCGTTTCGTGGCTAGTTGATGTTCATGTATGCGGATTGTTAGCTGTCTTCCTGTTTGTCCTATATAGTATTTTGTGCAGTCCTTGCATGATATTTTGTACACTACATTAGTTTTGCTCATGTTGGGTATCGGGTCCTTCGTTCTAGTAAGTTGTTGTCTGAGCGTGGCTGTTGGTTTGTGTGCCGTTATGAGTCCTAAGGGTCGCAGTACTTTGGCTGTCAGTTCTGAAACGCTCCTGATGTATGGTAGTGTGGCTAGTCCTTTTGGTTGTGGCATGTCCTCGTTCCGTGGTCTATCTCTTAGGCATCTGTTGATGAAGTTGCGTGGGTATCCGTTTTTGGCGAATACCTTGTATAGGTGTTCCTCTTCTTCTTTTTGCAGTTCTGGTGTACCGCAGTGTGTTGTGGCCCTTTTGAATAGTGTCCTGATGCAGCTTCGTTTGTGTGTGTTGGGGTGGTTACTTTCATAGTTTAGGACTTGGTCTGTGTGTGTTGCTTTCCTGTATACTCTTGTGGTGAATTCTCCGTTCGGTGTTCTCTGTACTATCATGTCTAGGAATGGAAGTTGGCTGTCCTTTTCTTCTTCTCTCATGAATCGGATTCCTGTGAGTGTGGTGTTGATGATTCGGTGTATTTCTTCTATTTCCGTGTTTTTGATGATTACAAACGTGTCATCGACATATCTGACCCAGAGTTTGGGTTGAATTTGTGGTAGGACTGTTTGTTCTAACCTTTGCATAACTGCCTCTGCTATGAGTCCCGAGATTGATGATCCCATGGGTGTTCCGTTGATTTGTTCGTATATCTGGTTGTTGAATGTAAAGTGTGTAGTGAGGCACAAGTCCAGTAGTTTAAGTAAACTAATGTAGTGTACAAAATACCATGCAAGGACTGCACAAAACACTATATAGGACAAACAGGAAGACAGCTAACAATCCGCATACATGAACATCAACTAGCCACGAAACGACACGACCAGCTAGCCCTAGTAGCCACACACGCAGACAAGCATCATGAATTCGACTGGGACAACACTACTAGCATAGGGCAAGCCAGACAGAAAACAGCCAGGGAATTCCTAGAGGCATGGCATTCATCCACAAACTCCATCAACAAACACATCGACCTGGACCCAATATACCAACCACTACAGCGGACAGCTGAAACTGACAACTGGAAGCGGCAAGGACAGACCACTATAAATACCGGAAGAAACATCAAAGAAGGGCTTCGCAGGAGGCTCCAAAGCACTGATGATGTCGCCTAGCCAGGGGATGAAACGTTTCCAACAAAAACTTCCAGCTCGGCAAACAGAACCACAATATTCTATAATACACTTAGCAGCATCTAGCCTGGGACTCAGGGTGAGATTGTATAATACAGTAAGTAACATCGAGTCCAGGACACAGGGTCAGATTCTATAATACAGTAAGTAGCATCTAGCCCAGGATCCAGATTCAGATTCTATAATACAGCAAGTAGCATCTAGCCTGGGACACAGGGTCAGATTCAATAATACAGCAAGTAGCATCTAGCCTGGGACACAGGGTCAGATTCTATAATACAGTCAATAGCATCTAGCCCAGGACTCAGGGTGAGATTCTATAATACAGTTAGCAGCATCTAGCCTGGGACTCAGGGTGAGATTGTATAATACAGTAAGTAACATCGAGTCCAGGACGCAGGGTCAGATTCTATAATACAGTAAGTAGCATCAAACCCAGGACCCAGCTTCAGATTTTATTATACAGTAAGTAGTATCTAGTCCAGTACCCAGTGTCAGATTATATAATACAATAAATAGCACGTAGCCTAGGAACCAGGGTCAGATTCCATAATAAAGTAAATCGCATCTAGCCCAGGACTCAGGGTCAGATTGTATAATACAGTAATAGCATCTAGCCCGGAACTCATGGTCAGATTCTATTATACACATAAGTAGCATCTAGCCCACGACTCAGCTTCAGATTCTATTATACAGTAAGTAGTATCTAGCCCAGGACCCAATGTCAGATTCTATTATACACGTAAGTAGCATCTAGCCCAGAACTCAAGGTCAGATTGTATAATACAGTAATAACATCTAGCCCGGAACTCAGGGTTGGATTCTATAATCCAGTCAGTAGCATCTAGCCTGGGACTCAGGGTGAGATTCTATAATACAGTCAGTAGCATCTCGCCCAGGACCCAGGGTCAGATTCTATAATACAGTAAGTAGCATCGAGCCCAGGACTCAAGGTCAGATTGTATAATACAGTAATAACATCTAGCCCGGAACTCAGGGTTGGATTCTATAATCCAGTCAGTAGCATCTAGCCTGGGACTCAGGGTGAGATTCTATAATACAGTCAGTAGCATCTCGCCCAGGACCCAGGGTCAGATTCTATAATACAGTAAGTAGCATCGAGCCCAGGACTCAAGGTCAGATTCTACAATACAGTAAAAACATCTAGCCCGGAACTCAGGGTTAGATTCTATAATCCAGTCAGTAGCATCTAGCCCAGGACTCAGGGTCTGATTATATAGTACAGTCAGTAGCATCTAGCCGGGGACTGAGGATCAGATTCTACATTACAATGAGCAGCATCTAGCCCAGGACTCAGGGTCAGATTCTATAATACAGTCAGTAGCATCGAGCCCGGGTCTCTGAGTGAGATTCTATAATACAGTCAGTAGCATCTAGCCCGGGACTCAGGGTGAGATTGTATAATACAGTAAGTAGCATCTAGCCCAGGACCCAGTGTCAGATTCCATTATAAAGTAAATAACACCTAGCCCAGTGCCCAGGGTCAGATACTATAATACAAGAAATTGCATCTAGCCCAGGACTCAAGGTAAGATTCGATAATACAGTCAGTAGCATCTAGCCTGGGACTCAGGGTGAGATTGTATAATACAGTCAGTAGCGTCTAGCCTGGGACTCAGGGTGTGATTGTATAATACAGTAAGTAGTATCTAGCCCAGGACTCAGCTTCAGATTCTATTATAGAGTACGTAGTATCTAGCCCACGACTCAGGGTCAGATTATATAATACAATATATAGCACCTAGCCCAGGACCCAGGGTCAGATTCTATAATACAGTTAGTAGCATCTCGCCCAGGACTCAAGGTCAGATTCTATAATACAGTAAGTAACATCTAGCCCAGGACTCAGCGTCAGATTATATAATACAGTAAGTAACATCTAGCCCAGGATCCAGGGTCAGATTATATAATACAGTCAGTAGCATCTAGCCCAGGATCCAGGTTCAGATTCTATAATACAGTCAGTAGCATCGAGCCGGGGACTCAGGGTCAGATTCTATGATACAGTCAGCAGTATCTAGCCTGGGATACCGGGTAAGACTCTGTAATACAGTAAGTAGCATCTAGCCCAGGACCCAAGGCCAGATTCTATAATACAGTCAGTAGCATCTTACGCAGAACTCAGCGTCAAATTCTATAATACAATAAGTCGCAACTAGCCAAGGATCCAGTCAGATTCTGTGATACAGTAAGTAGCAGCTAGCCCAGGACCCAGGGTTAGATTCTATAATACAGTAAGTAACATCTAGCCCAGGACTCAGGGTCAGATTCTATAATACAGTAAGTAGCATCTAGCCCAGGACTCAGGGTCAGATTCTATAATGAAGTAAGTCGCATCTACCCCACAACTTACGGTGAGGTTCTATAATACATTATGTAGCATCTAGCCCAGGACTCAGGGTCAGATTCTATCATACATTCAGTAGTATCTAGCCCGGGGCTCAGTGTCAGAATCTATAATACAGTCAGGGGCATCTAGCCGGGGACTAAGGGTCAGATTCTATAATACAATCTGTAGTATCTAGTCTGGGACACAGGGTCAGACGCTATAAGAAAGGAAGTAGCATCTAGCCCAGGATCCAGGGCCAGATTCTACAATACAGTCAGTAGCATCTAGACAAGGACTCATGTCAGATTCTAAAATACAGTAATTAGCATCGAACCCAGGACCCAGGGTCAGATTCTATAATACAGTCAGTAGCATCTAGCCCAGGACTCAAGGACAGATTCTATAATATAGTAAGTAGCATCTAGTCCAGGACACAAGGTCGGACTCTATAACACAGTCAGTAACGTCTAGCCCAGGACTCAGGGTCAGATTCTGTAATACAGTAAATAGCATCTAGCCCAGGGCTCAGGGTCAGATTCTATAATGAAGTAAGTAGCATCTAACCCACAACTTACGGTGAGGTTCTGTAATACATTATGTAGCATCTAGCCCAGGACTCAATGTCAGATTCTATAATTCAGAAAGTTGCATCTAGCCCAGGACGCAGGGTCAGATACTATAATACAGTCAGTAGCATCTAGCCCAGGATCCAGGGTCAGATTCTATAATACAGTCAGTAGCCTCTAGCCCAGGATCCAGGTTCAGATTCTATAATATAGTCAGGAGCATCTAGCCAGGGACTGAGGGTCAGATACTATAATACAGTCAGTAGCATCTAGCCCAGGATCCAGGTTCAGATTCTATAATACAACCAGTAGCATCTAGCCGGTGAGTCAGGGTCCGATTCTATAATACAGTCAGCAGTATCTAGCCTGGGATACCGGGTCAGACTCTGTAATACAGTAAGTAGCATCTAGCCCAGGACACAAGGTCGGACACTATAATACAGTAAGTAGCATCTAGCCGGGGAATCAGGGTCAGATTCTATAATGAAGTAAGTAGCATCTAGCCGGGGACTCAGGGTCAGATTCTACATTACAGTAAGTAACATCTAGCCCAGGACCCAGGGTTAGATTCTATAAGACAGTCAGGAGCATATAGCCCAGGACCCAGGGTCAGCCTCAATACTACAGTAATTATCATTGAGACCAGGACCCATGGTCAGATTCTATAATACAGTAAGTAGCATCTAATCAAGTCTCAAGGTCAGATTCTATAATACAGAAAGTTGTATCTAGCCCAGGACCCAGGTTCAGATTCTATAATACAGTCAGTAACATCTAGCCGGGGACTCAGGGTCAGATTCTATAATACAGTCAGCAGTATCTAGCCCAGGACTCAGGGTCAGATTATATAATACGGTAAGTAGCATCTAGTCCAGGACTCAGGGTCAGATTATATAATACGGTAAGTAGCATCTAGCCGGGGACTCAGGGTCAGATTCTATAATGAAGTAAGTAGCATCTAGCCCAGGACCCAGGGTCAGACTCTATAATACAGTAATTAGTATCGAGCCCAGGACTCAGGGTCAAATTCTACAATACAATAAGTCGCAGCTAGCCGATGATCCGGTCAGATTCTGTGATACAGTAAGTAGCATCTAGCCCAGGACACAAGGTCAGATGCTATAATAAAGTAGGTAGCATCTAGCACAGGTTACAGGGTCAGATTCTATAATACAGTCAGTAGTATCTAGCTCCAAGGCCAGGGTCAGAATCTATAATACAGTCAGGAGCATCTAGCCGGGGACTGAGGGTCAGATTCTACATTACAGTAAGTAGCATTTAGCCCCGGATCCAGGGTTAGATTCTATAATACAGTCAGTAACATCGAGCCCAGGACTCAGGGTCAAATTCTATGATACAGTGAGTAGCATCTAGCCGAGGACCCAGAGTCAGATTCTGGAATACAGTAAGTAGCATTGAACCCAGGACCCATGGTCAGATTTTATAATACAGTCAGTAGCATCTAGCCCAAGACTCAGGGTCAGATTCTATAATGAAGTAAGTAGCATCTACCCCACAACTTACGGTGAGGTTCTGTAATACATTATGTAGCATCTAGCCCAGGACTCAGTGTCAAATTCTATGATACAGTCAGTAGCATCTAGCCCAGGATTCAATGTCAGATTCTATAATTCAGAAAGTTGCATCTAGCCCAGGACGCAGGGTCAGATACTATAATACAGTCAGTAGCGTCTAGTCCAGGGCGCAGAATCAGATACTATAATACAGTCAGTAGCATCTAGCCCAGGATCCAGGGTCAGATACTATAATACAGTCAGTAGCATCTAGCCCAGGATCCAGGTTCAGATTCTATAATATAGTCAGGAGCATCTAGCCAGGGACTGAGGGTCAGATACTATAATACAGTCAGTAGCATCTAGCCGGGGATCCAGGTTCAGATTCTATAATACAACCAGTAGCATCTAGCCGGTGAGTCAGGGTCCGATTCTATAATACAGTCAGCAGTATCTAGCCTGGGATACCGGGTCAGACTCTGTAATACAGTAAGTAGCATCTAGCCCAGGACACAAGGTCGGACACTATAATACAGTAAGTAACATCTAGCCCAGGACTCAAGGTCAGATTCTATAATACCGTCAGTAGCATCTAGCCGGGGACTCAGGGTCAGATTCTATAATGAAGTAAGTAGCGTCTAGCCCAGGATAAAGGGTCAGATTCTATAATACAGTCAGTAGTATCTAGCTCCGGGGCCAGGGAAGAATCTATAATACAGTCAGGAGCATCTAGCCCAGGACTCAGGGTGAGATTCTATAAGACAGTCAGGAGCATCTAGCCCAGGACCCAGGGTCAGCCTCAAAAGTACAGTCAGTGGCATCTAATCAAGTCTCAAGGTCAGATTATATAATACAGTAAGTAGCATCTAGCCCAGGACCCAGGGTCAGACTCTATAGTACAGTAATTAGTATCGTGACGAGGACTCATGGTCAGAATCTATGATACAATCAGTAGCATTTAATCCAGGACTCAAGGTCAGATTGTATAATACAGTAAGTTGTATCTAGCCCAGGGTTCAGGGTCAGATTCTATGATACAGTAAGTCGCAAATAGCTGAGGATCCAGTCAGATTCTGTGATACAGTAAGTAGCGTCTAGCACAGGACTCAAGGTCAGATTCTATAATGCAGTAAGTAGCATCTAGCCCAGGACACAAGGTCGGATTCTATAATACAGTAAGTAACATCTAGCCGGGGACTCAGGTTCAGATTCTATAAAACAGTAAGTAGCATCTAGCCGGGGATCCAGAGTCAGATTCTGTAATACAGTAAGTAACATCTAGCCCAGGACTCAAGGTCAGATTCTATAATGAAGTAAGTAGCATCTAGCCCAGGACCCAGGGTCAGCCTCAATACTACAGTAATTATCATTGAGACCAGGACCCATGGTCAGATTCTATAATACAGTAAGTAGCATCTAATCAAGTCTCAAGGTCAGATTCTATAATACAGAAAGTTGTATCTAGCCCAAGACCCAGGTTCAGATTCTATAATACAGTCAGTAACATCTAGCCGGGGACTCAGGGTCCGATTCTATAATACAGTCAGCAGTATCTAGCCCAGGACTCAGGGTCAGATTATATAATACGGTAAGTAGCATCTAGCACAGGACACAGGGTCAGATTATATAATACGGTAAGTAGCATCTAGTCCAGGACTCAGGGTCAGATTCTATAATACAGTAAGTAGCATCTAGCCCAGGATAAAGGGTCAGATTCTATAATACAGTCAGGAGCATCCAGTCGGGGACTGAGGGTCAGATTCTACATTACAGTAAGTAGCATCTAGCCCAGGACCCAGGGTTAGATTCTATAAGGCAGTCAGGAGCATCTAGCCCAGGACCCAGGGTCAGCCTCAATAATACAGTAATTATCATCGAGACCAGGACCCATGGTCAGATTATATAATACAGTCAGTAACATCAAGCCCAGGACTCAGGGTCAAATTCTATGATACAGTAAGTAGCATCTAGCCAAAGACGCAGAGTCAGATTCTGTAATACAGTCAGTAGCATCGAACCCAGGACCCAGGGTCAGATTCTATAATACAGTCAGTAGCATCTAGCCCAGGACTCAAGGTCAGATTCTATAATACGGAAAGTTGCATCTAGCCCAGGACCCAGGGTCAGATTCTATAATACAGTCAGTAATATCTAGCCCGGGGCTCAGGGTCAGAATGTATAATCTAGTCAGGAGCATCTAGCCAGGGACTGACGGTCAGATTCTACATTACAGTAAGTAGCATCTAGCCCAGGATCCAGGTTCAGATTCTATAATACAGTCAGTAGCATCTAGCCCAGGACACATGGTCAGACTCAATAATACAGTAATTAGTATTGAGACCAGGACTCAAGGTCAGATTCTATAATACAGAAAGTTGCATCTAGCCCAGGACCCAGGGTCAGATTCTATAATACAGTCAGTAGTATCTAGCACGGGGCACAGGGTCAGAATGTATAATATAGTCAGGAACATCTAGCCGGGGACTGAGGGTCAGATTCTACATTACAGTAAGTAGCATCTAGCCCAGGATCCAGGGCCAGATTCTTTAATACAGTCAGTAGCCTCTAGCCCAGGATCCAGGTTCAGATTCTATAATACAATCAGTAGCATCTAGCCCAGGACACATGGTCAGACTCAATAATATAGTAATTAGTATTGAGACCAGGACTCATGGTCAGATTCTATAATACAATCAGTAGCATCTAACCCAGGACTCAAGGTCAGATTGTATAATACAGTAAGTTGTATCTAGCCCAGGACTCAGGGTCAGATTCTGTGATACAGTAAGTAGCGTCTAGCACAGGACTCAAGGTCAGACTCTATAATACAGTAAGTAGCATCCAGCCCAGGACACATGGTCAGATACTATAATACTGTAAGTAACATCTAGACGGGGACTCACGGTCAGATTCTGTAAAACAGTAAGTAGCATCTAGCCGGGGATCCAGAGTCAGATTCCGTAATACAGTAAGTAGCATCGAACCCAGGACCCAGGGTCAGATTCTATAATACAGTCAGTAGCATCTAGCCCAGGACTCAAGGTCAGATTCTATAATGCAGTAAGTAACATCTAGCCCAGGACTCAAGGTCAGATTCTATAATACAGTAAGTAGCATCTAGCTGGGGACTCAGTGTCAGATTCTATAATGAAGTAAGTAGCATCTAGCCCAGGATACAGGGTCAGATTCTATAATACAGTCAGTAGTATCTAGCTCCGGGGCCAGGGACAGAATCTATAATACAGTCAGGAGCATCTAGCCGGGGACTGAGGGTCAGATTCTACATTACAGTAAGTAGCATCTAGCCCAGGATCCAGGTTCAGATTCTATAATACAATCTGTAGCATCTAGCCCAGGACACATGGTCAGGTTCAATAATATAGTAATTAGTATTGAGACCAGGACTCATGGTCAGATTCTATAATACAATCAGTAGCATCTAACCCAGGACTCAAGGTCAGATTGTATAATACAGTAAGTTGTATCTAGCCCAGGACTCAGGGTCAGATTCTGTGATACAGTAAGTAGCGTCTAGCACAGGACTCAAGGTCAGACTCTATAATACAGTAAGTAGCATCTAGCTGGGGACTCAGTGTCAGATTCTATAATGAAGTAAGAGCATCTAGCCCAGGATACAGGGTCAGATTCTATAATACAGTCAGTAGTATCTAGCTCCAGGGCCAGGGACAGAATCTATAATACAGTCAGGAGCATCTAGCCAGGGACTGAGGGTCAGATTCTACATTACAGTAAGTAGCATCTAGCCCATGACCTAGGGTTAGATTCTATAATACAGTCAGGAGCATCTAGCCCAGGACCCAGGATCAGCCTCAATACTACAGTAATTAGCAACGAGACCAGTACCCATGGTCAGATTCTCTAATACAGTAAGTAGCATCTAATCAAGCCTCAATGTCAGATTCTATATTACAGAAAGTTGCATCTTGCCTAGGACCCAGGGTCAGATTCTATAATACAGTCAGTAACATTGAGCCCAGGACTCAGGGTCAGATTATATAATACAGTAAGTAGCATCGAGCTGGTGACTCAGGGTCAGATTTTATAATGAAGTAAGTAGCATCTACCCCACAACTTACAGTGAGGTTCTGTAATACATTATGTAGCATCTAGCCCAGGACTTAAGGTGAAATTCTATAATACAGTAAGTAGCATCTAGCCCAGGACGCAGAGTCAGATTCTATAATACAGTCAGTAGCATCTAGCCCAGGACTCAAGGTCAGATTCTACCATACAGTAAGTAGCATCTAGCCCAGGACTCAGGGTCCGATTCTATAATACAGTAGGTAGCATCTGGCTTGGGACTCAGGGTCAGATTCTATAATGAAATAAGTAGCAACTACCCCACAACTTACGCTCAGGTTCTATAATACATTATGTAGCATCTAGTCCAGGACACAGGGTCAGACAGTCAGTAGCATTTAGCCTAGGACTCTGGGTCAGATTCTATATTAGAATCAGTAGCATCTAGCCCAGGATCGAGGGTCAGATTCTATAATACAGTAAGTAGCACCTAGCCCAGGACCCAGGGTCAGATTCTATAATACAGTCAGTAGCATCTAGCCCAGGACCCAGGGTCAGATTCTATAATACAGTCAGTAGCATCTAGCCTGGGACTCTGGGTCAGATTCTATAATACAGTGGGTAACATCTAGCCCAGAATCCAGGTTCAGATTCTATAATACAGCAAATAGTATCTAGCCGGTGACTCGGGGTCAGATTCTATCATATAATCATTAGTATCTAGTCTGGGACTCAGGGTTAGATTCTATAATACAGTAAGTAGTATCGAGACCAGGACCCATGATCAGATTCTATAATACAGTCAGTAGCATCTAGCCCAGGACTCAAGGTCAGATTCTATAATACAGTAAGTAGCATCTAGCTGGGGACTCAGGGTCAGATTCTATAATGAAGTAAGTAGCATCTAGCCCAGGATACAGGGTCAGATTCTATAATACAATCAGTAGCATCGAGCCCAGGACTCAAGGTCAGATTCTATAATACAGTAAGTAGCATCTCGCCCAGGACACAAGGTTGGAAACTATAACACAGTAAGTTACATCTAACCCAGGAGTCAGGGTCAGATTCTATAATGAAGTAAGTATTATCTACCCCACAACTTACGCTCAGGTTCTATAATACATTATGTAGCATCTAGCCCAGGACACAAGGTCGGATTCTAGCTGGGGACTCAGGGTCAGATTCTATAACAGTAAGTAGCATCTAGCCCAGGACTCAGGGTCAGATTCTATAATGAAGTAAGTAGCATCTACCCCACAACTTACGGTGAGGTTCTATAATACATTATGTAGCATCTAGCCCAGGACTCAGGGTCAGTTTCTATCATACATTCAGTAGTATCTAGCCCGGGGCTCAGTGTCAGAATCTATAATACAGTCAGGGGCATCTAGCCGGGGACTAAGGGTCAGATTCTTCATGACAGTGAGTAGCATCTAGCCCAGAATCCAGGTTCAGATTCTATAATACAGCAAGTAGCATCCAACTGGGGACTTGGGGTCAGATTCTATAATACAATCTGTAGTATCTAGTCTGGGACACAGGGTCAGACTCTATAAGAAAGGAAGTCGCATCGAGCCCAGGATCCAGGGCCAGATTCTATAATACAGTCAGTAGCATCTAGCCCAGGACTCAAGGTCAGATTCTATAATACAGTAAGTAGCATCTAGCTGGGGACTCAGGGTCAGATTCTATAATGAAGTAAGTAGCATCTAGCCCAGGATACAGGGTCAGATTCTATAATACAGTCAGTAGTATCTAGCTCCGGGGCCAGGGTCAGAATCTATAATACAGTCAGGAGCATCTAGCCGGGGACTGAGGGTCAGATTCTACATTACAGTAAGTAGCATCTAGCCCAGGACCTAGGGTTAGATTCTATAATATAGTAAGTAGCATCTAGCCCAGGATCCAGGGTTAGATTCTATAATATAGTCAGTCGCATCTACCCAACGATGTACGGTCAGATTCTTTGATACAGTCAGTAGCCTCTCCCCAGATTGTATAATAGAGCAAATATCCTCTAGCCTGGGATTCAGGATCTGATTCTATAATACAGGACTTTGGGTCAGATTCCATAATACAGTAAGTAGCATCTAGCCTGGGACTCAGGGTGAGATTCTACAATACAATCAGTCGCGTCTAGCCCAGGACCTAGGGCCAGATTCTATAATACAGTAAGTAACATCTAGCCGGAGACACAAGGTCGGATTCTATAATACAGTAAGTAGTATCTAGCCGGGGACTCAGGGTCAGATTCTATAATGAAGTAAGTAGCATCTACCCCACAACTTACAGTGAGATTCTATAAAACAGTCAGTAGCATCTAGCCCGAGACTCAGGGTGAGATTCTAAAAACAGGCAGGAGCATCTATAATACAGATTCTATAATGCAGTAAGTTGTATCTAGCCAGGGATACAGGGTCAGACTCTGTAATACAGTAAGTAGCATCTAACCCAGGACTCAAGGTCAGATTCTACAATACAGTAAATTGCATCTAGCCCAGGACTCAGGGTCGGGGTCTATAATACAGTCAGTAGCATCGAGCCCAGGACTCAGGGTCAGATTCAGTAATATAGTAAGTGGCATCTAGCCAGTGACTCAGGGAAAGATTGTATAATGCAGTAAGAAGCATCTAGCCCAGGAATCAGTGTTAGATTCTTTAATGCAATAAGTGGTATCTAGCCCAAGACTCAGCGTCAGATTCTATCATACAGTCAGAAGTATCCAGCCCGGGACTCAGGTTAAGATTCTATAATACAGTCAGTAGCATCTAGCCCAGGACTCAGGGTCAGATTCTATAATACAGTCAGTAGCATCTAGCCCGGGATTCAGTGTCAGATTCTATAATACAGTAAGTAGCATCTAGCCCAGGACTCAGGGTCAGATTATATAATACAGTCAGTAGCACCTAGCCCAGGATTCAGTGTCAGATTCTATAATACAGTCAGTAGTATCTCGCCCCGGGGTCAGGGTCAGAATCTATAATACAGTAAATAGCATGTAGCCCAGGTTCCAGGTTCAGATTCTATAATACAACCAGTAGCATCTAGGCCAGGACTCAAGGTGAGATTCTATAATACAGTAAGTCGCATCTAGCCCAGGACACAGGGTCAGTTTCTATAATACAGTCAGTAGCATCCAGCCCAGGACTAAGGGACAGATTCTATAATACAGTCAGAAGCATCTTGCCCGAGACCCAGGGTCAGATTCTATAATACAGTCAGTAGCATTGAGCCCACAACTCAGAGTCAGATTATATAATACAGTCAGGAGCATCTAGCCCGGACGATGGGGTCAGGTACTTTAATACAGTAAGTAGCATCTGGCCTACGACTCTGGGTCAGATTCTGTAATATAGTAAGTAGCATCTAGCCTGTGACTCAAGGTCAGATTCTATACTACAGTCATTAGCATCTGGCCAGGGTCTCTGGATCGTTCTATAATAGTCAGTCACATCGAGCCAGAGACTCCAGATCAGATTCTATAATACATGAAGTAGCATCTAGCCCAGGACTCAGGGTGAGATTCTATATTACAGTAAGTAGCATCTAGCCCAGGACTCAGGGTCAGATTCTATAATACAGTCAGTAGCATCTAGCCCAGGACTCAGGGTCAGATTCTATAATATAGTCAGTAGCATCTAGCCCAGGACTCAGGGTCAGATTCTATAATACAGTCAGAAGCATATAGCCCAGGACCCAGGGTCAGATTCTATAATACAGTCAGTAGCATCTGGCCCAGGACTCAGGGTCAGATTCTGTAATACAGTCAGTAGCATCTAGCCCAGGACGCAGGGTCAGATTCTATAATACGGTCAGTAGCATCTGGCTCAGGACGTAGGGTCAGATTATATAATACGGTAAGTAGCATCTAGTCCAGGACTCAGGGTCAGATTCTATAATACCATCAGTAGCACCTAGCCCAGGACTAAGGGTCAGATTCTATATTACATTCAGTCGCATCTAGCCCAGGACTCAGGGTCGGATTCTACATTACAGTCAGTAGCATCTAACCCAGGACTCAGGGTCAGATTCTATATTACAGTCAGTAGCATCTAACCCAGGACTCAGGGTCAGATTCTATAATACTGTCAGTAACATTTAGCCCAGGACTCACGGTCAGATTCTACAATACAGTAAGTAGCATCTAGCCAAGGACACAGTGTCAGATTCAATAATACAGTCAGTAGCATCTAACCCGGGACTCAGGGTCAGATTCTATAATACAGTCAGTAGCATCTAGCCCAAGACTCAGGGTCAGATTCTATAATACAGTCAATAGCATCCCGCCCCGGGGTCAGGGTCAGAATCTATAATACAGTAAATAGCATGTAGCCCAGGTTCCAGGTTCAGATTCTATAATACAACCAGTAGCATCTAGGCCAGGACTCAGGGTGAGATTCTATAATACAGTAAGTAGCATCCAGCCCAGGACTCAGGGTGAGATTCTATAATACATGAAGTAGCATCCAGCCCAGGACCCAGGATCAGATTCTATAATACAGTAATTAGCATCTAGCCTGGGACTCAAGGTCAGATTTTTTAATACAGTCAGTAGCATCTAGCCCAGGACACAGGGTCAGTTTCTATAATACGGTCAGCTGCATCCAGCCTGGGACTCAGGGTCAGATTCTATAAAACATTAAGTAGCATCTAGCCTGTGACTCAGGGTCAGATTCTGTAATGCAGTATGTATCATCTAGCCCAGGACTCAGTGTCAGATTCTATAATACAGTCAGTAGCATCTAGTCCGGGACTCAGGGTCAGATTCTATAATACCGTCAGTAGCATCTAGCCCAAGACTCAGGGTCAGATTCTATAATACAGTCAGTAGCATCCACTCCAGGACTCAGGGTCGGATTGTATAATACGGTCAGTAGCATTTAGCACAGGACCCGGGGTCAGATTCTATAATACAGTAAGTAGCATCTAGCCCAGGACTCAGGGTCAGATTCTATAAGACAGTCAGTAGCATTTAGCCGAGGACTCGGGGTGAGATTCAATAATACAGTAAGTAGCATCTAGCCCAGGACTCAGAGTGAGATTCTTTAATACAGTAAGTAGCATCTAGCCCAAGACTCAGGGTCAGATTCTATAAGACAGTCAGTAGCATCTAGCCCAAGACTCAGGGTCAGATTCTATAATACAGTCAGTAGCATTTAGCCCAGGACTCAGGGTCAGATTCTATAATACAGTCAGTAGCATCTAGCTGGGGACTCAGGGTCAGATTCCATTATGAATTAAGTAGCATCTACCCCACAACTTACGGTGAGGTTCTATAATACATTATGTAGTATCTAGCACAGGACTCAGGGTCAGATTCTATAATACAGTCAGTAGTATATCGCCCCGGGGTCAGGGTCAGAATCTATAATACAGTAAATAGCATGTAGCCCAGGTTCCAGGTTCAGATTCTATAATACAACCAGTAGCATCCAGCCCAGGACTCAGGGCCAGATTCTATAATACCGTAAGTAGCATCTTGCCCAGGACTCAGGATGAGATTCTATAATACATGAAGTAGCATCCAGCCCAGGACTCAGGGCCAGATTCTATAATACCGTAAGTAGCATCTTGCCCAGGACTCAGGATGAGATTCTATAATACATGAAGTAGCATCCAGCCCAGGACCCAGGATCAGATTCCATAATACAGTAATTAGCATCTAGCCTGGGACTCAAGGTCAGATTCTATAATACAGTCAGGAGCATCTAGCCCGGGACTCAGGGAGAGATTCTAAAAACAGGCAGGAGCATCTAGTCTGGGACTCAGGGTCAGATTCTACAACACAGTGAGGAGCAGCTAGCCCAGGACCCAGGGTCAGATTCTACAATACAGTCAGTAGCACCTAGCCTGGGACTCTGGGTCAGATTCTATAATACAGTCAGTAGCATCTAGCCCTGGAATCTGTGTTAGATTCTTTAATGCAGTAAGTTGTATCTAGCCCAAGACTCAGGGTCAGATTCTATAATACAGTAATTCGCATCTAGCCCAGGACACAGGGTCAGTTTCTACAATACGGTCAGCAGCTTCCAGCCTGGGACTCAGGGTCAGATTCTATAAAACATTAAGTAGCATCTAGCCCGTGACTCAGGGTCAGATTCTGTAATGCAGTATGTATCATCTAGCCCAGGACTCAGTGTCAGATTCTATAATACAGTCAGTAGCATCTGGCCCAGGACCCAGGGTCAGATTCTATAATACAGTCAGTAGCATCTGGCCCAAGACTCAGGGTCAGATTGTATAATACAGTAAGTAGCATCTAGCCCAGGACTCAGGGTCAGATTCTATAATACAGCCAGTAGCATCTAGCCCAAGACTCAGGGTCAGATTCTATAATACAGTCAGTAGCATCTTTCCCCGGGGTCAGGGTCAGAATCTATAAGACAGGAAATAGCATGTAGCCCAGGTTCGAGGTTCAGATTCTATAATACAACCAGTAGCATCTAGGCCAGGACTCAAGGTGAGATTCTATAATACAGTAAGTAGCATCCAGCCCAGGACTCAGGGTCAGATTCTATAATACTGTCAGTAACATTTAGCCCAGGAATCACGGTCAGATTCTACAATACAGTAAGTAGCATCTAGCCCAGGACACAGTGTCAGATTCAATAATACAGTCATTAGCATCTAGTCCGTGACTCAGGGTCAGATTCAGTAATACAGTAAGTGGCATCTAACCAGGGACTCAGGGACAGATTGTATAATGCAGTAAGTTGCATCTAGCCCAGGAATCAGTGTTAGATTCTTTAATACAATAAGTAGCATCTAGCCCAAGACTCAGGGTCAGATTCTATAATACAGTCAGTAACATTTAGCCCAGGACTCACGGTCAGATAGTATAATACAGTACGTAGCATCTAACCCAGGATTCAGGTTCGGATTCTATAATACAGTCAGTAGTATCTTGCCCCGGGGTCAGGGTCAGATTCTATAATACAGTAAATAGCATATAGCCCAGGTTCCAGGTTCAGATTCTATAATACAACCAGTAGCATCTAGGCCAGGACTCAAGGTGAGATTCTATAATACAGTAAGTAGCATCCAGCCCAGGACTCAGGGTCGGATTCTATATTACAGTCAGTAGCATCTAACCCAGGACTCACGGTCAGATTCTATAATACTGTCAGTAACATTTAGCCCAGGACCCAGGGTCAGATTCTGCAATACAGTCAGTAACACCTAGCCTGGGAGTCTGGGTCAGATTCTATAATACAGTCAGTAGCATCTAGCCCAGGATCCAGGTTCAGATTCTATAACACTGTTGCCTCCCAGGTGCAAGGGTACGTGATGTCGCTGATCGTGTTTTCCGGGTCCTTAAGGGGGAGGGGGAGCAGCCCCAGATCGTGGTCCACGTTGGCACCAACGATATAGGTAGGAAGAAGGGTGAGGATGTCAGACAGGCTTTCAGGGAGCTAGGTTGGAAGCTCAGAGTTAGAACAAACAGAGTTGTAGTCTCTGGTTTGTTACCCGTGCCACGTGATAGAGTGTCGAGGAATAGGGAGAGAGAGCAGTTAAATGCGTGGCTACAGGGATGGTGCAGGAGGGAGGGATTCCGGTTTCTGGACAACTGGGGTCCTTTCTGGGGAAGGTGGGACCTCTATAAAAAGGATGGGCTACACCTGAACCTGAGGGGCACCAGTGTCCTTGGGGGGAGGTTTGCTAGTGCTCTTTGGGAGGGTTTAAACTAACTCCGCGGGGGCATGGGAACCAGGACTGTAGCTTTAGGGTACAGGACCTTGAGTGTAGGGAGGTTAGGAATAATGCAGCGATCTCTAAGGAGGGTGCCTGTAACCAGAAAGGTGGATTGAAGTGTGTATACTTCAATGCCAGAAGTATAAGGAATAAGGTAGGTGAACTTGCAGCGTGGGTTGGTACCTGGGACTTCGATGTTGTGGCCATTACAGAGACGTGGGTAGAACAGGGACAAGAATGGCTGTTGCACGTTCCAGGGTTCAAATGTTTTAGTAGGATCAGACATGGGGGTAAAAAAGGGGGAGGCGTGGCATTACTTGTCAAAGACAGTATCACAGCAGTGGAATGGACGATGGAAGAGGACTTGCCATCTGAGGTAGTTTGGGCTGAGGTTAGAAATAGGAAAGGTGAGGTCACCCTGTTAGGTGTTTTCTACAGGCCTCCTAATAGTCCTAGAGAAGTAGAGGATAATATTGCGAGGATGATTCAGGAAAAGAGTGAAGGTAGCAGGGTGGTTGTTATGGGGGACTTTAACTTCCCAGATATTGACTGGGAGAGCTATAGCTCGAGTTCATTAGATGGGTCGGTGTTTGTACAATGTGTGCAGGAGGGTTTCCTGACACAATATGTCGACAGGCCAACAAGAGGGGAGGCTATATTGGATTTGGTTCTAGGTAATGAAGCAGGCCAGGTGTTAGACTTGGAGGTAGGTGAGCACTTTGGGGACAGTGACCACAACTCGGTGACTTTTACTTTAGTGATGGAGAGGGATAATCGTGCGCAGCAGGGCAAGAGCTATAGCTGGGGGCAGGGAAATTATGATGCAGTGAGGCATGACTTAGGTTGTGTGGATTGGAAAAACAGGCTTCAGGAGAAGAACACTAATGAGATGTGGGGATTGTTCAAGGAGCAGCTACTGCGTGTCCTCGATAGGTATGTACCAGTCAGGCATGGTGTAAAGGGCCTTGTGAGGCAGCCGTGGTTTAGTAAGGAATTGGAGTCCCTTGTGAAAGGGAAGAAGGCGGCATATGTAAAGATGAGGCGTGAAGGTTCAGTAGGGGCGATTGAGAGTTATAAGGTAGCCAGGAAGGAGCTAAAGAGGGAGCTAAGAAAAGCGAGAAGGGGACATGAAAAGTCTTTAGCTGGTAGGATTAGGGAAAACCCAAAGGCTTTCTATAGGTATGTCAAGAATAAAAGGATGACTAGGGTAGGTATCGGTCCAGTCAAGGATAGTAGTGGGAAGTTGTGTGTGGAGGCGGAGGAGATTGGAGAGACATTAAATCAGTACTTTTCATCAGTATTCACTCAGGAACAGGACACTGTTGCTGATGTGAATATGGAATCACAAATAATTAGAATGGATGCCCTGGAAATATGCAGGGAAGAGGTTTTGGGAATATTGGAAAGGATGAATATAGATAAGTCTCCTGGGCCTGATGGCATTTACCCCAGGATCCTATGGGAAGCTAGGGAGGAGATAGCAGAGCCATTGGCCTGGATTTTTATGTCGTCATTGTCAACGGGAATAGTACCAGAGGACTGGAGGATAGCGAATGTGGTCCCATTGTTCAAGAAAGGGAGTAGGGATAGCCCTAGTAACTATAGGCCAGTGAGTCTGACTTCAGTGGTGGGCAAAGTCTTAGAGAGAATGGTAAGGGATAAGATTTATGAACATCTGGGTAGGAATAACGTGATCAGGGATAGCCAGCATGGTTTTGTGAAGGGCAGGTCGTGCCTCACAAACCTTATTGAGTTCTTTGAGAAGGTGACTATGGAAGTGGATGAGGGTAAAGCAGTAGATGTTGTGTATATGGATTTTAGTAAGGCGTTCGATAAGGTTCCCCATGGTAGGCTAATGCTAAAACTTCGGAGGTATGGCATTGAGGATACATTAGAGGTTTGGATTAGGAATTGGCTGGCTGGAAGGAGACAGAGGGTAGTAGTTGATGGATTATGTTCATCTTGGAGCGCAGTTACTAGCGGTGTACCACAAGGATCTGTTTTGGGACCATTGCTTTTTGTTATCTTTATAAATGATCTAGAGGAAGGACTTGAAAGCTGGGTAAGCAAGTTTGCGGATGACACGAAAGTCGGTGGAGTTGTGGATAGTGAGGAAGGAAGTGGTAGGTTACAGCGGGATATAGATAAGTTGCAGAGCTGGGCGGAAATGTGGCAAATGGAATTCAATGTAGCTAAGTGCGAAGTCGTTCACTTTGGTAGGAATAACAAGATGTTGGATTACTGGGCTAATGGTAGGCTACTTGGTAGTGTGGATGAGCAGAGGGATCTTGGTGTCTATGTACACAGATCTCTGAAAGTTGCCACCCAGGTAAATAGTGCTGTGAGGAAGGCATATGGTGTACTGGGCTTTATTGGCAGAGGAATTGAGTTCCGGAGTCCTGAGGTCATGTTGCAGTTGTATAAGACTCTGGTGAGGCCTCATCTGGAGTATTGTGTGCAGTTTTGGTCGCCATACTATAGGAAGGATGTGGAAGCTTTAGAACGAGTGCAGAGGAGGTTTACCAGGATGTTGCCTGGAATGGTAGGAAAATCTTATGAGGAAAGGCTGAGGCACTTGGGGCTGTTCTCATTGGAGAAGAGAAGGTTTAGGGGAGATCTGATAGAAGTGTATAAGATGATTAGGGGTTTAGATAGGGTAGATACTAAGAACCTTTTACCGCTAATGGAGTCAGGTGTTACTAGGGGACATAGCTTTAAATTAAGGGGTGGTAGGTATAGGACAGATGTTAGGGGTAGATTCTTCACACAGCGGGTTGTGAGTTCATGGAATGCCCTGCCCGTATCAGTGGTGAACTCTCCTTCTTTATGTTCATTTAAGCGGGCATTGGATAGGCATTTGGAAGTTATTGGGCTAGTATAGGTTAGGTAGGACTCGGTCGGCGCAACATCGAGGGCCGAAGGGCCTGTACTGCGCTGTATCCTTCTATGTTCTATGTTCTATGTTCTAACACAGTCAGTAGCATCTAGCCGCGGACTCAGGGTCAGATTCTATAATACAGTAAGTTGTATCTAGCCAGGGATACAGGGTCAGACTCTGTAATATAGTAAGTAGCATCTAACCCAGGACTCAAGGTCAGATTCTACAATACAGTAAATTGCATCTAGCCCAGGACTCAGGGTCAAGGTCTATAATACAGTAAGTAACATCGAGTCCACGACTCAGAGACAAATTCTATGATACAGTAAGTAGCATCTAGCTGAGGACCCAGAGTCCGATTCTGTAATGCAGGGTCAGGGTCAGATTCCATAATATAGTTAGAAGCATCTAGCCCAGGACTCAGGGTCAGATTCTATAATACAGTCAGTAGCATCTTGCCCAGGACCTAGGAACAGATTGTAGAATATAGTCAGTAGCATCTAGCCCAGGACTCAGGGTCAGATTCTATAATACAGTCAGTAGCATCTAGCCCAGGAATCTGTGTTAGATTCTTTAATGCAGTAAGTTGTATCTAGCCCAAGACCCAGGGTCAGATTGTATAATACAGTAAGTCGCATCTAGTCCAGGACCCAGTGTCAGATTCTCTAATACAGTCAGTAGCATCTAGTCCAGGACTCAGGGTCAGATTATATAATACAGTCAGTAGCACCTAGCCCAGGACTCAGTGTCAGATTCTATAATACTGTAAGTAGCATCTAGCCCACCACTCAGGGTCGGATTCTACAATACAGTCAGTAGCATTTAGCCGAGGACTCAGGGTGAGATTCAATAATACAGTAAGTTGCATCGAGCCCAAGACTCAGGGTCAGATTCTATAAGACAGTCAGTAGCATCTAGCCCAGCACCCAGGGTCAGATTCTATAATACGGTCAGTAGCATATAGCTGGGGACTCAGGGTCAGATTCCATAATGAAATAAGTAGCATCTACCCCACAACTTACGGTGAGGTTCTATAATACATTATGTAGCATCTAGCCCAGGACATAGGGTCAGTTTCTATAATACGGTCAGCAGCATCCAGCCCAGGACTAAGGGACAGATTCTATAATACAGTCAGAAGCATCTTGCCCGAGACCCAGGGTCAGATTCCATAATACAGCCAGTAGCATCGAGCCCACGACTCAAGAGTCAGATTATATAATACAGTCAGGAGCATCTAGCCCGGAAGTCGGGGTCAGATACTTTAATACAGTAAGTATAATCTGGCCTACGACTCTGGGTCAGATTCTGTAATATAGTAAGTAGCATCTAGCCTGTGACTCAGGGTCAGATTCTATACTACAGTCATTAGCATCTGGCCAGGGTCTCTGGATCATTATATATTAGTCAGTCACATCGAGCCAGAGACTCCAGATCAGATTCTATAATACATGAAGTAGCATCTAGCCTGGGACTCTGGGTCAGATTCTATAATACAGTCAGTAGCATCTAGCCCAGGAATCTGTGTTAGATTCTATAATATAGTAAGTAGCATCTGGCCCAGGATTCAGGGTCAGATTCTATAATACGGTGTTGCATCTATCCTGGTACTCAGGGTCAGATTCTCTAATGCAGTCAGTAGCATCTAGCCCAGGACTCAGGGTCAGATTCTGTAATGCATTATGTATCATCTAGCCTGGGAGTTAGGGTCAGATTCAGTGATACAGCGCAACGCATCTAGCCCAGGACCCAGGATGAGATTCAACAATACGGTCAGTAGCATCTAGCCCAGGACTCAGGGTCAGATTCAGTAATACATTAAGTTGCATCTAGCCGGGGACTCAGGGACAGATTGTATAATGCAGTAAGTAGCATCTAGCCCAGGAATCAGTGTTAGATTCTTTAATACAATAAGTAGCATCTAGCCCAAGACTCAGGGTCAGATTCTATAATACAGTCAGTAGCATCAAGTCCAGGACCCAGGGTCAGATTCTATAATACAGTCAGTAGCATCTGGCCCAGGACTCAGGGTCGGATTCAATAATACAGTCAGTAGCATCTAACCCGGGACTCAGGGTCAGATTCTATAATACTGTCAGTAGCACCTAGCCCAGGACACAGTGTCAGATTCAATAATACAGTCATTAGCATCTAGTCCGGGATTCAGGGTCAGATTCAGTAATACAGTAAGTGGCATCTAGCCAGGGACTCAGGGACAGATTGTATAATGCAGTAAGTAGCATCTAGCCCAGGAATCAGTGTTAGATTCTTTAATACAAGAAGTAGCATCTAGCCCAAGACTCAGGGTCAGATTCTATAATACAGTCGGTAACATTTAGCCCAGGACTCACGGTCAGATAGTATAATACAGTATGTAGCATCTAACCCAGGATTCAGGGTCGGATTCTATAATACAGTCAGTAGTATCTTGCCCCGGGGTCAGGGTCAGATTCTATAATACAGTAAATAGCATGTAGCCCAGGTTCCAGGTTCAGATTCTATAATACAATCAGTAGCATCTAGACCAGGACTCAAGGTTAGATTCTATAATACAGTAAGTAGCATCCAGCCCAGGACTCAGGATCGGATTCTATATTACAGTCAGTAGCATCTAACCCAGGACTCACGGTCAGATTCTATAATACTGTCAGTAACATTTAGCTCAGGACCCAGGGTCAGATTCTGCAATACAGTCAGTAACACCTAGCCCAGGATCCAGGTTCAGATTCTATAACACAGTCAGTAGCATCTAGCCGCGGACTCAGGGTCAAATTCTATAATACAGTAAGTTGTATCTAGCCAGGGATACAGGGTCAGACTCTGTAATACAGTAAGTAGCATCTAACCCAGGACTCAAGGTCAGATTCTACAATACAGTAAATTGCATCTAGCCCAGGACTCAGGGTCAGGGTCTATAATACAGTCAGTAGCATCGAGCTCAGGACTCAGGGTCAAATTCTATGATACATCTAGCTGAGGACCCAGAGTCCGATTCTGTAATGCAGGGTCAGGGTCAGATTCCATAATATAGTAAGTAGCATCTAGTCCAGGACTCAGGGTCAGATTCTACAATACAGTCAGCAGCATCTATCCCAGGACTCAGGGTGAGATTCTATAATACAGTGTTGCATCTATTCCGGGACTCAGGGTCAGATTCTATAATACAGTAAGTAGCATCTTGCCCAGGACCCAGGAACAGATTGTATAATATAGTCAGCAGCATCTAGCCCAGGACTCAGGGTCAGATTCTATAATACAGTCAATAGCATCTAGCCCTGGAATCTGTGTTAGATTCTTTAATGCAGTAAGTTGTATCTAGCCCAAGACTCAGGGTCAGATTCTATAATACAGTAATTCGCATCTAGCCCAGGACACAGGGTCAGTTTCTACAATACGGTCAGCAGCATCCAGCCTGGGACTCAGGGTCAGATTCTATAAAACATTAAGTAGCATCTAGCCCGTGACTCAGGGTCAGATTCTGTAATGCAGTATGTATCATCTAGCCCAGGACTCAGTGTCAGATTCTATAATACAGTCAGTAGCATCTGGCCCAGGACCAAGGGTCAGATTCTATAATACAGTCAGTAGCATCTGGCCCAAGACTCAGGGTCAGATTGTATAATACAGTAAGTAGCATCTAGCCCAGGACTCAGGGTCAGATTCTATAATACAGCCAGTAGCATCTAGCCCAAGACTCAGGGTCAGATTCTATAATACAGTCAGTAGCATCTTTCCCCGAGGTCAGGGTCAGAATCTATAAGACAGGAAATAGCATGTAGCCCAGGTTCGAGGTTCAGATTCTATAATACAACCAGTAGCATCTAGGCCAGGACTCAAGGTGAGATTCTATAATACAGTAAGTAGCATCCAGCCCAGGACTCAGGGTCGGATTCTATATTACAGTCGGTAGCATCTAACCCAGGACTCAGGGTCAGATTGTATAATACAGTAAGTAGCATCTAGCCCAGGACTCAGGGTCAGATTCTATAATACAGCCAGTAGCATCTAGCCCAAGACTCAGGGTCAGATTCTATAATACAGTCAGTAACATTTAGCCCAGGACTCACGGTCAGATAGTATAATACAGTATGTAGCATCTAACCCAGGATTCAGGGTCGGATTCTATAATACAGTCAGTAGTATCTTGCCCCGGGGTCAGGGTCAGATTCTATAATACAGTAAATAGCATGTAGCCCAGGTTCCAGGTTCAGATTCTATAATACAACCAGTAGCATCTAGACCAGGACTCAAGGTTAGATTCTATAATACAGTAAGTAGCATCCAGCCCAGGACTCAGGGTCGGATTCTATATTACAGTCAGTAGCATCTAACCCAGGACTCACGGTCAGATTCTATAATACTGTCAGTAACATTTAGCTCAGGACCCAGGGTCAGATTCTGCAATACAGTCAGTAACACCTAGCCCAGGATCCAGGTTCAGATTCTATAACACAGTCAGTAGCATCTAGCCGCGGACTCAGGGTCAAATTCTATAATACAGTAAGTTGTATCTAGCCAAGGATACAGGGTCAGACTCTGTAATACAGTAAGTAGCATCTAACCCAGGACTCAAGGTCAGATTCTACAATACAGTAAATTGCATCTAGCCCAGGACTCAGGGTCAGGGTCTATAATACAGTCAGTAGCATCGAGCTCAGGACTCAGGGTCAAATTCTATGATACATCTAGCTGAGGACCCAGAGTCCGATTCTGTAATGCAGGGTCAGGGTCAGATTCCATAATATAGTAAGTAGCATCTAGTCCAGGACTCAGGGTCAGATTCTACAATACAGTCAGCAGCATCTATCCCAGGACTCAGGGTGAGATTCCATAATACAGTGTTGCATCTATTCCGGGACTCAGGGTCAGATTCTATAATACAGTAAGTAGCATCTTGCCCAGGACCCAGGAACAGATTGTATAATATAGTCAGCAGCATCTAGCCCAGGACTCAGGGTCAGATTCTATAATACAGTCAGTAGCATCTAGCCCTGGAATCTGTGTTAGATTCTTTAATGCAGTAAGTTGTATCTAGCCCAAGACTCAGGGTCAGATTCTATAATACAGTAATTCGCATCTAGCCCAGGACACAGGGTCAGTTTCTACAATACGGTCAGCAGCATCCAGCCTGGGACTCAGGGTCAGATTCTATAAAACATTAAGTAGCATCTAGCCCATGACTCAGGGTCAGATTCTGTAATGCAGTATGTATCATCTAGCCCAGGACTCAGTGTCAGATTCTATAATACAGTCAGTAGCATCTGGCCCAGGACCCAGGGTCAGATTCTATAATACAGTCAGTAGCATCTGGCCCAAGACTCAGGGTCAGATTGTATAATACAGTAAGTAGCATCTAGCCCAGGACTCAGGGTCAGATTCTATAATACAGCCAGTAGCATCTAGCCCAAGACTCAGGGTCAGATTCTATAATACAGTCAGTAGCATCTTTCCCCGGGGTCAGGGTCAGAATCTATAAGACAGGAAATAGCATGTAGCCCAGGTTCGAGGTTCAGATTCTATAATACAACCAGTAGCATCTAGGCCAGGACTCAAGGTGAATTCTATAATACAGTAAGTAGCATCCAGCCCAGGACTCAGGGTCGGATTCTATATTACAGTCGGTAGCATCTAACCCAGGACTCAGGGTCAGATTCTATAATACTGTCAGTAACATTTAGCCCAGGAATCACGGTCAGATTCTACAATACAGTAAGTAGCATCTAGCCCAGGACACAGTGTCAGATTCAATAATACAGTCATTAGCATCTAGTCCGTGACTCAGGGTCAGATTCAGTAATACAGTAAGTGGCATCTAACCAGGGACTCAGGGACAGATTGTATAATGCAGTAAGTTGCATCTAGCCCAGGAATCAGTGTTAGATTCTTTAATACAATAAGTAGCATCTAGCCCAAGACTCAGGGTCAGATTCTATAATACAGTCAGTAACATTTAGCCCAGGACTCACGGTCAGATAGTATAATACAGTACGTAGCATCTAACCTTGGATTCAGGGTCGGATTCTATAATACAGTCAGTAGTATCCTTCCCCGGGGTCAGGGTCAGATTCTATAATACAGTAAATAGCATGTAGCCCAGGTTCCAGGTTCAGATTCTATAATACAACCAGTAGCATCTAGGCCAGGACTCAAGGTGAGATTCTATAATACATTAAGTAGCATCCAGCCCAGGACTCAGGGTCGGATTCTATATTACAGTCAGTAGCATCTAACCCAGGACTCACGGTCAGATTCTATAATACTGTCAGTAACATTTAGCCCAGGACCCAGGGTCAGATTCTGCAATACAGTCAGTAACACCTAGCCTGGGAGTCTGGGTCAGATTCTATAATACAGTCAGTAGCATCTAGCCCAGGATCCAGGTTCAGATTCTATAACACAGTCAGTAGCATCTAGCCGCGGACTCGGTCAAATTCTATAATACAGTAAGTTGTATCTAGCCAGGGATACAGGGTCAGACTCTGTAATACAGTAAGTAGCATCTAACCCAGGACTCAAGGTCAGATTCTACAATACAGTAAATTGCATCTAGCCCAGGACTCAGGGTCAGGGTCTATAATACAGTCAGTAGCATCGAGCTCAGGACTCAGGGTCAAATTCTATGATACATCTAGCTGAGGACCCAGAGTCCGATTCTGTAATGCAGGGTCAGGGTCAGATTCCATAATATAGTAAGTAGCATCTAGTCCAGGACTCAGGGTCAGATTCTACAATACAGTCAGCAGCATCTATCCCAGGACTCAGGGTGAGATTCTATAATACAGTGTTGCATCTATCCCGGGACTCAGGGTCAGATTCTATAATACAGTAAGTAGCATCTTGCCCAGGACCCAGGAACAGATTGTATAATATAGTCAGCAGCATCTAGCCCAGGACTCAGGGTCAGATTCTGAAATGCAGTATGTATCATCTAGCCCAGGACTCAAGGTCAGATTCTATAATACAGTCAGTAGCATCTAGCCCAGGACCCAGTGTCAGATTCTCTAATACAGTCAGTAGCATCTGGCCCAGGACCCAGGGTCAGATTCTATAATACAGTCAGTAGCATCTGGCCCAGGACTCAGGGTCAGATTGTATAATACGGTAAGTAGCATCTAGCCCAGGACTCAGGGTCAGATTCTATAATACAGTCAGTAGCATCTGGCCCAAGACTCAGGGTCAGATTCTATAATACAGTCAGTAGCATCTTTCCCCGGGGTCAGGGTCAGAATCTATAATACAGGAAATAGCATGTAGCCCAGGTTCGAGGTTCAGATTCTATAATACAACCAGTAGCATCTAGGCCAGGACTCAAGGTGAGATTCTATAATACAGTAAGTAGCATCCAGCCCAGGACTCAGGGTCAGATTCTATAATACTGTCAGTAACATTTAGCCCAGGAATCACGGTCAGATTCTACAATACAGTAAGTAGCATCTAGCCCAGGACACAGTGTCAGATTCAATAATGCAGTCAGTAGCATCTAACCCGGGACTCAGGGTCAGATTCTATAATACAGTCAGTAGCATCTAGCCCAAGACTCAGGGTCAGATTCTATAATACTGTCAGTAGCACCTAGCCCAGGACTCAGGGTCAGATTCTATAATACAGTCAGTAGTATCTCGCCCCGGGGTCAGGGTCAGAATCTAAAATATAGTAAATAGCATGTAGCCCAGGTTCCAGGTTCAGATTTTTTAATACAACCAGTAGCATCTAGACCAGGACTCAAGGTGAGATTCTATAATACAGTAAGTAGCATCCAGCCCAGGACTCAGGGTGAGATTCTATAATACATGAAGTAGCATCCAGCCCAGGACCCAGGATCAGATTCTATAATACAGTAATTAGCATCTAGCCTGGGACTCAAGGTCAGATTTTTTAATACAGTCAGTAGCATCTAGCCCAGGACACAGGGTCAGTTTCTATAATACGGTCAGCTGCATCCAGCCTGGGACTCAGGGTCAGATTCTATAAAACATTAAGTAGCATCTAGCCCGTGACTCAGGGTCAGATTCTGTAATGCAGTATGTATCATCTAGCCCGGGACTCAGGGTCAGATTCTATAACACAGTCAGTAGCATCTAGTCCGGGACTCAGGGTCAGATTCTATAATACATCCAGTAGCATCTAGTCCGGGACTCAGGGTCAGATTCTATAATACATCCAGTAGCATCTAGCCCAAGACTCAGGGTCGGATTCTATAATACAGTCAGTAGCATTTAGCCGAGGACTCAGGGTGAGATTCAATAATACAGTAAGTAGCATCTAGCCCGGGACTCAGAGTGAGATTCTTTAATACAGTAAGTAGCATCTAGCTCAAGACTCAGGGTCAGATTCTATAATACAGTCAGTAGCATCTAGCCCAGGAATCTGTGTCAGATTCTTTAATGCAGTAAGTTGTATCTATCCCAAGTCTCAGGGTCAGATTGTATAATACAGTAAGTCCCATCTAGCCCAGGACACAGGGTCAGTTTCTATAATACGGTCAGCAGCATCCAGCCCGGGACTCAGGGTCAGATTCTATAAAACGTTAAGTAGCATCTAGCCCGTGACTCAGGGTCAGATTCTATAAAACGTTAAGTAGCATCTAGCCCGTGACTCAGGGTCAGATTCTGTAATGCAGTATGTATCATCTAGCCTGGGAGTTAGGGTCAGATTCGGTGATACATCGCAACGCATCTAGCCCAGGACCCAGTGTCAGATTCTCTCATACAGTCAGTAGTATCTAGCCCAGGACTCAGGGTTAGATTATATAAGACAGTCAGTAGCATCTAGTCCAGGACTCAGGGTCAGATTCTATAATACAGTCAGTAGCATCTAGCCCAGGACCCAGTGTCAGATTCTATAATACAGTCAGTAGCATCTAGTCCAGGACTCAGGGTCAGATTATGTAATACAGTCAGTAGCACCTAGCCCAGGACTCAGTGTCAGATTCTATAATACTGTAAGTAGCATCTAGCCGAGGACTCAGGGTGAGATTCAATAATACAGTAAGTTGCATCGAGCCCAAGACTCAGGGTCAGATTCTATAAGACAGTCAGTAGCATTTAGCCGAGGACTCAGGGTGAGATTCAATAATACAGTAAGTTGCATCGAGCCCAAGACTCAGGGTCAGATTCTATAAGACAGTCAGTAGCATCTAGCCCAGCACCCAGGGTCAGATTCTATAATACGGTCAGTAGCATATAGCTGGGGACTCAGGGTCAGATTCCATAATGAAATAAGTAGCATCTACCCCACAACTTACGGTGAGGTTCTATAATACATTATGTAGCATCTAGCCCAGGACATCGGGTCAGATTCTATAATACAGTCAGTAGTATCTCGCCCCGGGGTCAGGGTCAGAATCTATAATACAGTAAATAGCATGTAGCCCAGGTTCCAGGTTCAGATTCTATAATGCAACCAGTAGCATCTAGGCCAGGACTCAAGGTGAGATTCTATAATACAGTAAGTCGCATCTAGCCCAGGACACAGGGTCAGTTTCTATAATACAGTCAGCAGCATCCAGCCCAGGACTAAGGGACAGATTCTATAATACAGTCAGAAGCATCTTGCCCGAGACCCAGGGTCAGATTCCATAATACAGCCAGTAGCATCGAGCCCACGACTCAGAGTCAGATTATATAATACAGTCAGGAGCATCTAGCCCGGAAGTCGGGGTCAGATACTTTAATACAGTAAGTATAATCTGGCCTACGAATCTGGGTCAGATTCTGTAATATAGTAAGTAGTATCTAGCCTGTGACTCAGGGTCAGATTCTATACTACAGTCATTAGCATCTGGCCAGGGTCTCTGGATCATTATATATTAGTCAGTCACATCGAGCCAGAGACTCCAGATCAGATTCTATAATACATGAAGTAGCATCTAGCCCAGGACTCAGGGTCAGATTCTATAATACAGTCAGTAGCATCTAGCCTGGGACTCTGGGTCAGATTCTATAATACAGTCAGTAGCATCTAGCCCAGGAATCTGTGTTAGATTCTATAATATAGTAAGTAGCATCTAGCCCATGATTCAGGGTCAGATTCTATAATACGGTGTTGCATCTATCCTGGTACTCAGGGTCAGATTCTCTAATGCAGTCAGTAGCATCTAGCCCAGGACTCAGGGTCAGATTCTGTAATGCATTATGTATCGTCTAACCTGGGAGTTAGGGTCAGATTCAGTGATACAGCGCAACGCATCTAGCCCAGGACCCAGGATGAAATTCAACAATACAGTCAGTAGCATCTAGCCCAGGACTCAGGGTCAGATTCAATAATACAATCATTAGCATCTAGTCCGGGACTCAGGGTCAGATTCAGTAATACAGTAAGTGGCATCTAGCCGGGGACTCAGTGACAGATTGCATAATGCAGTAAGTAGCATCTAGCCCAGGAATCAGTGTTAGATTCTTTAATACAATAAGTAGTATCAAGTCCAGGACCCAGGGTCAGATTCTATAATACAGTCGGTCGCATCTGGCCCAGGACTCAGGGTCAGATTATATAATACGGTAAGTAGCATCTAGCCCAGGACTCAGGGTCAGATTCTATATTACAGTCAGTAGCATCTAACCCAGGACTCAGGGACAGATTCTATAATACAGTAACATTTAGCCCAGGACTCACGGTCAGATTCTACAATACAGTAAGTAGCATCTAGCCCAGGACACAGTGTCAGATTCAATAATACAGCCAGTAGCATCTAACCCGGGACTCAGGGTCAGATTCTATAATACTGTCAGTAGCACCTAGCCCAGGACACAGTGTCAGATTCAATAATACAGTCATTAGCATCTAGTCCGGGACTCAGGGTCAGATTCAGTAATACAGTAAGTGGCATCTAGCCAGGGACTCAGGGACAGATTGTATAATGCAGTAAGTAGCATCTAGCCCAGGAATCAGTGTTAGATTCTTTAATACAATAAGTAGCATCTAGCCCAAGACTCAGGGTCAGATTCTATAATACAGTCAGTAACATTTAGCCCAGGACTCACGGTCAGATAGTATAATACAGTACGTAGCATCTGGCCCAGGACTCAGGGTCGGATTCTATAATACAGTCAGTAGTATCTTGCCCCGGGGTCAGGGTCAGATTCTATAATACAGTAAATAGCATATAGCCCAGGTTCCAGGTTCAGATTCTATAATACAACCAGTAGCATCTAGGCCAGGACTCAAGGTGAGATTCTATAATACAGTAAGTAGCATCCAGCCCAGGACTCAAGGTCGGATTCTATATTACAGTCAGTAGCATCTAGCCCAGGATCCAGGTTCAGATTCTATAACACAGTCAGTAGCAACTAGCCGCGGACTCAGGGTCAGATTCTATAATACAGTAATTTGTATCTAGCCAGGGATACAGGGTCAGACTCTGTAATACAGTAAGTAGCATCTAACCCAGGACTCAAGGTCAGATTCTACAATACAGTAAATTGCATCTAGCCCTGGACCCAGGGTCAGATTCTATAATACAGTCAGTAGCATCTGGCCCAGGACTCAGGGTCAGATTATATAATACGGTAAGTAGCATCTAGCCCAGGACTCAGGTTCGGATTCTATAATACAGTCAGTAGCATCTGGCCCAGGACTCAAGGTCAGATTCTACAATACAGTAAATTGCATCTAGCCCAGGACTCAGGGTCAGGGTCTATAATACAGTCAGTAGCATCGAGCTCAGGACTCAGGGTCAAATTCTATGATACATCTAGCTGAGGACCCAGAGTCCGATTCTGTAATGCAGGGTCAGGGTCAGATTCCATAATATAGTAAGTAGCATCTAGTCCAGGACTCAGGGTCAGATTCTATAATACAGTCAGCAGCATCTATCCCAGGACTCAGGGTGAGATTCTATAATACAGTGTTGCATCTATCCCGGGACTCAGGGTCAGATTCTATAATACAGTAAGTAGCATCTTGCCCAGGACCCAGGAACAGATTGTATAATATAGTCAGCAGCATCTAGCCCAGGACTCAGGGTCAGATTCTATAATACAGTCAGTAGCATCTAGCCCTGGAATCTGTGTTAGATTCTTTAATGCAGTAAGTTGTATCTAGCCCAAGACTCAGGGTCAGATTCTATAATACAGTAATTCGCAACTAGCCCAGGACACAGGGTCAGTTTCTATAATACGGTCAGCAGCATCCAGCCTGGGACTCAGGGTCAGATTCTATAAAACATTAAGTAGCATCTACCCCGTGACTCAGGGTCAGATTCTGTAATGCATTATGTATCATCTAGCCCAGGACTCAGTGTCAGATTCTATAATACAGTCAGTAGCATCTAGCCCGTGACTCAGGGTCTGATTCTGTAATGCAGTATGTATCATCTAGCCTGGGAGTTAGGGTCAGATTCGGTGATACATCGCAACGCATCTAGCCCAGGACCCAGGGTCAGATTCTATAATACAATCAGTAGCATCTAGCCCAGGACCCAGGATCAGATTCTATAATAGTCAGTAGCATCTAGCCCAGGACCCAGTGTCAGATTCTATAATACAGTCAGTAGCATCTAGCCCAGGACCCAGTGTCAGATTCTATAATACTGTCAGTAACATTTAGCTCAGGACCCAGGGTCAGATTCTGCAATACAGTCAGTAACACCTAGCCCAGGATCCAGGTTCAGATTCTATAACACAGTCAGTAGCATCTAGCCGCGGACTCAGGGTCAAATTCTATAATGCAGTAAGTTGTATCTAGCCAGGGATACAGGGTCAGACTCTGTAATACAGTAAGTAGCATCTAACCCAGGACTCAAGGTCAGATTCTACAATACAGTAAATTGCATCTAGCCCAGGACTCAGGGTCAGGGTCTATAATACAGTCAGTAACATCGAGCCCAGGACTCAGGGTCAAATTCTATGATACAGTAAGTAGCATCTAGCTGAGGACCCAGAGTCCGATTCTGTAATGCAGGGTCAGGGTCAGATTCCATAATATTGTAAGTAGCATCTAGCCAAGGACTCAGGGTCAGATTCTATAATACAGTAAGTAGCATCTTGCCCAGGACCCAGGAACAGATTGTATAATATAGTCAGTAGCATCCAGCCCAGGACTCAGGGTCAGATTCTATAATACAGTCAGTAGCATCTAGCCCTGGAATCTGTGTTAGATTCTTTAATGCAGTAAGTTGTATCTAGCCCAAGACTCAGGGTCAGATTGTATAATACAGTAATTCGCAACTAGCCCAGGACACAGGGTCAGTTTCTATAATATGGTCAGCAGCATCCAGCCTGGGACTCAGGGTCAGATTCTATAAAACATTAAGCAGCATCTAGCCCGTGACTCAGGGTCAGATTCTGTAATGCAGTATGTATCATCTAGCCCAGGACTCAGTGTCAGATTCTATAATACAGTCAGTAGCATCTAGTCCGGGACTCAGGGTCACATTCTATAATACATCCAGTAGCATCCAGCCCAAGACTCAGGGTCGGATTCTATAATACAGTCAGTAGCATTTAGCCGAGGACTCAGGGTGAGATTCAATAATACAGTAAGTAGCATCTAGCCCGGGACTCAGAGTGAGATTCTTTAATACAGTAAGTAGCATCTAGCCCAAGACTCAGGGTCAGATTCTATAAGACAGTCAGTAGCCCAGGACTCAGGGTCAGATTCTATAATACAGTCAGTAGCATCTAGCCCAGGAATCTGTGTTAGATTCTTTAATGCAGTAAGTTGTATCTAGCCCAAGACTCAGGGTCAGATTCTATAATACAGTAAGTCCCATCTAGCCCAGGACACAGGGTCAGTTTCTATAAAACGGTCAGCAGCATCTAGCCTGGGACTCAGGGTCAGATTCTATAAAACATTAAGTAACATCTAGCCCGTGACTCAGGGTCAGATTCTGTAATGCAGCATGTATCATCTAGCCTGGGAGTTAGGGTCAGATCCGGTGATACATCGCAACGCATCTAGCCCAGGACACAGGGTCACATTCTATAATACAGTAAGTAGCATCTAGCCCAAGACGCAGGGTCAGATTGTATAATACAGTAAGTCACATCTAGCCCAGGACACAGGGTCAGTTTCTATAATACGGTCAGCAGCATCCAGCCCAGGACTAAGGGACAGATTCTATAATACAGTCAGAAGCATCTTGCCCGAGATCCAGGGTCAGATTCTATAATACAGTAAGTAGCATCGAGCCCAGGACTCAGAGTCAGATTATATAATAAAGTCAGGAGCATCTAGCCCGGAAGTCGGGGTCAGATACTTTAATACAGTAAGTAGCATCTGGCCTACGACTCTGGGTCAGATTCTGTAATATAGTAAGTAGCATCTAGCCTGTGACTCAAGGTCAGATTCTATACTCCAGTCATTAGCATCTGGCCAGGGTCTCTGGGTCATTCTATAATAGTCAGTCACATCGAGCCAGGGACTCCAGATCAGATTCTATAATACAGTCAGTAGCATCTAACCCAGAACTCAGGGTCAGATTCTATCATACTGTCAATAACATCTAGCCCAAGACTCAGGGTCAGATTGTATAATACAGTAAGTCGCATCTAGCCCAGGACACAGGGTCAGTTTCTATAATACGGTCAGCAGCATCCAGCCCAGGACTAAGGGACAGATTCTATAATACACTCAGAAGCATCTAGCCCTGAAGTCGGGGTCAGATACTTTAATACAGTATGTAGTAGCTGGCCTACGACTCTGGGTCAGATTCTATAATATAGTAAGTAGCATCTAGCCTGTGACTCAAGGTCAGATTCTATACTACAGTCATTAGCATCTGGCCAGTGTCTCTGGGTCATTCTATAATAGTCAGTCACATCGAGCCAGGGACTCCAGACCAGATTCTATAATACAGTCAGTAGCACCTAGCCCAGGACTCAGGGTCAGATTCTATAATACAGTCAGTAGCATCTAGCTGGGGACTCAGGGTCAGATTCCATAATGAAGTAAGTAGCATCCACTCCACAACTTACGGTGAGGTTCTATAATACATTATGTAGCATCTAGCACAGGACTCAGGGCCAGATTCTATAATACAGTCAGTAGTATCTCGCCCCGGGGTCAGGGTCAGAATCTATAATTCAGTAAATAGCATGTAGCCCAGGTTCCAGGTTCAGATTCTATAATACAACCAGTAGCATCTAGGCCAGGACTCAAGGTGAGATTCTATAATACAGTAAGTAGCAGCTTGCCCAGGACTCAGGGTGAGATTCTATAATACATGAAGTAGCATCCAGCCCAGGACCCAGGATCAGATTCTATAATACAGTAATTAGCATCTAGCCTGGGACTCAAGGTCAGATTCTATAATACAGTAAGTAGCATCTAGCCCGGGACTCAGAGTGAGATTCTTTAATACAGTAAGTAGCATCTAGCCCAAGACTCAGGGTCAGATTCTATAATACAGTCAGTAGCATCTAGCCCGTGACTCAGGGTCTGATTCTGTAATGCAGTATGTATCATCTAGCCTGGGAGTTAGGGTCAGATTCGGTGATACATCGCAACGCATCTAGCCCAGGACCCAGGGTCAGATTCTATAATACAATCAGTAGCATCTAGCCCAGGACCCAGGATCAGATTCTATAATAGTCAGTAGCATCTAGCCCAGGACCCAGTGTCAGATTCTATAATACAGTCAGTAGCATCTAGCCCAGGACCCAGTGTCAGATTCTATAATACTGTCAGTAACATTTAGCTCAGGACCCAGGGTCAGATTCTGCAATACAGTCAGTAACACCTAGCCCAGGATCCAGGTTCAGATTCTATAACACAGTCAGTAGCATCTAGCCGCGGACTCAGGGTCAAATTCTATAATGCAGTAAGTTGTATCTAGCCAGGGATACAGGGTCAGACTCTGTAATACAGTAAGTAGCATCTAACCCAGGACTCAAGGTCAGATTCTACAATACAGTAAATTGCATCTAGCCCAGGACTCAGGGTCAGGGTCTATAATACAGTCAGTAACATCGAGCCCAGGACTCAGGGTCAAATTCTATGATACAGTAAGTAGCATCTAGCTGAGGACCCAGAGTCCGATTCTGTAATGCAGGGTCAGGGTCAGATTCCATAATATTGTAAGTAGCATCTAGCCAAGGACTCAGGGTCAGATTCTATAATACAGTAAGTAGCATCTTGCCCAGGACCCAGGAACAGATTGTATAATATAGTCAGTAGCATCCAGCCCAGGACTCAGGGTCAGATTCTATAATACAGTCAGTAGCATCTAGCCCTGGAATCTGTGTTAGATTCTTTAATGCAGTAAGTTGTATCTAGCCCAAGACTCAGGGTCAGATTGTATAATACAGTAATTCGCAACTAGCCCAGGACACAGGGTCAGTTTCTATAATATGGTCAGCAGCATCCAGCCTGGGACTCAGGGTCAGATTCTATAAAACATTAAGCAGCATCTAGCCCGTGACTCAGGGTCAGATTCTGTAATGCAGTATGTATCATCTAGCCCAGGACTCAGTGTCAGATTCTATAATACAGTCAGTAGCATCTAGTCCGGGACTCAGGGTCACATTCTATAATACATCCAGTAGCATCCAGCCCAAGACTCAGGGTCGGATTCTATAATACAGTCAGTAGCATTTAGCCGAGGACTCAGGGTGAGATTCAATAATACAGTAAGTAGCATCTAGCCCGGGACTCAGAGTGAGATTCTTTAATACAGTAAGTAGCATCTAGCCCAAGACTCAGGGTCAGATTCTATAAGACAGTCAGTAGCCCAGGACTCAGGGTCAGATTCTATAATACAGTCAGTAGCATCTAGCCCAGGAATCTGTGTTAGATTCTTTAATGCAGTAAGTTGTATCTAGCCCAAGACTCAGGGTCAGATTCTATAATACAGTAAGTCCCATCTAGCCCAGGACACAGGGTCAGTTTCTATAAAACGGTCAGCAGCATCTAGCCTGGGACTCAGGGTCAGATTCTATAAAACATTAAGTAACATCTAGCCCGTGACTCAGGGTCAGATTCTGTAATGCAGCATGTATCATCTAGCCTGGGAGTTAGGGTCAGATCCGGTGATACATCGCAACGCATCTAGCCCAGGACACAGGGTCACATTCTATAATACAGTAAGTAGCATCTAGCCCAAGACGCAGGGTCAGATTGTATAATACAGTAAGTCACATCTAGCCCAGGACACAGGGTCAGTTTCTATAATACGGTCAGCAGCATCCAGCCCAGGACTAAGGGACAGATTCTATAATACAGTCAGAAGCATCTTGCCCGAGATCCAGGGTCAGATTCTATAATACAGTAAGTAGCATCGAGCCCAGGACTCAGAGTCAGATTATATAATAAAGTCAGGAGCATCTAGCCCGGAAGTCGGGGTCAGATACTTTAATACAGTAAGTAGCATCTGGCCTACGACTCTGGGTCAGATTCTGTAATATAGTAAGTAGCATCTAGCCTGTGACTCAAGGTCAGATTCTATACTCCAGTCATTAGCATCTGGCCAGGGTCTCTGGGTCATTCTATAATAGTCAGTCACATCGAGCCAGGGACTCCAGATCAGATTCTATAATACAGTCAGTAGCATCTAACCCAGAACTCAGGGTCAGATTCTATCATACTGTCAATAACATCTAGCCCAAGACTCAGGGTCAGATTGTATAATACAGTAAGTCGCATCTAGCCCAGGACACAGGGTCAGTTTCTATAATACGGTCAGCAGCATCCAGCCCAGGACTAAGGGACAGATTCTATAATACACTCAGAAGCATCTAGCCCTGAAGTCGGGGTCAGATACTTTAATACAGTATGTAGTAGCTGGCCTACGACTCTGGGTCAGATTCTATAATATAGTAAGTAGCATCTAGCCTGTGACTCAAGGTCAGATTCTATACTACAGTCATTAGCATCTGGCCAGTGTCTCTGGGTCATTCTATAATAGTCAGTCACATCGAGCCAGGGACTCCAGACCAGATTCTATAATACAGTCAGTAGCACCTAGCCCAGGACTCAGGGTCAGATTCTATAATACAGTCAGTAGCATCTAGCTGGGGACTCAGGGTCAGATTCCATAATGAAGTAAGTAGCATCCACTCCACAACTTACGGTGAGGTTCTATAATACATTATGTAGCATCTAGCACAGGACTCAGGGCCAGATTCTATAATACAGTCAGTAGTATCTCGCCCCGGGGTCAGGGTCAGAATCTATAATTCAGTAAATAGCATGTAGCCCAGGTTCCAGGTTCAGATTCTATAATACAACCAGTAGCATCTAGGCCAGGACTCAAGGTGAGATTCTATAATACAGTAAGTAGCAGCTTGCCCAGGACTCAGGGTGAGATTCTATAATACATGAAGTAGCATCCAGCCCAGGACCCAGGATCAGATTCTATAATACAGTAATTAGCATCTAGCCTGGGACTCAAGGTCAGATTCTATAATACAGTAAGTAGCATCTAGCCCGGGACTCAGAGTGAGATTCTTTAATACAGTAAGTAGCATCTAGCCCAAGACTCAGGGTCAGATTCTATAAAACATTAAGTAGCATCTAGCCCGTGACTCAGGGTCAGATTCTGTAATGCAGTATGTATCATCTAGCCTGGGAGTTAGGGTCAGATTCAGTGATACATCGCAACGCATCTAGCCAAGGACACAGGGTCACATTCTATAATACAGTAAGGAACATTTAGCTCAAGACGCAGGGTCAGATTTTATAATGCAGTCAGTAGCATCTAGCCCAGGAATCAGTGTTAGATTCTTTAATACAGTAAGCAGTATCTAGCCCAAGACTCAGGGTCAGATTATATAATACAGTCAGTAGCATCTAGCTGGGGACTCAGCGTCAGATTCCATAATAAAGTAAGTAGCATCCACTCCACAACTTACGGTGAGGTTCTATAATACATTATGTAGCATCTAGCACAGGACTCAGGGTCAGATTCTATAATACAGTCAGTAGTATCTCGCCCCGGGGTCAGGGTCAGAATCTATAATTCAGTAAATAGCATGTAGCCCAGTTTCCAGGTTCAGATTCTATAATACATCCAGTAGCATCTAGGCCAGGACTCAAGGTGAGATGCTATAATACAGTAAGTAGCATCCAGCCCAGGACCCAGGATCAGATTCTATAATACAGTAATTAGCATCTAGTCTGGGACTCAGGGTCAGATTCTACAACACAGTGAGTAGCAGCTAGCCCAGGACCATGGTCAGATTCTACAATACAGTCAGTAGCACCTAGCCTGGGAGTCTGGGTCAGATTCTATAACACAGTCAGTAGCATCTAGCCGCGGACTCAGGGTCAGATTCTATAATACAGTAAGTTGTATCTAGCCAGGGATACAGGGTCAGACTCTGTAATACAGTAAGTAGCATCTAACCCAGGACTCAAGGTCAGATTCTACAATACAGTAAATTGCATCTAGCCCAGGGCTCAGGGTCTATAATACAGTCAGTAACATCGAGCCCAGGACTCAGGGTCAAATTCTATGATACAGTAAGTAGCATCTAGCCCAGGACCCAGACTCCGATTCTGTAATGCAGGGTCAGTGTCAGATTCCATAATATAGTAAGTAGCATCTAGCCCAGGACTCAGGGTCAGATTCTATAATACAGTGTTGCAACTATTCCAGGACTCAGGGTCAGATTCTATAATACAGTCAGTAGCATCTAGCCCAGGACTCAGGGTCAGATTCTATAATACAGTCAGTAGCATCTAGCCCAGGAATCTGTGTTAGATTCTTTAATGCAGTAAGTTGTATCTAGCCCAAGACTCAGGGTCAGATTCTTAGATTAGACTTACAGTGTGGAAACAGGCCCTTCCGCCCAACAAGTCCACACCGACCCGCCGAAGCGAAACCCACCCATACCCTTACATTTACCCCTTACCTAACACTACGGGCACTTTAGCATGGCCAATTCACCTGACCCGCACATCTTTGGACTGTGGGAGGAAACCGGAGCACCCGGAGGAAACCCACGCAGACACGGGGAGAACGTACAAACTCCACACAGTCAGTCGCCTGAGTCGGGAATTGAACCCGGGTCTCAGGTGCTGTGAGGCAGCAGTGCTAACCACTGTGCCACCGTGCCGCCCACATTTTTTTTTAAAAAAATTTTTCTATTTTCTTCTTTTTTTTTCCCGGGCGCTTCCGACCAGAAGCGAGAGCCCCTCAGGGCTCGCCTCCCCGCCTCACCGGGTAAGTGAAAAAACAATAAGAGTAGTGGTATTTCACCGGCGGCCGAAGCCTCCCACTTATTCTACACCTCTCATGTCTCTTATACATTATACTGTATTCTATAATACAGTAAGTTGCATCTAGCCCAGGACACAGGGTCAGTTTCTATAATACGGTCAGCAGCATCTAGCCTGGGACTCAGGGTCAGATTCTATAAAACATTAAGTAGCATCTAGCCCGTGACTCAGGGTCAGATTCTGTAACGCAGCATGTATCATCTAGCCTGGGAGTTAGGGTCAGATCCGGTGATACATCGCAACGCATCTAGCCCAGGACACAGGGTCACATTCTATAATACAGTAAGTAGCATCTAGCTCAAGACGCAGGGTCGGATTTTATAATACAGTAAGTCACATCTAGCCCAGGACACAGGGTCAGTTTCTATAATACGGTCAGCAGCATCCAGCCCAGGACTAAGGGACAGATTCTATAATACAGTCAGAAGCATCTTCCCGAGACCCAGGGTCAGATTCTATAATACAGTAAGTAGCATCGAGCCCAGGACTCAGAGTCAGATTATATAATACAGTCAGGAGCATCTAGCCCAGAAGTCGGGGTCAGATACTTTAATACAGTAAGTAGCATCTGGTCTACGACTCTGGGTCAGATTCTGTAATATAGTAAGTAGCATCTAGCCTGTGACTCAAGGTCAGATTCTATACTCCAGTCATTAGCATCTGGCCAGGGTCTCTGGGTCATTCTATAATAGTCAGTCACATCGAGCCAGGGACTCCAGATCAGACTCTATAATACAGTAAGTAGCATCTAACCCAGAACACAGTGTCAGATTCCATAATACTGTCAATAACATCTAGCCCAGGACTCAGGGTCAGATTCTATAATACAGTCAGTAGCATCTGGCCCAGGAATCTGTGTTAGATTCTTTAATGCAGTAAGTTGTATCTATCCCAAGACTCAGGGTCAGATTGTATAATACAGTAAGTCACATCTAGCCCAGGACACAGGGTCAGTTTCTATAATACGGTCAGCAGCATCCAGCCCGGGACTCAGGGTCAGATTCTATAAAACATTAAGTAGCATCTAGCCCGTGACTCAGGGTCAGATTCTGTAATGCAGTATGTATCATCTAGCCTGGGAGTTAGGGTCAGATTTGGTGATACATCGCAACGCATCTAGCCCAGGACACAGGATCACAATCTATAATACAGTAAGTTGCATCTAGCCCAGGACACAGGGTCAGTTTCTATAATACGGTCAGCAGCATCCAGCCCAGGACTTAGGGTCAGATTATATAATACAATCAGGACCTTCTAGCCCGGAAGTCGGGGTCAGATACTTTAATACAGTAAGTAGCATCTGGCCTCCAACTCTGGGTCAGAATCTGTAGTATAGTAAGTAGCATCTAGCCTGTAACACAAGGTCAGATTCTATACTACAGTTATTAGCATCTGGCCAGGGTCTCTGGATCATTCTATAATAGTCAGTCACATCGAGCCAGAGACTCCAGATCAGATTCTATAATACAGTCAGAAGCATCTTGCCCGAGACCCAGGGTCAGATTCCATAATACATCAGTAGCATCTTGCCCGAGACCCAGGGTCAGATTCCATAATACAGTCAGTAGCATCTGGCCCAGGACTCAGGGTCAGATTCTGTAATATTGTAAGTAGCATCTAACCCAGGACTCAGGGTCAGATTCTACAATACAGTCAGTAACATTTAGCCCAGGACTCACGGTCAGATTCTACAATACAGTAAGTAGCATCTAGCCCAGGACTCAGGGTCAGATTCTATAATACAGTCAGTAGCATCTAGCCCAGGACTCAGGGTCAGATTCTATAATACAGTCAGTAGCATCTAGCCCAGGACCCAGGGTCAGATTCTATAATACAGTCAGTAGCATCTAGCCCAGGACTCAAGGTCAGATTCTATAATACAGTCAGTAGTATCTAGCCCAGGACTCAAGGTCAGATTCTATAATATTGTAAGTAGCATCTAACCCAGGACTCAGGGTCAGATTCTATAATACAGTCAGTAGCATCTAGCTGGGGAATCTGGGTCAGATTCCATAATGAAGTAAGTAGCATCCACTCCACAACTTACGGTGAGGTTCTATAATACATTATGTAGCATCTAGCACAGGTCTCAGGGTCAGATTCTATAATACAGTCAGTAGTATCTCGCCCCAGGGTCAGGGTCAGAATCTATAATTCAGTAAATAGCATGTAGCCCAGGTTCCAGGTTCAGATTCTATAATGCATCCAGTAGCATCTAGGCCAGGATTCAAGGTGAGATTCTATAATACAGTAAGTAGCAGCTTGCCCAGGACTCAGGGTGAGATTCTATAATACATGAAGTAGCATCCAGCCCAGGACCCAGGTTCGGATTCTATAACACAGTCAGTAGCATCTAGCCGCGGACTCAGGGTCAGATTCTATAATACAGTAAGTTGTATCTAGCCAGGGATACAGGGTCAGACTCTGTAATACAGTAAGTAGCATCTAACCCAGGACTCAAGGTCAGATTCTACAATACAGTAAATTGCATCTAGCCCAGGACTCAGGGTCAGGGTCTATAATACAGTCAGTAGCATCTAGCCCAGGACTCAGGGTGAGATTCAATAATACAGTGTTGCATCTATCCCGGGACTCAGGGTCAGATTCTATAATATAGTAAGTACATCTTACCCAGGACCTAGGAACAGATTGTATAATATAGTCAGTAGCATCTAGCCCAGGACTCAGGGTCAGATTCTATAATACAGTCAGTAGCATCTAGCCCTGGAATCTGTTAGATTCTTTAATGCAGTAAGTTGTATCTAGCCCAAGACTCAGGGTCAGATTGTATAATACAGTAATTCGCATCTAGCCCAGGACACAGGGTCAGTTTCTATAATACGGTCAGCAGCATCCAGCCCGGGACTCAGGGTCTGATTCTATAAAACATTAAGTAGCATCTAGCCCAGGACTCAGTGTCAGATTCTATAATACAGTAAGTAGCATCTAGCCCAGGACTCAGGGTCAATTTCTAAAATACAGTCAGTAGCATCTAGCCCAGGACCCAGGGTCAGATTATATAAGACAGTCAGTAGCATCTAGCCCAGGACTCAGGGTCAGATTCTATAATACAGTCAGTAGCATCTAGCCCTGGACCCAGGGTCAGATTCTATAATACAGTCAGTAGCATCTGGCCCAGGACTCAGGGTCAGATTATATAATACGGTAAGTAGCATCTAGCCCAGGACTCAGGTTCGGATTCTATAATACAGTCAGTAGCATCTAGCCCTGGACCCAGGGTCAGATTCTATAATACAGTCAGTAGCATCTGGCCCAGGACTCAAGGTCAGATTCTACAATACAGTAAATTGCATCTAGCCCAGGACTCAGGGTCAGGGTCTATAATACAGTCAGTAACATCGAGCCCAGGACTCAGGGTCAAATTCTATGATACAGTAAGTAGCATCTAGCCCAGGACCCAGACTCCGATTCTGTAATGCAGGGTCAGGGTCAGATTCCATAATACAGTCAGTAGCATCTACCCCAGGACTCAGGGTCAGATTCTATAATACAGTAAGTACATCTTACCCAGGACCTAGGAACAGATTGTATAATATAGTCAGTAGCATCTAGCCCAGGACTCAGGGTCAGATTCTATAATACAGTCAGTAGCATCTAGCCCTGGAATCTGTTAGATTCTTTAATGCAGTAAGTTGTATCTAGCCCAAGACTCAGGGTCAGATTGTATAATACAGTAATTCGCATCTAGCCCAGGACACAGGGTCAGTTTCTATAATACGGTCAGCAGCATCCAGCCCGGGACTCAGGGTCTGATTCTATAAAACATTAAGTAGCATCTAGCCCAGGACTCAGTGTCAGATTCTATAATACAGTAAGTAGCATCTAGCCCAGGACTCAGGGTCAATTTCTAAAATACAGTCAGTAGCATCTAGCCCAGGACCCAGGGTCAGATTATGTAAGACAGTCAGTAGCATCTAGGCCAGGACTCAGGGTCAGATTCTATAATACAGTCAGTAGCATCTAGCCCTGGACCCAGGGTCAGATTCTATAATACAGTCAGTAGCATCTGGCCCAGGACTCAGGGTCAGATTATATAATACGGTAAGTAGCATCTAGCCCAGGACTCAGGTTCGGATTCTATAATACAGTCAGTAGCATCTAGCCCTGGACCCAGGGTCAGATTCTATAATACAGTCAGTAGCATCTAGCCCAGGACCCAGGGTCAGATTATGTAAGACAGTCAGTAGCATCTAGGCCAGGACTCAGGGTCAGATTCTATAATACAGTCAGTAGCATCTAGCCCTGGACCCAGGGTCAGATTCTATAATACAGTCAGTAGCATCTGGCCCAGGACTCAGGGTCAGATTATATAATACGGTAAGTAGCATCTAGCCCAGGACTCAGGTTCGGATTCTATAATACAGTCAGTAGCATCTAGCCGCGGACTCAGGGTCAGATTCTATAATACAGTAAGTTGTATCTAGCCAGGGATACAGGGTCAGACTCTGTAATACAGTAAGTAGCATCTAACCCAGGACTCAAGGTCAGATTCTACAATACAGTAAATTGCATCTAGCCCAGGACTCAGGGTCAGGGTCTATAATACAGTCAGTAGCATCTAGCCCAGGACTCAGGGTGAGATTCAATAATACAGTGTTGCATCTATCCCGGGACTCAGGGTCAGATTCTATAATACAGTAAGTACATCTTACCCAGGACCTAGGAACAGATTGTATAATATAGTCAGTAGCATCTAGCCCAGGACTCAGGGTCAGATTCTATAATACAGTCAGTAGCATCTAGCCCTGGAATCTGTTAGATTCTTTAATGCAGTAAGTTGTATCTAGCCCAAGACTCAGGGTCAGATTGTATAATACAGTAATTCGCATCTAGCCCAGGACACAGGGTCAGTTTCTATAATACGGTCAGCAGCATCCAGCCCGGGACTCAGGGTCTGATTCTATAAAACATTAAGTAGCATCTAGCCCAGGACTCAGTGTCAGATTCTATAATACAGTAAGTAGCATCTAGCCCAGGACTCAGGGTCAATTTCTAAAATACAGTCAGTAGCATCTAGCCCAGGACCCAGGGTCAGATTATATAAGACAGTCAGTAGCATCTAGCCCAGGACTCAGGGTCAGATTCTATAATACAGTCAGTAGCATCTAGCCCTGGACCCAGGGTCAGATTCTATAATACAGTCAGTAGCATCTGGCCCAGGACTCAGGGTCAGATTATATAATACGGTAAGTAGCATCTAGCCCAGGACTCAGGTTCGGATTCTATAATACAGTCAGTAGCATCTAGCCCTGGACCCAGGGTCAGATTCTATAATACAGTCAGTAGCATCTGGCCCAGGACTCAAGGTCAGATTCTACAATACAGTAAATTGCATCTAGCCCAGGACTCAGGGTCAGGGTCTATAATACAGTCAGTAACATCGAGCCCAGGACTCAGGGTCAAATTCTATGATACAGTAAGTAGCATCTAGCCCAGGACCCAGACTCCGATTCTGTAATGCAGGGTCAGGGTCAGATTCCATAATACAGTCAGTAGCATCTACCCCAGGACTCAGGGTCAGATTCTATAATACAGTAAGTACATCTTACCCAGGACCTAGGAACAGATTGTATAATATAGTCAGTAGCAAGTAGCCCAGGACTCAGGGTCAGATTCTATAATACAGTCAGTAGCATCTAGCCCTGGAATCTGTTAGATTCTTTAATGCAGTAAGTTGTATCTAGCCCAAGACTCAGGGTCAGATTGTATAATACAGTAATTCGCATCTAGCCCAGGACACAGGGTCAGTTTCTATAATACGGTCAGCAGCATCCAGCCCGGGACTCAGGGTCTGATTCTATAAAACATTAAGTAGCATCTAGCCCAGGACTCAGTGTCAGATTCTATAATACAGTAAGTAGCATCTAGCCCAGGACTCAGGGTCAATTTCTAAAATACAGTCAGTAGCATCTAGCCCAGGACCCAGGGTCAGATTATGTAAGACAGTCAGTAGCATCTAGGCCAGGACTCAGTGTCAGATTCTATAATACAGTCAGTAGCATCTAGCCCTGGACCCAGGGTCAGATTCTATAATACAGTCAGTAGCATCTGGCCCAGGACTCAGGGTCAGATTATATAATACGGTAAGTAGCATCTAGCCCAGGACTCAGGTTCGGATTCTATAATACAGTCAGTAGCATCTAGCCCTGGACCCAGGGTCAGATTCTATAATACAGTCAGTAGCATCTGGCCCAGGACTCAAGGTCAGATTCTACAATACAGTAAATTGCATCTAGCCCAGGAATCAGGGTCAGGGTCTATAATACTGTCAGTAACATCGAGCCCAGGACTCAGGGTCAAATTCTATGATACAGTAAGTAGCATCTAGCCCAGGACCCAGACTCCGATTCTGTAATGCAGGGTCAGGGTCAGATTCCATAATACAGTCAGTAGCATCTACCCCAGGACTCAGGGTCAGATTCTATAATACAGTAAGTTGCATCTAGCCCAGGACCCAGGGTCAGTTTCTATAATACGGTCAGCAGCATCCAGCCCAGGACTCAGGGTCAGATTCTATAAAACATTAAGTAGCATCTAGCCCGTGACTCAGGGTCAGATTCTGTAATGCAGCATGTATCATCTAGCCTGGGAGTTAGGGTCAGATTCGGTGATACATCGCAACGCATCTAGCCCAGGACCCAGACTCCGATTCTGTAATGCAGGGTCAGGGTCAGATTCCATAATACAGTCAGTAGCATCTACCCCAGGACTCAGGGTCAGATTCTATAATACAGTAAGTACATCTTACCCAGGACCTAGGAACAGATTGTATAATATAGTCAGTAGCAAGTAGCCCAGGACTCAGGGTCAGATTCTATCATACAGTCAGTAGCATCTAGCCCTGGAATCTGTTAGATTCTTTAATGCAGTAAGTTGTATCTAGCCCAAGACTCAGGGTCAGATTGTATAATACAGTAATTCGCATCTAGCCCAGGACACAGGGTCAGTTTCTATAATACGGTCAGCAGCATCCAGCCCGGGACTCAGGGTCTGATTCTATAAAACATTAAGTAGCATCTAGCCCAGGACTCAGTGTCAGATTCTATAATACAGTAAGTAGCATCTAGCCCAGGACTCAGGGTCAATTTCTAAAATACAGTCAGTAGCATCTAGCCCAGGACCCAGGGTCAGATTATGTAAGACAGTCAGTAGCATCTAGGCCAGGACTCAGGGTCAGATTCTATAATACAGTCAGTAGCATCTAGCCCTGGACCCAGGGTCAGATTCTATAATACAGTCAGTAGCATCTGGCCCAGGACTCAGGGTCAGATTATATAATACGGTAAGTAGCATCTAGCCCAGGACTCAGGTTCGGATTCTATAATACAGTCAGTAGCATCTAGCCCTGGACCCAGGGTCAGATTCTATAATACAGTCAGTAGCATCTAGCCCAGGACCCAGGGTCAGATTATGTAAGACAGTCAGTAGCATCTAGGCCAGGACTCAGGGTCAGATTCTATAATACAGTCAGTAGCATCTAGCCCTGGACCCAGGGTCAGATTCTATAATACAGTCAGTAGCATCTGGCCCAGGACTCAGGGTCAGATTATATAATACGGTAAGTAGCATCTAGCCCAGGACTCAGGTTCGGATTCTATAATACAGTCAGTAGCATCTAGCCGCGGACTCAGGGTCAGATTCTATAATACAGTAAGTTGTATCTAGCCAGGGATACAGGGTCAGACTCTGTAATACAGTAAGTAGCATCTAACCCAGGACTCAAGGTCAGATTCTACAATACAGTAAATTGCATCTAGCCCAGGACTCAGGGTCAGGGTCTATAATACAGTCAGTAGCATCTAGCCCAGGACTCAGGGTGAGATTCTATAATACAGTGTTGCATCTATCCCGGGACTCAGGGTCAGATTCTATAATACAGTAAGTACATCTTACCCAGGACCTAGGAACAGATTGTATAATATAGTCAGTAGCATCTAGCCCAGGACTCAGGGTCAGATTCTATAATACAGTCAGTAGCATCTAGCCCTGGAATCTGTTAGATTCTTTAATGCAGTAAGTTGTATCTAGCCCAAGACTCAGGGTCAGATTGTATAATACAGTAATTCGCATCTAGCCCAGGACACAGGGTCAGTTTCTATAATACGGTCAGCAGCATCTAGCCCAGGACTCAGGGTCTGATTCTATAAAACATTAAGTAGCATCTAGCCCAGGACTCAGTGTCAGATTCTATAATACAGTAAGTAGCATCTAGCCCAGGACTCAGGGTCAATTTCTAAAATACAGTCAGTAGCATCTAGCCCAGGACCCAGGGTCAGATTATATAAGACAGTCAGTAGCATCTAGCCCAGGACTCAGGGTCAGATTCTATAATACAGTCAGTAGCATCTAGCCCTGGACCCAGGGTCAGATTCTATAATACAGTCAGTAGCATCTGGCCCAGGACTCAGGGTCAGATTATATAATACGGTAAGTAGCATCTAGCCCAGGACTCAGGTTCGGATTCTATAATACAGTCAGTAGCATCTAGCCCTGGACCCAGGGTCAGATTCTATAATACAGTCAGTAGCATCTGGCCCAGGACTCAAGGTCAGATTCTACAATACAGTAAATTGCATCTAGCCCAGGACTCAGGGTCAGGGTCTATAATACAGTCAGTAACATCGAGCCCAGGACTCAGGGTCAAATTCTATGATACAGTAAGTAGCATCTAGCCCAGGACCCAGACTCCGATTCTGTAATGCAGGGTCAGGGTCAGATTCCATAATACAGTCAGTAGCATCTACCCCAGGACTCAGGGTCAGATTCTATAATACAGTAAGTACATCTTACCCAGGACCTAGGAACAGATTGTATAATATAGTCAGTAGCAAGTAGCCCAGGACTCAGGGTCAGATTCTATAATACAGTCAGTAGCATCTAGCCCTGGAATCTGTTAGATTCTTTAATGCAGTAAGTTGTATCTAGCCCAAGACTCAGGGTCAGATTGTATAATACAGTAATTCGCATCTAGCCCAGGACACAGGGTCAGTTTCTATAATACGGTCAGCAGCATCCAGCCCGGGACTCAGGGTCTGATTCTATAAAACATTAAGTAGCATCTAGCCCAGGACTCAGTGTCAGATTCTATAATACAGTAAGTAGCATCTAGCCCAGGACTCAGGGTCAATTTCTAAAATACAGTCAGTAGCATCTAGCCCAGGACCCAGGGTCAGATTATGTAAGACAGTCAGTAGCATCTAGGCCAGGACTCAGGGTCAGATTCTATAATACAGTCAGTAGCATCTAGCCCTGGACCCAGGGTCAGATTCTATAATACAGTCAGTAGCATCTGGCCCAGGACTCAGGGTCAGATTATATAATACGGTAAGTAGCATCTAGCCCAGGACTCAGGTTCGGATTCTATAATACAGTCAGTAGCATCTAGCCCTGGACCCAGGGTCAGATTCTATAATACAGTCAGTAGCATCTGGCCCAGGACTCAAGGTCAGATTCTACAATACAGTAAATTGCATCTAGCCCAGGACTCAGGGTCAGGGTCTATAATACTGTCAGTAACATCGAGCCCAGGACTCAGGGTCAAATTCTATGATACAGTAAGTAGCATCTAGCCCAGGACCCAGACTCCGATTCTGTAATGCAGGGTCAGGGTCAGATTCCATAATACAGTCAGTAGCATCTACCCCAGGACTCAGGGTCAGATTCTATAATACAGTAAGTTGCATCTAGCCCAGGACCCAGGGTCAGTTTCTATAATACGGTCAGCAGCATCCAGCCCGGGACTCAGGGTCAGATTCTATAAAACATTAAGTAGCATCTAGCCCGTGACTCAGGGTCAGATTCTGTAATGCAGCATGTATCATCTAGCCTGGGAGTTAGGGTCAGATTCGGTGATACATCGCAACGCATCTAGCGCAGGACACAGGGTCACATTCTATAATACAGTAAGTAGCATCTAGCCCAAGTCGCAGGGTCAGATTTTATAATACAGTAAGTCGCATCTAGCCCAGGACACCGGGTCAGTTTCTATAATATGGTCAGCAGCATCCAGCCCAGGACTAAGGGACAGATTCTATAATACAGTCAGAAGCATCTTGCCCGAGACCCAGGGTCAGATTCTATAATACAGTAAGTAGCATCGAACCCAGGACTCAGGGTTGTATTCTATAATACAGTCAGTAGCATCTCATCCAGGACTCAGGGTCATATTCTATAATTCAGTCGGTAGCATCTAGCCCAGGACTCAGGATGAGATTCTATAATACAAGCAGTAACATCTAGTCTGGGACTCACGGTCAGAATCAATAATCATGAGCAGTGTATATCCAGTGACTCAGGGTCAGACTGTATAATGCAGGGAGTAGCAGCTAGCCTGGGGTGCAAGCTCCATCAATCTAACTCAGTGAGTGTTATATCCAATCGGTATTTTTTGAGCGAAGCATCGCTATCCAGGGAATGGTAACAGTGCTGGTCTCAGTCCTAAATGGAGTGGTTCAGATGCATGGTGTCAGTGTGTCTAAGGGGACTGCAGACACATACAAGGGAGCAATGAACAGAAGGACGTGTGAATCGCAGATGTTGTGCAACATGAAGGAGACAAGGAAGGATGTTGTTCAACCTGAGAGGCCGCAGGAATGATTTACAAGGGTGTTGCCAGGTTTGAAGGGTTTGAACTGTCGGGAGAGGCTGAATAGCCTGGAGTGTCGTAGCTGAGGGGTGACCTTATGGATGTTTATAAAATCATGAGGGGCATGGATAGGATAAGTAGACAAGGTATTTTTCCCAAAGTGGGGGGAATCAAAAACTAGAAGGCATAGTTTTAATGTGAGAGGGGAAAGATTTGAAAAGGACCTGAGGGGCAACCTTTCCATGCAGTGGATGGTGTGTGTGTAGAATGAGCTGCCAGAGGAAGTGGTGGAGCTTGGTACAATTTCAACATTTAAAATGCATCTGGCTGGGTATATGAATAGGAAGGGTTTGGAGGGATGGGTCAAATACTGACAAATGGGACTAGGTCAGATTGGGATGTCTGGTGGGCACTGCAGAGTTTGTTTCAGTGCTGTATGACTCTATGGCTATGTCTGTACTAGCTCTACAAAAGACCATTAGGAGTTAGTGCCTTCCTCCTGCCTTTTCCCTGTGACTCTGCACATTGTTTCTGTTAAAATAACCATCCAGGACCCTCTTGAATGTCTTGATTCAACCTGCCTCCACCACACTTCCAGCTAGTGTATTCCAGAGTCTAACTACACGCTGTGTCAAAAAGAATTATCTCACATCACCTTTGCTTCTTTGCAACTTGCCTCAAATCTGTGCTGTCTGGGTCTGGAAGATGCAGGGTGTGGGAACACTCACACAGAGAATAAACATCGACAGCGACTAGTTAATTCTAAAGGCATGTTCCTGCGCCATAAATACTGCAAATTCTGACAGAGAAAATGTAAGACATGGGCAAATTAGTGCTTGTATGATAAGGTGATGAATGTGTTTTTTTGTTAAAATTAATGGAAATAAAACACAGACAGCATTCAAACAGTAGATTTTCTCTGTAGGTCAAATAATAGAAAATGTCTTTAGCATTCAACAATTGTGATGTCAAGCAAATTATACAGTGAAACGCTAAGTAATTGGAAACTTTATTTTGAGTTCATCAAGCCAAAAGATGTGACCATTTGACAGTGTAATTCTTTCTAATTCTAGTCAGCAGGGGTTTAGATACAGAGTAAATCTCCCTTTAGTCTTTTAAACTGAAAATAATGTGCCCCTGACACTGTCCTCACCAAACGTGCCCAGGACAGAGTCAGTCCAGGGTTAGATACAGAGTAAATCTTCCCCTGGTCTTTGAAACTCAAAGTAAGGCTTCTTCGGCACTGTCACCATCAAACACTCCCCAGACAGGTAACAGCACAGGATTAACTACATTGTGAAAGCTGATCTCACTTTTATTATCTCTTTTGACACAGTTGCTAAATTATAAGACTGCACATCCAAGATTCAGTACTGACTGAGCAAACTTTAAATGTTGGAAAGACTGAAGTGATTGTTTTTGGTCTTTGTGCAGACTGGCCTCCTGTAGCAGTTGACTCCATCCCACTCTCCAACGACTGGCTGAGATTAAGCCCGCCACTTTGCAACAATGGGGTGATTTTTAACCCCATTTTCAATGGGGTGACTACAGACACGCACTGTCACTAAAACCATCTCTTCCCACCTCCTTAATGTTGTTTGCTTTCACTCTGTCTCAGCTCAGCTGCTGATGTAGTATTCAGTCGTACCCACATTATGTCCAAACCTGACCATTCTGATGCAGGGCCAGCTGGTCTCCCATATCTGACCCTCTGTTAAATAGAACATCATCCAAAACTTTGCTGTGTGGGTTTGAATTGGAACCAGCTGTTTTCCCCTCTGCCTTCCTCTGGGTGCTCACCCAGAACGGTTCTTGTTCAGACAATGGTTGGATTTTAAGATTCTCCTCCTTGTTTTCCAATATCCAAAATCTACTTTCAGGTTTCCCCTGCACCTTCCCTGTAGCTGTAACACTATGTTCTGCAGTCAGCTCTACTACCTTGATGTATGTATGACTTGTCTGGTTAGCATGCAAAACAATACTTTTCACTGTATCATGGCACATGTAACAATAATAAATCAAGTCAATCAATCCTTGGCTTCACCCTTCCCTAACTGTGGGATCTTCTCCAGCTTTGCAATCCTCTGAGATCTCAGTCCTCCTTCCGTTCTGCCCACCCTGGCTTGAAGCTCTCTGTTCAGCAGTTGTGCCTTCACTTGAGTCGGCCTCAAGTCTTGGGGGTCCCCCTCTCCACCGCACTTTCCTCTTTGATGAGTGTCTTTAAAACCCACCCCTTTGAGGAAGATTTTGGCCACCTGTCCCAACATTTCCTTTGTACCTCGCTGTTGTACTGCTCTTCATGATTGCTGCTGTGAACTATGTTCCCTTTCATTGCTCCTGTGACCCTGCAGACGTCTCAGGTCCTTCGGGAACTGGAGGTCAATGAGCCCACCTCCCACAGACACTCCGAGCAGCTTAGAGGAAGCATTGGCTGTGAAGCACATTCCCAGAGAGACAAACCAGTCAGGAGGATGGAGGAATGAAGTTCCTGCTTGTATTGGACCTCTGTTCTGAGGAGGATGGATGAGTTGGACCTGGATCTCTCACTGACCAATTTTACCTTTTTTTTCCCTTTGGACTGCGGTGTTTCATTACGTTAATGTCGCTATTCAAATGCAAACCTTGATTGCTGACAGCTCTGACCACTGTTTGGGCCAGCATTTATTGCCCATCCCTAATTTTCCAGAGCCAGTTAAGAGTCAACCACATTGCTGGAGCCTGGAGTCACATGTAGACTAGGTAGAGATGACAGCTTCCCTCCCATTAGTGAAGGGCATTAGTGAACCACATGGGCCTTTCCCGACAATGATTATCATGGGCCATCATTATAGACTCACAGAATCTCTCCAGTGTTGAAGCAGGCTATTTGGCCCATCGAGTCCACACCGACCCTCCAAAGAGAGCATCCCACCCAGATCCACTCCCCTACCCTAGCCCTGTAACGTTGTATTTCCCTATCTACCTAGCCTGCACATCCCTGGACATTATGGGCAGTTTAGCATGACCAATCTACCTAACTTGCACATCTTTGGATTTTTAATTCCTGATTTTTTTAAAAAATTGAACTCAAGTTGTATCATTTGCCACAGAAGGATTTGAACCTAAGTCTCTGATAGTTTAATGACAATACCACAAGACCATCATTAACCCATTAAAACAGATAAGAGTGATAACACTACCAGGCCATCCCCTCCCCTTATTCAGTTACAGAGGCAGAGAGGGCATTCAAGAGCTATTGTAAAATAATTTGTACATACTGCACTTCATAACATGCTTACTTGTTCATATGTTGAAGGTGTCCTCTTGGACTCATTGGATGAGAGCTCACTGAATTCACCCAATGAGGAGCCTGAAGCCGAAGAGAGGGATGACACTGAGCCAGAGACCCCAGTTGGTGAGAGCAAGACAGTCCTTCCCGACTTTGAGGACCAAGGAGCCCTCGTTGGATCAAATGAGGATTGGGAGGAAGATCAAGGAGCCAGGTTATCTCCAGCTTTCCAGGTCAGTTTGGAACGAAAATCTTCAAGATCCAAACGCAGCGCCTCAGGACTGGCCAAGAATTGTTGTAAGCGAGGCTGCACCAGGAGCGAAATTGCCAGACTTTGTTAATTGATTGACCTTTTCCCGGGGTCAACCTGATGCCCAGGATTCATTTGCCATTGTGTCTGACATTAGTCCCAAAAGATTTTGTTCATTTTGTCTTCCAAGTTTACCCTTATTTGAGACTACCAGCCTTCATACAATCAGGAAACCAGCATTCTCTGGAACTTGGCCATCAATGCCAGCACGATTGGCTGGTAAGGATGCCATTTGCAAACACATGAGTCAGAGTGTCAATTGCCCTGAACACCTTACCCATTGTCACCTCTGGTGACACCAAGTGGTCCAAACTAATCTCAAGGCAACAAGACCAGGAATTGCTGGAGAAACTCAGCGGGTCTGGCAGCGGCAGTGGAGAGAGAAACTGAGTTAATGTCTCGAGCCCAGTGTTCCTTCTTCTGAAACAGTTCTACTGCCAGGCATGTTGATTTTCTCCAGCAATTTCTGGTCTTGCTTCAGATTACCAGCAGTTCTTTGTTTAAATTCAATCTCAAGGTGAGTCCATCAGAAATAACGAACGTAAACTATGACATGGAAACAGACTATTCATGACCCCTTTCCCCCTCCACGAGTCTATGCCGGGGTCTGAACTCCACATCAGCCTTCCTCACCTCTCTAACTCTAACAGCATTGAGTCCCTTTACCTGATGGGACATGGTTCTGTTGCGGGAATGGCTTTTAACTAATAAAAGGGAAACAGGGAAGGAGGAAGTCAGGGACCTGTGCTAACATTTTTGGTTTTTTTTTAAGGATTGAACATGACTTTATGTTAATGGGTGGGCGATAGGGAAAGTGGGGAAGTTGGAGGGGGAGAGGGTTGGGGAACATGGGGAACAGTGGGGCAGAAGGTTAGAATTTCTCTTGTGCAAAATGCGTACTAACCAGACAACCAGGTTTACAAAGACAGGATAGACAGCCAGGAACTTTTCCCCTCAGAGGAGGCTACAGATTTGAGGTGAGGGACAGGAGCTTTAGAGGAATGTGAAGAAAATATATTATACCCAGAGGGTGGTGGGAAGTAGAGGCAGAAACCCTCGTCACATTGAAGTAGTGTTTAGATGTGCATTTGATGTACAAGGGTGTAGGCCAAGTCCTTCATCAGGAATGCCCAAAACAGCGATTCTCCTGCTCCTTGGATGCTGCCGACCTGCTGCGCTTTTCCAGCACCACACTCTTGACTCTGACCTCCAACATCTGCAGTCCTCATTTTCTCCTGTAAGCCAAGTGCTTGATAACAGGATTAGAATCGTTAGGTGGTTGTTTTTGACCAGCGTAGGGCTGAAGGGCCTTTTTCTGTGCTATTAACCTCTGTGACAATTCAACTGAAACAACTAGTAGTAACAATTGCTGGAGGAATTTCTAACCCTGCTATCTTTGGTTGGTTTGGTGGCTCAGTGATCAGCACTGCTGCCTCACAGGGCAATTCCAGTCTCAGGGGACTGTCCATCTGGAGTTTGCACGCTCTCCCCCTGTCTGAGCTGGCTTCCTCCCACAGACTAAAGTTGTGCAGGCTAGGTGGATTGGCCATGGTAAATGCAGGGATAGGGTAGGGGGTGGGATGGCTCTTCAGAGGGCTGGTGTGGACTCGATGGGCTGAATGGCCTGCCTCCAAACTGTAAGGGTTCTATGATTCTGCGATCAGGTTCAGCTCTTACCAGCTCTCTTCAAGTAATTTGGCAACTTAATGCATTGCAGCTGCAGTCACCTGGTCTGTCAATGGTCCACCCACAACTGTCGAATCAATTTGGATTTAATCTGTCACTCGCAGGAAAAGAGAAAGAGTGAGATGTACAGAACGCCAAAGAAGGGAGGAAGAGACCATAAAACCTGGTTAAAGCTGTCAGTTTACAGAGGAAATGTCAAGGAGAAGAGAGGGGAGTAAGAAAGTGGAGGGATTTAGAGATGGATGCGACTGTGTGGGACTAGGGTAGCCATGAATTGTAGACGTTCAGCAACTGTTGTTCTATGCACAGAAAAGCTCTATTGGCTCCCCACTTCTAATGGCATCATTTCCTTTTCCCCTGAAAGTGTTGATCCTAGTGTGAGATCCATGATGCTCACTCAAACTTCACCCTCATCCCAGGCACTGTCACCAAGCCAGATGTCTGCCCAACCCAGTCACGAATCCTGAGTCTATCCTTAATGGGAATCATGGAAAACACTAAGCAGAGATCAAAATCCTGATTCCAATCCCAGCCGGTGCTCCAGGTCCTTTCCACTTTCGGATGGTGGATCATGGGGAAAGGCAGTGAGTTCAGAAATACCCCTCTACTAACTGCTTCACACTTCTGGCTGTCCGCAATTTCCCACAAAGCAAGGGGAGTTAAAATCAGGTCAATGTTTCTCAACAAATTTTGAAACTCCGACCTCAGTCTGGCAAAGTTCAGGGGGTCAGTTTTTACCAAGTTTAACAGATAAAAGAAGTGTCAAAAATCACATTTATCCGGTTTCTAATCCTGTCATTTCAAAGTCCCAGAGCTTTACAGACAATGAAATTGTTCTTAAATTGGATTGACTGTTATGTGAATAAATTAATGTACAAACACGCATCAAACCTGTTCTGCCATTTTCCACAGTCTATGTCCACCTCATGGGACAACACTTATGTTAACTCCCATAACATCTTGGTAATGTGGTGCTGAAAGATCTCCCAGATGTTTATTACAGCACCTGGTAAAGACATATACTGTATTAGGGTCACAGGCATTTCAGTGCCCAGGCTAACATTAAGCTGTTTGGTTACTGACAGTAGCAACATTAGCATGTCATGCTTCTCAAGTGGCCCCAGATAAGATGGGGACTGAGCCCTTTATACACTCAGGTGACATGCTATGAGACGGTGATGATATCGTGAGAGAGTCTCTGAAACATATACTGCATACTAACTACATGATATAACAAAATAGCAACTTTTCGATAAGGATTCAGTAATACTTATGATATTTCTTTCTGTGGATTTACTGTGCTGAGCTGATTGTGTGCATGCTACAAAGACCAAACAGAAACCGAATCGAGATTTGGGCTATCATGGCTGTTTAAACTGGTCTTTCCTTCAGATTACCACATACATAGCTTGACTTCTGCTCTTTCTGAATGAATGATTAATGCTGTTTAATTTAGACCATTAAGCCAGACACCACTTCCTTCAATTTTAACAATTCCACTAATCCACTGTTGATTCTAATCTTTATTTATAGATTCTATGTGATATACGCTCAACATTATTTTGATTTTCCAATTATTGAGAATCAGAGCCTTGGGTCTTATCTCATCCTTGTGAAAAAAAATTCTTTCAAAACATTCCAACTGAAATTGTGGCCAAGGTTTGTCATCACAATTTGAGGAAAGATTTTTTTTCTAATTTTAAACAATAAAATCAGGGATAAGATACTTTATTCATTTCCAGCATTTAATTCTGATGGGGTTCAGTCCCACTGACACACTGTGGGGTTCAGTCCCACTGACACACTGTGGGGTTCAGTCCCACTGAAACTGACACACTGTGGGGTTCAGTCCCACTGACACACTGTGGGGTTCAGTCCCACTGACACACTGTGGGGTTCAGTCCCACTGGCACTGACACGCTGTGGGGTTCAGTCCCACTGACACACTGTGGGGTTCAGTCCCACTGACACCGACACATTGTGGGGTTCAGTCCCACTGACACCGACACATTGTGGGGTTCAGTCCCACTGACACTGACACACTGTGGGGTTCAGTCCCATTGGCACTGACACACTGTGGAGTTCAGTCCCACTGACACACTGTGGGGTTCAGTCCCACTGTCACTGACACACTGTGGGGTTCAGTCCCACTGACACTGACACACTGTGGGGTTCAGTCCCACTGTCACTGACATACTGTGGGGTTCAGTCCCACTGAAACTGACACACTGTGGGGTTCAGTCCCACTGACACATGGTGGGGTTCAGTCCCACTGACACTGACACACTGTGGGGTTCAGTCCCATTGGCACTGACACACTGTGGGGTTCAGTCCCACTGAGAGGGACACACTGTGGGGTTCAGTCCCACTGACACTGACACTGACACTGACACATTGTGGGGTTCAGTCCCACTGACACTGACACACTGTGGGGTTCAGTCCCACTGAGAGGGACACACTGTGGGGTTCAGTCCCACTGACACACTGTGGGGTTCAGTCCCACTGACACTGACACACTGTGGGGTTCAGTCCCACGGACACACTGTGGAGTTCAGTCCCACTGTCACTGACACACTGTGGAGTTCAGTCCCACTGACACTGACACACTGTGGGGTTCAGTCCCACTGTCACTGACACACTGTGGAGTTCAGTCCCACTGTCACTGACACACTGTGGGGTTCAGTCCCACTGACACACTGTGGGGTTCAGTCCCACTGACACTGACACACTGTGGGGTTCAGTCCCACGGACACTGACACACTGTGGGGTTCAGTCCCATTGACACACTGTGGGGTTCAGTCCCATTGACACACTGTGGGGTTCAGTCCCACTGACACACTGTGGGGTTCAGTCCCATTGACACACTGTGGGGTTCAGTCCCACTGACACACTGTGGGGTTCAGTCCCACTGACACACTGTGGGGTTCAGTCCCACTGGCACCGACACACTGTGGGGTTCAGTCCCACTGACACACTGTGGGGTTCAGTCCCACTGGCACACTGTGGGGTTCAGTCCCACTGACACACTGTGGGGTTCAGTCCCACTGACACACTGTGGGGTTCAGTCCCACTGGCACACTGTGGGGTTCAGTCCCACTGACACACTGTGGGGTTCAGTCCCACTGACACACTGTGGGGTTCAGTCCCACTGGCACTGACACACTGTGGGGTTCAGTCCCACTGACACTGACACACTGTGGGGTTCAGTCCCACTGACACTGACACACTGTGGGGTTCAGTCCCACTGGCACTGACACACTGTGGGGTTCAGTCCCACTGACACACTGTGGGGTTCAGTCCCACTGGCACTGACACACTGTGGGGTTCAGTCCCACTGACACACTGTGGGGTTCAGTCCCACTGGCACTGACACACTGTGGGGTTCAGTCCCACTGACACACTGTGGGGTTCAGTCCCACTGACACACTGTGGGGTTCAGTCCCACTGACACTGACACACTGTGGGGTTCAGTCCCACTGACACTGACACACTGTGGGGTTCAGTCCCACTGGCACACTGTGGGGTTCAGTCCCACTGACACACTGTGGGGTTCAGTCCCACTGACACTGACACGCTGTGGGGTTCAGTCCCACTGACACACTGTGGGGTTCAGTCCCACTGACACACTGTGGGGTTCAGTCCCACTGGCACTGACACACTGTGGGGTTCAGTCCCACTGGCACTGACACACTGTGGGGTTCAGTCCCACTGAGAGGGACACACTGTGGGGTTCAGTCCCACTGAGAGGGACACACTGTGGGGTTCAGTCCCACTGACACACTGTGGGGTTCAGTCCCACTGACACACTGTGGGGTTCAGTCCCACTGGCACCGACACACTGTGGGGTTCAGTCCCACTGGCACTGACATTGTGTCCATTTCCCCAGCTCCTCTCCATGTTCAGCTTGCGTTGTATGGATTTGAACGCTTGTCCTTTTTTCTAATCCCACATTTCAAGTTAAAGTAACATTCCCTCAATTCTCTGGAACTGTGACCTTTCAGTGCCTTGATTGCACACTGAGAAGCCAGACCAAGTCTCTGTAGTCTTTCTCTTCCATACAGTCCCTGCACTGGCCCAATGGGGGTCAGGGTTTGGCATCCTTACTACGATCTAACTCTGATTCCGTGTTTGTAGCTGCCGGATTCGTCTGTGCAGACAGCTCTGTGATGTGGAAAGCATTTAGTGTTTCTCTCACTGAGTGCACAGACCCCACGATCTTTACAACTTGAGTCCCCAGCACCTGAGCTTCATTGAAATGTTCCCAAAGTATTGGAGGAGCTGCCAGAGAGAGAACTCAGCGACTGTCTGGCACAATCTTATTTTCTGTTGGAGAGATCAGACTCCAGGCTCTGCAATATATTTATGTTATGTTTATACATTATTTTTTAAAATGGCAATTTGCATTTGAAAATCTCCTTTTGTATTTATGAATCGTCTGTTGGTTGAGTTGCTTCTTTTTCCAATAAAATCAAGATGAAATGAGAAAATGTTTGTCTCATGAAGCTGTGTAATGGTTTTGGGTGAATTTTGGATTTAATCATATCTCTTACTGCCCAATGTTCAAACTGATGGCTCAAAGCAATTCTGAAACAATTCCAACGTTACTTCTTAAACTCTGAAATAAGTTATCTCCATGAACTGATTCACAGAGAATGCCTGATTAAGGATCTACTACACTGAACTGGTCTGGTAACACTTAGTCAAACATCAAGAATGCTGGAGGAACTCAGCAAATCTGTCATCATCTGTGCAGAGTTAATATTTTGATTCCAGGGTGACTCTTTTTCAGAATTGCTGAGTAATACTGAGGGAACACTGAATCTACATTATTATAAACAATGAGGGGCTGAGAGAGAGCAGAAGGGGAAAGGATAGGAATGGTTTATGCAGGCAAGGTGGGAGGGCATGAAAAGGGGAATTATGGTGGAGGGAGGCGAGAGCAAGAGGAGCTATGGGGTGAGAGGTTAGGGGACAAAGAGGGAAGGAGAGGAGAAAAAAACAAAGGAGGGATGGGAAGAGATGTGAAAGAGGGGATGTGAAAGGAGAGCGAGATGTGAAAGAGATGGGAACGAGAAAGGACGGAGGGAGAGAGATGGGGACACAAGTGCAGGAGAAAGTGAATGAGAAGTGGAGAGAGATGGTGCAGGTGGAAGTGGAAGGTCAGTGAGAAAAAGACTATAAGAGGCATGTGGGTGTCCGTTTAGTTCAGTTGGCTGGACAGCTAGTTTGCAAAGCAGTGTGATGCCAACAGCGTGGATTAAATCCCCACACCGACTGAGGTTACCATGAAAACTTCTCCAACTCAACTTCACCCTTGGCCTGTGGTATGGCGTCCCTCGGGTTAAATCATCAGCAGTCATCTCTCTCCAAAGAGAGAGCAGCCCTATGATCTGATAAGATACCAGTGACTTGAGTGATAAAAAAAACACACCCAAGGAGGTGGGAGGAAAAAGGAGAGTGGGCACAGCTGGGGGAGTAAAACTGTGCGTTGGGAGGGAAAGGAAGGGATCTGGAGAGGAGGAAAGGAAAAGCCTAAGCAACAGAAAAGGAGAGAGATGGGAGAATGGAAAGGAAGTGATGGAAGGAGGTGCAAGAGAGCAAGGATATCAAGGTGGGGCCTGGATAGACAGAAGGTGAGAGAAAAAGGTGCAATTAGATGGTGGAAACTTCACAAAATGCTTAACCTGAGAAGCATAGACATTGACATTTCCAATAGAAAAGTAACAGCATGTAGAATGGGAGTTGGTGTTGATAACGTTGGTATTGGTATGCTAAGCAAAAGTGACTGGTGTTACATTGTCCGATATAATAGAGGATTTTAAAAAATTAGATTTGATAGATATGTTTAAATTCATGAACAGTTTTGACAGAGTAAATAACAAACTATTGCCAGGGCAGTAGCATAAGTAACAACGTTACTGAGGCTTGATGCCATCCAGGACAAAGGTGTCCTTCCAATTGGTACCACATTGACCACCATGAATATTCACTCCCTACATCACTGACGCTCAGTAGCAGCAGTGTGTACTAACTACAAGATGCACTACAGTAATTCACCAAGGCTCCTTAGACAGTACCTTCCAAATCCATGACCACTTCCATCTAGAAGGACAAGGGCAGCAGATACATGGGAACACCACCCCCTTGCAGGTTCCCCTCCAAGCCACTCACCATCCCAATTTGGAAATATATCCTTCAAAGTTACTGGGTCAAAATCCAGTGCTGATAGCACTGTGGGTGTACCATTTACCACATGGACACATCACATTTCAAACACACCTATCAAATCTCATTTTAAAAACCCCTGCAGCTTATAGGACAATGTAACACTAGTCTCCTTCACTTGACATACCTGGAGAAGTGGCAAAGATTGACATGATGATTTCCCACTCACAGCAACATGTTTGAAGAAGTGGACAGTAAATGCTGGCCCCACCTTTGGTGCCCACATCCGTTGAACACTGGAAAATCAGATTACTGTTTTAAAGAGCCAGTTATACACACATATAATTTGAATGGTCTCCCTCTGTGCAGTAAAAATTTGGATGCATCAACATTAGGGACTCCCTGAGATTTTGGTTAGAATTTTCAAAACCAGTTGCAGCCAGAGCATTTACAACAAGAGGCAATCTTCTATCTGTTGACATGGCATTGGCATTAGACATAGCCCTGAGAAGGGAAAGGTTAATATCCAAACATTCTGTTCAAGATGGCGGTAGTGTAGGGTGTTCCAGTAGGAGTACCTCTACTCCACCCATTCTTTTTGTCTTTTTTTCTCTTTTCTTGAGTGTTCCTTTTTAAAAGTAACTTTTTGACTTGCTCAAACTTATTTGGAGGGGAATAGAGGAGGCTACTCCCAGACCGAGAGTGTCGTGGGGAGGGGAGTCCCGGGGAAAGGGTGCCCTGGGTGGGAGGGTGTAGCAGGGAGGGGCATCTCGGGGGCTGGGGCATCCCAGTTGGGAGGGGAGTCCCGGGCGGGAGGGTGTAGGGGGGAGGGGCGTACCAGTGGGGGAGGGGAGTGCCGGGTGGGAGAGTGTAGTGGGGAAGGAAGTCCCCATTGAAGAGGAGAGTCCCGGTTAGGAGGGAAGTAGTGGGGAGGGGAGTCCCAGTTGGGGAGGGGAGTCCCAGGTGGGAGGGTGTAGTGGGGCGGGGAGTCCCATGTAAGGAGGGGAGTCCCAGGTGGGAGGGTGTAGTGGGGAGGGGAGTCCCAGTTGGGGAGGGGAGTCCCAGGTGGGAGGGTGTAGTGGGGCGGGGAGTCCCAGGTGGGAGGGTGCAGTGGAGGAGAGTCCCGGGTGGGAGGGTGCAGTGGGGAGGGGAGTCCCAGTTGGGGAGGGGAGTCCCAGGTGGGAGGGTGTAGTGAGGAGGGGAGTCCCAGGCTGGAGACCTGCACAGGGGCAGCAAGGCCTCGAGTTTTGATGTCTGGTCCAATCTGGGAGCTCGGTGCTGGCAGGGACTGGGCTGAAAGAACAAAAATTGAGTCCGTTCTTTTCCACCTCTTACGCTGGCTTTTTATTTACTATTCTTTCAATTATACCAAACTCTGAAATATCTGTACCTAGGGAGTTTGAACCTGTGATGGCACAGTAAGCTGCAACATTGCAAACTTTTCACTGCAAACATTCAAGTGCACGTCACAATAAAACAAACTCAATTCATTCTGCATCATTGTATTGAACCAACTCTGAACAATATCAGTGCATGAATGTGTTAGATGCTCTTTTAAGAAAATAACAATCCCTGTTCTAAATTAACGGCCGTGTAAATATGTTAAACATTAACAGTAAATTCTGGCCTCAACCACTTTTTTGATGCCTCTTCCCTATAACTGAGCATTATCACTTTTATCACCTTTTACTAATTTTTTAATCGTCTGAATCACAGTCACATCCCTGAAGTTTCAGTGCTCCTGCCAATTCTGGGTACAGTTGTCAGCCAAGTATTTGTTAGACCATCTGTTGTACCTCACAATATTAACAAACTGCGAAAAAAAATCTGTGAATCTCTTCTGGAAAGTTCAAATCCATCTTCATGATTAAGGGGGTTTTTGGTTATTCAACGAGGGTGAAACCGTTAAGAGTTTTTTTCCTGAAACAGAGAAAGAAAGAGAGAGGGGGGAAGAGAGAAACTGTTCCCTGGATCTTGTCACAGAGAGCTGCAAGTTTTTTTTTCTTTTCAAGAATTTTTCCAATCCCCTTCGGTAAGTTCCGATTGAATTTGCTTTCCCTGCCCTTCCAGGCAGTGAACTCCTTATCACAACTTGTAGCATCTCAAAGGACTTTCTCTCGAATTTCCTCTAGGTCAGTTGTCAATTATTTACAACTGAGTGCACCATTTTTAACCCTCTGGCCAATATCTCCTTTGATTCTCTCTCCAAACTGCTAATGGGTCAATAATCCAGAGGGAACAGATATCAAATCTTTGGCAAAAGATTCAGAAGAGAGATGGGGAGAGATGTTTTCACAGAGCAGTTTGTCGGAATGCAGATATTTAACCTGAAACAAAAATGGCAGCAGTTGAATCAATTATCTGAGTCATAGAATCCCTACAGTATGGAAACAGGCCAATCAGCCCAACACATCCACACCAATCGTCTGAACAGTGCCCCACTTAGACTCGCCATCTCCTACCTTATCCCTGCCTCTCCACCTAACCTGCATAACTTTGGACTGTGGGAGGAAACCCACGCAAACACAAGGAGAATGTGCAAACTCCATACATACAGTCAGCTGAGGCTAGAATTGAACCCAGGTCCCTGGCGCTGTGAGGCAGCAGTGCTAACAACTGAGCCAGCTTGCACAGCAACTTGAAGATAACAAATCCACCAGGTTTTGGACAAAGTACTGGAAAGGTGGTGAAGCCAAACTCAGTTCAAGAGGGGGATTGGATAATAAGTTCGATGGAAGTCATGTGCAAGGGTACAGGGAAGAAGCAGGAATGGGCACTAAGTAATGATGCTCATTGGCAAACACGACGGGCTGAATGGTCTTCTGCTGTGCTGTAAGATTTCTGTGAATGTGTCAAATGTGGGTTGTGTGGGAAAAGCTTCAAAATGTCAGTACAGGCCTGAAAATGCCAACTTTGAAGAGTTTTTGGAAAACGATGTTGGGGTAATGGATTTAGAATTTGAGTATTGGGGCAAGGCACACTTTGTCAATGCTTTTGGATTTGCACTCATCAGGATAATTTGCAAGAAAGACCAAAGCAGGGAGAAGGAAACTATTGTACTCTCATGAACTATTAATGTTGTCCACCTTTTACTGTTGAATTCTTGTGAATTGTCCTGATGAGTGTAAAATGAACAGCTTCACCAAAGTGCTATTTTCAGCTGTATATTGAGGTAATTGATAAACTCTTTTTTCTTTTACTTACTCATTCCAATTCTCTTAAATCTTATCCTATTGTTACTAAGCTGCAGTGTTAACTTTGCCTCCATACAGTAGTTGTACCAAATGCAGCAATCCAGTAACTAAACATGGGAAATATGGTATTGAAAAATTCAGCAGATGCTCATGACTGCTCCAGATATCTACAACAGTCACAGGCACAGAGAGAGGGACAGGCACAGAGAGAGAGACAGGCACAGAGAGAGGTACAGGCACAGAGAGAGAGACAGGCACAGAGAGAGAGACAGGCACAGAGAGAGGGACAGGCACAGAGAGGGGGACAGGCACAGAGAGAGAGACAGGCACAGAGAGAGGGACAGGCACAGAGAGAGGGACAGGCACAGAGAGAGAGACAGGCACAGAGAGAGGGACAGGAACTTCAGCTAATATTAAATTATAAAGAGGAGCATATTTGCATTAGTGTGCCATGCTACAAGCGTTCCTGGGGTAGGATGAAGTCTGAGACTTTCTACCCTCGGGTCACATGCATGGTACAGTGATGATGTCATATTTCTCTTAAAGCTGTACTGAATCCTAAATATAAAACATTGAACAATAAACAAATCCCCCTCTGTTTAATTACTGTCTTATTAGCAACATTCTAGAATTCACATTTGATCGTTTTTCACTGACTAGCTCCTGTTAACCTGTGGCTCAGTGGTGAGAATGATCCCCTCTGTCAGAAGGCTGTGGGGTTAAGCCCCATCCAGAGACTTCAGTTGCAAAAGCTGAGGTTGCCCGTGCCATGGCAGTGCCTTACAATCCTGTACTTTCTTTTGCTGACAGCTTTTCAAAATTCACCTGACTTCCTCCTTTGAAGAAATGAGACAGATAAAATTTACGCCTGTCCCCAGGTCCTTTGGGAACCTGTTGGATGCTAATGGTCTGCGATGATGAAGAAACTTCACATCAAGGGAAAAAAAAACAGAGAGAAAGATGAATCTACATCTATATAGTGCCTACCACATCCTTAAAACATCACGATATGCTTCCCAGCCAATTAAACACTTCCCGAGTGCAGCCGCTGTTGTATAAGGAAGACTAAAAGGGGGTGAAGAAAGGAGAGAGGTGAGGAATTGGGGGAAGAGTTGGGTGAAAGGGAAAAGAGAGGGAGGGAAGGAAATAGGAAGGGAGAGGAAAAAAGGAAGGAGGAAGAATAAGGAGAGAAGGGAGGGAGAGAGAGAAAATGGAAAGAAGGATAAATGGAAGAGAACAGTGGAAGGAAGTACTGAGAAAGAGAGAGGGAGAAAAGCAGAAACAGAAACAGAAACCGAGGCAGAGGGAGAGAAATAGAAACAGAAACCAAGGCAAAGGGAGAAAAACAGAAACAGAAACAGAAACCAAGACAGAGGGAGAAAAACAGAAACAATAACAGAAATAGAAACAAAGGCAGAGGGAGGAAACCAGAAACAGAAACCAAAGCAGATGGCGAAAAATAGAAGCCACAGCAGAGGGAGAAAAACAGAAACCAAGACAGAGGGAGAAAAACAGAAACAAAGGCAGAGGGAGAAAAACAAAAACAGAAACAATAACAGAAATAGAAGCAAAGGCAGAGGGAGGAAAACAGAAACAGAAACCGAAGCAGATGGAGAAAAATAGAAACCAAGACAGAGGGAGAAACAAAGAAGAGAGACATATGCAGATGTACACCTTTCAGATAGGCCATGTACTTAATAATTCTTACATGTACTTAATAATGTACTTAATAATTGTCATGTACTTAATAACTCATCCACCTGAAGCCTGTGACTCTGTGTTTTAATATACGTTCGATAATTTCCAACAGGGAAGGTGTGTTAGCAAGTCGGTTGTTGATTAACCCTGCAGTTGACCCCAGTAATACTGAGTGGTCAAGGCCAAAAAACCCAAACGGAGAATTAACCTGACAAAGCTCTCGCGGTGATTTAAACAGCAGGCTTTGCCAGGGATGTGGTCAGAGCAGCTCAGATAGATTGGTACAGTAGGATTCTGTAAGGAAGAGATCACTCTAAAGAACAATTTGATAAATTAGAAATGGAAGGTGTGGACAAAGAAGGAGCAGGGGTGAGGGTGGAGTGAACAAATGATTATTCTTTACCAAAAGTGAAAGGAGTGAACAGGCCGTGCAGCTGGCATGTTATCGGTTTAACAAGAAACACACAGGTCGATAGCAGAGTGTCGCAAGAAAATAACTGAGCAGAGAAACTTTGTGTTGGCCCTGTGTCATTGCACAGCTACCGGCCAGCATGAGACCCATTCATAGGGTTTTCCCATCTGTAAAGATGCTAATTTGTTGCATCGGAAACATTTGTGAGGCTCTAGCCAAACTTCATGGGCGATTTTATATTCAGCAAGGGTCTCCAGGCACGTTGAGAGCCATATGCACATCCTGTAAACCCAGTGACAGCAGCGACACAGATCACCTCCAACAGCTCGGAGTCTTCCATTGAAACAGGAGTTGGGGAGGGATGGGATGAAGGCGGATCTGATAGAGGGACCTTCGGAATTATAGAAGGGCTGTGCGAGTGGAGACATGAAGAAATTATTACTTGTGGGGGAGACAAAACCTGAAGACTGTAAATGTAAAATAATTGCTAGTAAACCCATCCATGAATTCAGGAGAAACATTGTTACCCAGAGAGAGAGACAGAGACAGAGACAGAGAGATAAAGGTGGAGAGAGAGGGAGAGAGAAAAAAGAGACAGAGAGGGAGAGAGACAGAGACAGAAGCAGAGATATAAAGGTGGAGAGAGAGAGAGAGTGAGAGAGATAGATAGAGATCAATAGAGTGAGAGAGAGATAGAGAGAGAGAGAGAGAGAGAGAGATATGAAACTTTGAAATTTCTCCCAAAGAGGTAAATAGCATTTAATGGCTAATGACACACAATTAGGGTAAACCGTATTTCAGAGAACATGAAACAAAATTGATTGATGGATTAGTGGTAAGGTTAGGGTCCTTTGCTGATGCTAATATTTAATTGTGTTCATATGAAATTTGAGAATTAACACAGATGTAGATTCCGGCACCATTAAACCTGGGCCACTGAAAAAATCGTGGTCGATCTTTTATTTCAACTCCTTATTTCCTCAATTGCTTGAGTGCGTAACAAGGTATTGATCTGAATCTTGAGTATACTCAATGAATGCAGCTTCCTCAACCTCCGAGATGCAGTATTCCAAAGATTTCCAACTCGCTGAGATAAAGTATTCAGGAAACTCCTAACCTCCTAAGGTGCAGTATTCCGAAGATTCCCAATCCTCTCGGAAGCAATATTCCATAGATTCCTAACCTTCTAAGATGCAGCGTTTCAAAGATTCCCAGTGCTCTAAGACACAGTATTCCAAAGATTCCCAATCCTCTGAGCTGCATTATTCTAAAGATTCCCAATGCTCTGAGTTGCAATATTCCAACGATTCACAATTTCCTAAACAGAAAGGAAATTTCTCCTCATCTCGGTCCTTTCTTTCATTGTTCATACATGGGAACACTACGCATCAATAGCTCAGCCAGCATTTGGTGCCCATCCCTAATTGCCCCTTGGCCAGTGTGGGTTGCCATGACCATATCAGAAGGCAGTTAAGAGTTAGTCACATTGCTATGGGCCTGGACCCACACTTAGGCCAGACCAGAGTTCCATCCCTAAAGGATGTCAGTGAACTAGAAGAACTTTTACAATAACTGGTCATGGTCACCATAAGCCAGCTTCCTTCACTTCCAGATTTTAAAAAATTGAACTCAAATTAACAATCTGTCATTATGGGATTTGAGCCCATTTCTCCAGAGCATTAACTTGGGATTCTGAATTACTCAGCCCAATGACATTAGCACTACACCAGTGCCACGCTTCTGAAACAGCTGTCCCCTCATCCTGAGAGTATGTCCGGACTCAGGGGAAACTGCCTCTTTACAAGTGCTCGCTCTGGTCCTCCAGAAATGCCTTACTATCCTTTGAGATTCGACGACTCTTGGTCATTTAAATCCCTACAAATATCAGCCCCTTCGACCTAATCTCTGTTCACAGCAGAGCCCCGTCACTGCAGGAATCACCTTGAAATGTCTATTTTACACATAACGCCCTTTTATCTTCTGAATAAAAAAAAATGAAAGAACTGTGGATGCTTTAAATGAGAAACAAAAACAGAAATGGCTGAAAAAGCTCAGCAAGATAGGCAGGGTGTGTGGAGTGAAATCAGAGTTAATGTTTTCGATCCAGAGACCCTTCTGCAGAACAGGGAGGGAACTCTATTTTTCTCATTTATATTAAGAAGGACATCAATGTTAAGTACTAACTTATTTCTTTCTTTTTCCACTAATATTATGATAAGTTAACTTTTTAACTTTATTTCTACTTTTTATTACTTGGTACCTAAGTTTTTGTATTTAGATACTTCTGTATCTATGATGGCGCTATGTGTGGTGATCTCATACACTTTTCACTGTACTGTGTATGAGTCAGTGTGACAATAAAATTAAAATTGAAATTGAAATTGAAATCTAAATCTAAAGGCATGTGTCCCATAAGCCTTCTTAGCGACCCTACTTACCTGTCCTGCTGTCTTCAGGATCTGTGAAGAGGCCTCCCCAAGTTCTCTCTGTAACTCTAAGCTTCTCATTGTCCTCCCATTGATTGTACGCTCCCTTCGTCCTGTTGCCTTCTCCTTCACCAAATCAGCAAGTTGACCTCTCTAATAGCTCAGGCTTTAGATGCAATATCAGATGTCAATGTTTCTCAACTTAACCACTAATAAAACATTGAAAAATAGAAATCTCAGGACACAACATTGTACCAAAGGGGCCCCATCTAATCATTGCAGCGCAATCCCACTTACCAGCTCAAGGTGCCTTTGGTACATGTAACGATAAGAAATCAAATCAAAGAAAAACAGGGGTCCTTTCCATTATTTGTCCTACAAGCAACACTACTTAAAAAGATTAGATTAGATTCCCAACAGTTCGGCCCAACAAGTCCAAACTGACCCTCCAAAGAGTAACCCACCCAAACCCACTTCCCTCTGACTAATGCACCTAACACTATGGGCAATTTAGCATGACCAATTCACCTGACCTGCAAAAGCATATTCAAATATCTTTTAAATGCACTGAGGATTTCTGCATCTATCAACAGTTCAGACACCGAGCTCCAGACCCTCACTATCAAAACGTACACATTGTGGAGTTATCAGACAGTGATTTCTATGCAACACTTCAGTGATTTTCATTTTCTACAGTAATTAGTTCTTGTTTGATCTTACCTCAATTAAAAATCCCTCAGCATTACTTTGAAGATGTTTATTGAGGAACGTATGCCCGGTTTCCTGAACAGCATTCATCATCAACCATGATCATTGAAACAGATGGTCTGGCCAGTATTTCATTGCTGTTTGTGGGATCTTGCTGTACACAAATTGGTTGCTGTGTTTCCTCCATCATAACAGGGAAATAAGAAAAAGGCTGGTGTTTCTGTGACATTATTTTTTCCAAAATCTCCGGATGTCCCGAAATATTTTACAGCTGAAGAATTAAAGAAAATGTTTTATTAACTGACACCTCGACAAGGAATGTGCAGACTGATCAAATATTCTGGATAATCAAGAGGTACCGGTAACTTCAGTGAACCCTGATCAAGGGAACTTTGGGACATGAGCATCCTTCAAAAAGATTCTGTAGAAGCATCAACGCACCTCCTTAAATCAGTGTAAAAACACACAGTAAATAACAGAACTGCAATGTGAGGGGTATACACAACACTGTTATGCTTTATTTGCAGCATGAATATTTGGACATTGCGATAGATCACGCTACCTGAGGTAAATACATTCTGCCAGTTTATCAGGAGATCTGGTATTAAGGTGCCAGTTCGAACAACGTGAGTTGTATTCTTTGAAATGTACTCACTGGTGTCATGTAGGATGTTTGGCAGCCAATTTATGCACAGGAAACTCCCACAAATAGCAACAGGTTTATTGGCCAGCATATCTCAGTGGTTAGCACTGCTGCCTCACAGCACCAGGGTCCCGGATTCAATTCCCGCCTCACGCAACTGTCTGTGTGGAGTTTGCACATTCTCCCCGTGTCTGCGTGGGTTTCCACCGGGTGCTCCGGTTTCCTCCCACAGTCCAAAGATGTGCAGGTCAGGTGAATTGACCATGCTAAAATTGCCCATAGTGTTAGGTGCATTAGTCAGGGGTAAAAATAGGGTAGGGGGTTGGGTCTGGATGGGTTACTCTTCAGAGGGTCTGTATGGACTTGTTGGGCCAAATGGCCTGTTTCCTTACTGTAGGGAATCTAATCTAATCTAATTTTATCTGGGGAAGGAAATCTGCTGTCTTTACCTAGTCTGCTTGACATGTGACTCCAGGTTCTTTTCTCTTGGGTAGGGCAAGTGAAAACTAGGAGGCATATCATTAAGGTGAGAGGAGAAAGATTATAAATGGCATGAGGCACAGTATTTTTCTACAGAGAATGGCTCATGTGTGGAATGAACTGCCTGAGGAAGTGGTGAGTGCAGTTACCATTATAATGTTTAAAAGACATTTGTATAAGTACATGAATAGGAAAGGTTTAGAGTGATATTGGTAAAACAAGGACTGCAGATGCTGGAAGCCAGATTCTGGATTAGAGTGGTGCTGGAAAAGCACAGCAGTTCAGTCAGCATCCGAGAAGCAGGAAAATCAACAATCACTTTTGCCCAAAATGTCGATTTTCCTGCTCCTCGGATGCTGCCTGAACTGCTGTGCTTTTCCAGCACCACTCTAATCTAGAATCTGAGAGTGATATGGGCCAAGTGCAGGTAGGTGGGACTAGTTTAGTTTGGGATTATGGTTGGTGTGGACAGGTTGGAACAAAGGGTCTGTTTCTATGCTATATGACTCAATGACTCCATGACGTGGTTGACTACTAACTGCACTCTGAGTAATTAGGGATGGACAATTAGGGATGGTCATTCTCCTGCTGAGACAGTTACCCCTTATCCCATAATGAAGATGAATCTCATCTTGACGGTGCAGCACTCCCTCCGTAGCTCACTGGGAGAGTCATCCTGAATTCTGTGCAATGGAGCACAAACCTATGCCCTTCCAACTCAGAAACACAAGATGGCTATCACCGAGTCTCTGAGTGACCCTTTGCCTATCATCTGTGGAGGATAATTCTTTGGTTAGTCTCAGCATTAACAAAGCATAAATATCCAGAGATACCATTCTAATGCAGATTGGTGTAACCTTGAGATGTTAAACTCAGCATTAGAGGAGGACCTGTGCTGATAAACTGAAGCAGGTTGAAGAAACTTGGCAAGAGTTTATGATACAGAGCCAACAGAAGACAAGAGCTCCTTTTTGCAGCAGTTCTGTTTCAGAAGGAAAACGCCTTTGTATCCATCACTTTAGCAGCCTGAGGAACGTTTTGTCCTTCAATCATCAAATCGTTGATTTGTTCAGAGGGACACTGTCTTGACCTTGCTGAGATAACTCTGTTTACAGAACTAATAGTTTCCAGTCAGTGGGAGGATGGCGCTCCCTAGTTTAAGTGAAAATTCAGCTACACAGTTCAGTCAACATAAGAGTGCAACATACAGAACAAACTCAAATCAATGGTCTTGATCTTAGAATCCATTTTCATTTCCTTTGTGCCCGCTGTGGGTCACACTTTATTATTAGATTAGATTATTTACAGCATAGAATTAGGGTCTCCAACCCAACAAGTCCACACTGACCCTCCGAAGAGCAACCCACCCAGACCCATTCCCCTACATTTACCCCTTCACCTAACACTATGGGCAATTTAGCATGGTCCATTCACCTAACCTGCACATTTTTGGACTGTGGGAGGAAACCAGAGCACCCAGAGGAAACCCACACAGACACAGTCAGACTTTCTTACAAACAGGCACATGACGGGAACTGTCTCCACTGCTTCTGCTGTGATTTGGTTTAAGGGTCGGATATTGGTCTTGGCTTTTAACAGGGCACTGCCATACTTCTCTTCAAAGATGTAGTTGTGAGATCACTGTCCACCTGACAGAGCAAGAGGCTGCCATTTTATTATCCTGTTGTTACCTCTGACAGTGTGGCACTCCCTGAGCACTGACCCTCCCACAGTGCGGCTCTCCCTCAGCACTGACCCTCTGACAGTGCAGTACTCTCTTAGCATTGACCCTCTGACAGGGTCTGCTTCCTCAGTACTAAACCTCCAACAGTGCGACTCTCCCTCAGCACTGATCGTCTGACAGGGCCCGCTCTCTCAGCACTGACCGTCTGATAGTGCCCACTCCCTCAGCACAGATCCTCTGACAGTGTGGCATTCCCTCAGCACTGACCCTCCAACAGTGCGGCACTCCTTCAGCACTGACCCTCTGACAGTGTGGCATTCCCTCAGTACTAAACCTCCAACAGTGCGAATCTCCCTCAGCACTGACCTTCTGACAGTGCCCGCTCCCTCAGCACTGACCCTCCAACACAGCGACTCTCCCTCAGCATTGACTGTCTGACAGGGCCCGCTCCCTCAGCACTGACCATCTGATAGTACCCACTCCCTCAGCACTGACCCTCTAACAGTGTGGCACTCCCTCAGCACTGACCCTTCAACAGTGCGGCCCTCCCTCAGCACTGACCCTCTGACGGTGCGGCACTCCCTCAGCACTGACCCTCGTGCAGTGCGGCGCTCCCTCAGCACTGACCCACTGACAGTGCGGCACTCCCTCGGTATTGGCGCCGGCAGAGTCAGTCTTCTTGGAAATATGATGGCTCTGAGGTGGAATAACCCTGGAATTGCCAATAAAGGGGCTGGGGATGTTTCCGTCGCTGAATTCCTGCCCCCAGCATCCCCCTTGACATCACTTTCCTGATTTAGGAGGTGATTTGGGAAATTGAGCCTATTATCTCAATAGCACTGTTGAGTTAGCGAGGGAGTTTCCAATATATTTGTTTTTAGTTTGTTACGTTCAGATGGGAAGCTGCAGTTCTTGTTTTGCGGACAGCTGTCGGTAACATATCCTTGAAGCTTTAGTTAATTTGGGTCAAACTATAGCCTTCAGTAAAAACAAACTGAACCGTGTCATCAGATAATGTGTGTGATATTATTGTAATGTTCATAGACAAGGAAAATGTGGTACAGTGATAAACTAGTGGCTAAAAATACAGACCGCGGTAACAGCCCATTTGCCAGTGATATGGACCCATTTGTTTGTTTGCTAAATCATGCTGGGTCCAGAGTCTGGGTGAATCGCATAATGAGAATTTAAACTCAGTAGATAAGGCTTTAAGCAAAATAGTTGGAGGGGATGGGTGCGTTCAGATGCAAATAAGATTATGAAGATGGTTAAAGGGAAGGTGGGCTTAGTGGGGGGCTATGAAAATCTCCTGAACAAGTAATGAAACAGGGAGTATAGAAAGGGTCAGGAGTCTCACTTCAGGCCCAGCAGGTAAGGAGACAACTGTGAGAGGGGGCAAAGTCAATGCAGGACCTGTCCCAGTCAATGCAGGAGTGAGGGTGTTGGACTTAATGCACACAGTATAGAAAACAAGGGAACTGCTTTCATAGCACAGAGTGAAGTGGATGGGTACGATGCTCTGGGTATCAGAGAGACATGGCTGCAGGAGGATCGGGGCTGGGAACTAAATATCCAAGGATGCACGGATGGAGCAGGTGGGCAGAGGGGGTGGGGTTGCCTTGTTAGTAAGAAATGAAATTAAATCAGTAACAGGGAATGAGATAGAATTGGAAGGTGCAGAACCTGTGTGGGTACAGTTGACTACCCTTGACATCAAGACAACAGGTAATCCTGAGGAAGGGCCTTTGCCTGAAACATTGACTCTCCTGCTCCACGGATGCTGCCCGACCTGCTGCCCTTTTCCAGTGCCACACTCTTAACTCACAGTTGAACCAGTGTCCCTCTTCGTCTGTGCGTATTGATACTAGTGATAGTTGGTCATGGATTTTGGTGGCTGGTTGATGCTCGTGTATCCTGGTGGCTAGTTTCCTGCCCTTCTGTCCAATGGAGTGTTTGTTGCTGCCTTTGCATGGTATTTTGTATTTGACATTTGTTCTGCTGGTCATGGGTACAGGGTCCTTTAGGTTCATCTGGATGTGTTTCAGTGTGATGGTAGGTTTGTGGGTTACCATGATGACTAGGAGTCAGAGTAGTCTGGCAATAATCTCCAAGTTGTCTTTAATGTTTGGCAGGGTGACGAGAGTCTCTGGGCGTGTTGTGTCTTCTTGTTTAGGTCTGTGTAGGAATCAACAGACTGCGATTACCGGGTACCTGTTGTTCCTGAATACACGTGTTTGTCCTCAGCTTCTCATAGCTCCTGGGTGCTGCACTGTGTTGTGGCTCGTTTAAATAATGTCCTGATGCAGCTCCATTTGTGGGTGTTGAGATGATTGCTCCTGTAGTTGAGTATCTGGTCTGTGTGTGTTGCTTTCCTGTAGACGCTGGTCTGCAGCTCTCCATTGGCTTTTTGTTCTACTGTGACATCTCAGAAGGGGAGTCTGTTATTGTTTTTCTCTCTTTGGTGAACTTTATACCAATAAGGATGTTGTTTATGTGCTTGTGCGTTTCTTGTCTAATTTGTTCCATTTCCCGAAGGCGAAGCTTGGGCTGGATCGTAGGGAGAGCTGTTCGTTCTAACCTCTGTGTAACTGCATCTGCCAAGGGTCTGGATATTGGTGATCCCGTGGGTGTCCCGCTGATTTGTTTATAGGTCTTGTCATTGAAGGTGAAGTAGGTTGTGAGGCACAGGTCCACTAGTTTGAGGATGCTGTCCTTGCTGACGGAGTTGGTGCTGTCTTGTGTTTATGTCCTTGGTTCATCTAGTAATGTGGCCAGTGTTTCTTTGGCCAGGGTGATGTTTATTGAAGTGAATAGGGCTGTCACGTCACAGGAAACCATGACCTCGTCGACCTCTACCTTGGTGTCTTTGACGTTCTGGAATTCCTGGGTGGAGGGAATGGAGTGATGTGACTCTTCCACTAAGTATTGCCATTTGCATTGCAGTTCCTTTGATAGTCTGGATGTCGGTGTGCCGGGAAGTAAGACTATGGGTCTGAGGGGAGCTCTATGTTAATGTACCTTTGGTAATCCATAGAAATGGGGTGTATTGAATCCTTTGTATTTCAGCTCCTTTTTTGAGTTATTTAGGTATTGGAGGTGATTTCTTTGAATTCAAGGAACAGCAATTACTGTTGTATATGCTGTTGCAAATGTTTTGGTACTTTGAAAAAAAAAAGTCAAAACAACAGCACTTTGAAAAGGGAGACTGAAAGACAAAGGCAGCAAAGACATGGTCTGCAAGGGAGAGAGAGAGAGAGAAACCCACACTGCACAGTTACTGCCTTTGCTGTTTGAATTCATGTACTGCTGGAGATCAGAGTGTGTCTAGGAAAACTTAATAAACACTGAAATTCTAAACTAATCTTGGAGAAACCTATTTGGGAGAGGTCACAGCACAGAAACAGATAAGTAAACAGTTTTAAGCATAGAGTTGCTGTAAATCTACAATAGTGAGTAGAGTGGGTTCTTTCTTGATTATATGTTTTTATTGGGATCTGTCTCATAATTAAACTTTTAAAATATTAGCCATAAGTGTAAAGTTAGCCTGCTTTGTAGAGCAATAAGGCGGTGCTATTTTCTGGGTCTGTAGACTGGAAGGAAAAAATGGCCTTTACTACAGCGATATGCTCTTCTTGTTGGATATGGGAGTTTAGGGAGAGTTTAAGGGTTACTGAGGATTATATGTGCAATAAATGTCGTTGGTTGCGAACTTTGTCAGATCGAATGGATCAGTTGGTGCGACAGTGAGAAGCAGTGAGGAATTCATGAGAACTAGAGGGTGTGATGGATGGCAGTTATAGGAAGGGAAAAAGCCGCAGATAAATCAGATAGATTGGTTAACTCCAAGAAAGGTAAGAGAGGCAGGCAGGTAATACAGGAGTCTTCTGTGGCTATTCCTATTTCAAACAAGTATGCTGATTTGGAAAATGATGGATTCTCAGGGGAAGGTAGCATGAACAGCCAAGTTTCTGGTATCAAGATTGGCTCTAATGTAATGTGAGATATATCGAGTTCCAAGCAATCAACTGTGTCTGGGGACTCTCTAGTCAGGGGCACAGACAGATGTTTCTGCAGCCAGCAGCGAAAACTCAGAATGGTGTGTTGTTTCCCTGGTGCCAGTATCAAGGATGTCTCAGAGAGGGTGCAGAATATTCTCACAGGGGAGAGGGGCCAGCAGGAGGTCATTATACACATTGGGCACATTGGAACCAATGACATAGGAAGGGAAAAGGATGAGATTCTGAAGGGAGAATATAGAGAGTTAGGCAGGAACTTAAGAAGGAGGTACTTGAGGGTAGTAATATCTGGATTACTTCTGGTGCTATGAGCTAGCGAGGGGAGGAATAGGAGGATAGAGCAGATGAATGCATGGCTGACGAGCTGATGTATGGGAGAAGGATTCACAGTTTTGGATCATTAGAATCTTGTCTGAGGTGGAAGTGACCTGTACAAGAAGGATGGATTGGACCTGAATTGGAAGGTGACTAACATACTGGCAGGGAGATTTACTAGACCTGCTAGGGAGGATTTAAACTAGTAAGGAGGGGGAGTGGGACCCAGGGAGATAGTGAGGAAAGAGATCAATAGGAGACTGGTACAGTTGGGAAAAGAAGTGAGTCAGTCAGGGCAGGCAGGGACAAAACAGAGAACAAGGTAGGACTGATACTGTAGAGGGACACAGCATTCCCTCAGCACTGTGCAGGGATGCAGCATTCCCTCAGTACTTGCAGGGACACAGCATTCCCTCAGTACTGTGCAGGGATGCAGCATTCCCTTATTACTGTTCAGGGATGCAGCATTCCCTCAGTACTGTACAGGGATGCCGCATTCCCTCGGTACTGTGTAAGGATGCCGTGTTCCCTCAGTGCTCTAGAGGGACACACCATTCCCTCAGTATGGTGCAGGGATGCAACATTCCCTCAGCACTGTGCAGGGATGCAGCATTTCCTCAGTATTGTGCAGGGATGTAGCATTCCCTCAGTACTGTGCAGGGGCACAGCATTCCCACATTACTGCGCAGGGACACAGCATTCCCTCATGACTGTGCAGGGATACAGGATTCCCTCAGCACTCTGCAGGGATGCAGCATTCCCTCAGTACTGTGCAGGGAAACAGCATTCCCTCAGCATTGTGCAGGGATGCAGCATTCCCTCATTACTGTGCAGGGATGCAGCATTCCCTCAGTATTGCAGCGATTCAGTATTCCCTTAGTGCTGTTCAGGGATGCAGCATTCCCTCAGTAATACGCAGGGATGCAGCATTCCCTCAGTACTGTCCAAGGATGCAGCATTCCTTTCACTCCTGTGCAGGGATGCAGCATTCCCTCAGCAATGTGCAGAGATAAAACAATCCCTCAGTACTGTGCAGGGACACAGCATTCGTTCAGCAATGTGCAGGGATGCAGCATTCCCACAGTACTCTGCAGGGACATAGCATTCCCACAGTACTGCGCAGGGATGCAGCATTCCCTCAATACTTGCAGTGATTAAGCATTCCCTCAGGACCATGGAGGGATACAGCATTCTCCCTGCACTGTGCATGGCTGCAGTATTTCCCTCAGTACTGTGCGGGGACACAGCATTCCCTTAGCAATGTGTAGGGATGCAGCATTCCCACAGTACTCTGCAGGGACATAGCATTCCCACAGTACTGTGCAGGTATGCAGCATTCTCTCTGTACTGTGCAGGGATGCAGCATTCCCTCAATACTTGCAGGGATTAAGCATTCCCTCAGTAACATGGAGGGATACAGCATTCTCTCTGCGCTGTGCATGGCTGCAGTATTTACTTCAGTACTGTGCAGGGATGCAGCATTCCCTCAGCCCTGTGCAGGGATGCAGCATTCCCACAGTACTCTGTAGGGACATAGCATTCCCACAGTACTGTGCAGGTATGCAGCATTCCCTCAGTACTGTGCAGGGATGTAGCATTCCTTTTGAACTGTGCTAGGATGCAGCATTCCCTTAGTACTATAGAGGGACGCCGCATTCCCTCAGTACTGTGCAGGTATGCAGCATTCCCTCAGAAATGTGCAGGGATGCAGCATTCCCAGAGTACTGTGCTGGGATGCAGCATTCCCTCAGTATGGTGCAGGGATGCATCATTCCCAGAGCACTGTGCAGGGATGCATCATTCCCTCAGCACTGTGCAGGGATGTTGCGTTCCCTCAGCACTGTGCAGGGATTCAGCATTCCCTCAGCACTGTGCAGGGAAGCAACATTACCTCAGTACTGTGCAGAGATTCAGCATTCCCTCAGCACTGTGCAGGGATGTTGCGTTCCCTCAGTACTGTGCAGGGTCACAGCATTCCCTCAGCACTGTGCAGGGAAGCAACATTACCTCAGTACTGTGCAGAGATTCAGCATTCCCTCAGTATGATGCAGGGATGCATCATTCCCAGAGCACTGTGCAGGGATGAAGCATTCCCTCAGTACTGTGCAGGGATGTAGCGTGCCCTCAGTACTGTGAAGGGACACAGAATTCCCTCAGTACTGTGCAGGGATGCAGCATTCCCTCAGCACTGTGCAGGGACACAGCATTCCCTCAGCACTGTGCTAGGATTCAGCATTCCCTCAGTACTGTAGAGTGACACCGCATTCCCTCAGTACTGTGCAGGGACACAGCATTCCCCCAGTACTGTGCAAGGATGCAGCATTCCCTGAGTACTGTAGAGGGACACAGCATTCCCTCAGAGTGTCGAGGGACACAGCATTCCCTCAATACCGAGGATGGATACAGCTTTCTGTATGCACTGTGCTAGGATGCAGCATTCCCTGAGTACTGTAGAGGGACACAGCATTCCCTCAGTAGTGTGCAGGGAAACAGCATTCCCTCAGTACTGAGCAGGCTGCATCATCCCCCCAGCACTGTGCAGGGATTCAGTATTCCCACAGTATGGTGCAGTGATGCATCATCCCCAGAGCACTGTGCAGGGATGCAGCGTTCCCTCAGCACTGTGCAGGGATTCAGCATTCCCTCAGTACTGTGCAGGGATGCATCATTCCCAGAGCACTGTGCAGGGCTGCAGCATTCCATCATTACTGTGCAGGGATGTGGCATTCCCTCATTACTGAGCAGGGATGCAGCATTCCCTCAGTACTGTGCAGTGACACAGCATTCCCTCAGCACTGTGCAGGGATGCAGTATTCCTCAGTACTGTGCAGGGAAGCAACATTCCCTCAGCACTGTGCAAAGATGCAGCATTCCCTGTGTACTGTAGAGGGACACAGCATTCCCTCAGTAGTGTGCAGGGACACAGCATTCCCTCAGTACTGAGCAGGCTGCATCATCCCCTCAGCACTGCGCAGGGATTCAGCATTCCCACAGTATGATACAGGGATGCATCATCCCCAGAGCACTGTGCAGGGATGCATCATCCCCAGAGACTGTGCAGGGATGCAGCCTTCCCTCAGTACTGTGCAGGGATTTAGCATTCCCTCAGTACTGTGCAGGGATACAGTATTCCCTCATTACTGAGCAGGGATGCAGCTTTCCCTCAGTACTGTGCAGGGACGCCGCATTCCCTCAGCACTGTGCAGGGATGCAGTATTCCCACATTACTGAGCAGGGATGCAGCTTTCACTCAGTACTGTGCAGGGATGCAGTATTCCCTCAGTACTGTAGAGGGACACCGCATTCCCTCAGTACTGTGCAGGAACACAGCATTCCCCCAGTACTGTGCAGGGATGCAGCATTCCCTGAGTACTGTAGAGGGACACAGCATTCCCTCAGAGTGTCGAGGGACACAGCATTCCCTCAGTACCAAGGATGGATACAGCTTTCTGTATGCACAGTGCTAGGATGCAGCATTCCCTGAGTACTGTAGAGGGACACAGCATTCCCTCAGTAGTGTGCAGGGAAACAGCATTCTCTCAGAAATGTGCAGGGACACAGCATTCCCTCAGTACTGAGCAGGCTGCATCATCCCCTCAGCACTGCGCAGGGATTCAGCATTCCCTCAGTATGGTGCAGGGATGCATCATCCCCAGAGCACTGTGCAGTGATGCAGCGTTCCCTCAGTATGGTGCAGGGATGCAGCATTCCCTCAGTATGGTGCAGGGATGCATCATTCCCAGAGCACTGTGCAGGGATGCAGCACTCCCTCATTACTGTGCAGGGATGCGGCATTCCCTCATTACTGTGCAGGGACACAGCATTCCCGCAGCACTGTGCAGGGATGCAGTATTCCCTCAGTACTGTGCAGGGAAGCAACATTCCCTCAGTACTGTGCAAAGATTCAGCATTCCCTGAGTAAGGTGCAGGGATGCATCATTCCCAGAGCACTGTGCAGGGATGCAGCATTCCCTCAGTATGGTGCAGGGACGCATCATTCCCAGAGCACTGTGCAGGGACACAGCATTCCCTCAGCAATGTGCAGGGATGCAGCATTCCCTCAGTACCGTGGAGGGATACAGCATTCCCTCAGCACTGTGCATGGCTGCAGTACTTCCCTCATTACTGTGCAGGGACATAGCATTCTCTAAATCCTTGCAGGGATTAAGCATTCCCTCAGCACCGTGCAAGGACACAGCATTCCCTGAGCACTGTGCAGGGATGCAGCATTCCCTCAGTACTGTGCAGGGATTTAGCATTCCCTCAGTACTGTGCAGGGATACAGTATTCCCTCATTACTGAGCAGGGATGCAGCTTTCCCTCAGTACTGTGCAGGGATGCAGTATTCCCTCAGTACTGTGCAGGGATACAGTATTCCCTCATTACTGAGCAAGGGATGTAGCTTTCCCTCAGTACTGTGCAGGGATGCAGTATTCCCTCAGCACTGTGCAGGGATGCAGTGTTCCCTCACTACTGAGCACGGATGCAGCTTTCCCTCAGTACTGTGCAGGGATGCAGTATTCCCTCAGTACTGTGCAGGAAAGCAGCATTTCCTCAGTACTGTGCAGGGATTCAGCATTCCCTCAGTATGATGCAGGGATGCATCATTCCCAGAGCACTGTGCAGGGATGCAGCATTGCATCATTACTGAGCAGGGATGTAGCTTTCCCTCAGTACTGTGCAGGGATACAGCATTCCCACTGCACTGTGCATGGTTGCAGTATTTCCCTCAGTACTGTGCAGGGACATAACATTCTCTAAATACTTGCAGGGATTAAGCATTCCCTCAGCCCTGTGCAGGGACACAGAATTCCCTCAGTACTGTGCAGGAACGCCGCATTCCCTCACTATGGTGCAGGCATGCAGCATTCCCTCAGTCCTGTGCAGGAATGCAGCGCGCCCTCTGTACTGTAGAGAGACACAGCATTCCGTCAGTACTGTGCAGGGACACAGCATTCCCTCAGCACTGCGCAGGGATTCAGCATTCCCTCAGTCTGATGCAGGGATGCATCATTCCCAGAGCACTGTGCAGGGATGCAGCATTCCCTCAGTATGGTGCAGGGATGCAGCATTCCCTCAGTATGGTGCAGGGATGCATCATTCCCAGAGCACTGTGCAGGGATGCAGCATTCCCTCATTACTGTGCAGGGATGCAGCATTCCCTCATTACTGAGCAGGGATGCAGCATTCCCTCAGTACTGTGCAGGGACGCAGCATTCCCGCAGCACTGTGCAGGGATGCAGTATTCCCTCAGTACTGTGCAGGGAAGCAACATTCCCTCAGTACTGTGCAAAGATTCAGCATTCCCTGAGTAAGGTGCAGGGATGCATCATTCCCAGAGCACTGTGCAGGGACACAGCATTCCCTCAGCAATGTGCAGAGATGAAGCATTCCCTCAGTACCGTGGAGGGATACAGCATTCCCTCAGCACTGTGCAGGGATGCAGCATTCCCTCATTACTGAGCGGGGATGCAGCTTTCCCTCAGTACTGTGCAGGGATTTAGCATTCCCTCAGTACTGTGCAGGGACACAGTATTCTCTCATTACTGAGCAGGGATGCAGCTTTCCCTCAGTACTGTGCAGGGAAGCAACATTCCCTCAGTACTGTGCAAAGATTCAGCATTCCCTGAGTAAGGTGCAGGGATGCATCATTCCCAGAGCACTGTGCAGGGACACAGCATTCCCTCAGCAATGTGCAGGGATGCAGCATTCCCTCAGTACCGTGGAGGGATACAGCATTCCCTCAGCACTGTGCAGGGATGCAGCATTCCCTCATTACTGAGCGGGGATGCAGCTTTCCCTCAGTACTGTGCAGGGATTTAGCATTCCCTCAGTACTGTGCAGGGACACAGTATTCCCTCATTACTGAGCAGGGATGCAGCATTCTCTCAGTACTGTGCAGGGACACAGCATTCCCGCAGCACTGCGCAGGGATTCAGCATTCCCTCAGTATGATGCAGGGATGCATCATTCCCAGAGCACTGTGCAGGGATGAAGCATTCCCTCAGTACTGTGCAGGGATGTAGCGTGCCCTCAGTACTGTGAAGGGACACAGAATTCCCTCAGTACTGTGCAGGGATGCAGCATTCCCTCAGCACTGTGCAGGGACACAGCATTCCCTCAGCACTGTGCTAGGATTCAGCATTCCCTCAGTACTGTAGAGTGACACCGCATTCCCTCAGTACTGTGCAGGGACACAGCATTCCCCCAGTACTGTGCAAGGATGCAGCATTCCCTGAGTACTGTAGAGGGACACAGCATTCCCTCAGAGTGTCGAGGGACACAGCATTCCCTCAATACCGAGGATGGATACAGCTTTCTGTATGCACTGTGCTAGGATGCAGCATTCCCTGAGTACTGTAGAGGGACACAGCATTCCCTCAGTAGTGTGCAGGGAAACAGCATTCCCTCAGTACTGAGCAGGCTGCATCATCCCCCCAGCACTGTGCAGGGATTCAGTATTCCCACAGTATGGTGCAGTGATGCATCATCCCCAGAGCACTGTGCAGGGATGCAGCGTTCCCTCAGCACTGTGCAGGGATTCAGCATTCCCTCAGTACTGTGCAGGGATGCATCATTCCCAGAGCACTGTGCAGGGCTGCAGCATTCCATCATTACTGTGCAGGGATGTGGCATTCCCTCATTACTGAGCAGGGATGCAGCATTCCCTCAGTACTGTGCAGTGACACAGCATTCCCTCAGCACTGTGCAGGGATGCAGTATTCCTCAGTACTGTGCAGGGAAGCAACATTCCCTCAGCACTGTGCAAAGATGCAGCATTCCCTGTGTACTGTAGAGGGACACAGCATTCCCTCAGTAGTGTGCAGGGACACAGCATTCCCTCAGTACTGAGCAGGCTGCATCATCCCCTCAGCACTGCGCAGGGATTCAGCATTCCCACAGTATGATACAGGGATGCATCATCCCCAGAGCACTGTGCAGGGATGCATCATCCCCAGAGACTGTGCAGGGATGCAGCCTTCCCTCAGTACTGTGCAGGGATTTAGCATTCCCTCAGTACTGTGCAGGGATACAGTATTCCCTCATTACTGAGCAGGGATGCAGCTTTCCCTCAGTACTGTGCAGGGACGCCGCATTCCCTCAGCACTGTGCAGGGATGCAGTATTCCCACATTACTGAGCAGGGATGCAGCTTTCACTCAGTACTGTGCAGGGATGCAGTATTCCCTCAGTACTGTAGAGGGACACCGCATTCCCTCAGTACTGTGCAGGAACACAGCATTCCCCCAGTACTGTGCAGGGATGCAGCATTCCCTGAGTACTGTAGAGGGACACAGCATTCCCTCAGAGTGTCGAGGGACACAGCATTCCCTCAGTACCAAGGATGGATACAGCTTTCTGTATGCACAGTGCTAGGATGCAGCATTCCCTGAGTACTGTAGAGGGACACAGCATTCCCTCAGTAGTGTGCAGGGAAACAGCATTCTCTCAGAAATGTGCAGGGACACAGCATTCCCTCAGTACTGAGCAGGCTGCATCATCCCCTCAGCACTGCGCAGGGATTCAGCATTCCCTCAGTATGGTGCAGGGATGCATCATCCCCAGAGCACTGTGCAGTGATGCAGCGTTCCCTCAGTATGGTGCAGGGATGCAGCATTCCCTCAGTATGGTGCAGGGATGCATCATTCCCAGAGCACTGTGCAGGGATGCAGCACTCCCCCATTACTGTGCAGGGATGCGGCATTCCCTCATTACTGTGCAGGGACACAGCATTCCCGCAGCACTGTGCAGGGATGCAGTATTCCCTCAGTACTGTGCAGGGAAGCAACATTCCCTCAGTACTGTGCAAAGATTCAGCATTCCCTGAGTAAGGTGCAGGGATGCATCATTCCCAGAGCACTGTGCAGGGATGCAGCATTCCCTCAGTATGGTGCAGGGACGCATCATTCCCAGAGCACTGTGCAGGGACACAGCATTCCCTCAGCAATGTGCAGGGATGCAGCATTCCCTCAGTACCGTGGAGGGATACAGCATTCCCTCAGCACTGTGCATGGCTGCAGTACTTCCCTCATTACTGTGCAGGGACATAGCATTCTCTAAATCCTTGCAGGGATTAAGCATTCCCTCAGCACCGTGCAAGGACACAGCATTCCCTGAGCACTGTGCAGGGATGCAGCATTCCCTCAGTACTGTGCAGGGATTTAGCATTCCCTCAGTACTGTGCAGGGATACAGTATTCCCTCATTACTGAGCAGGGATGCAGCTTTCCCTCAGTACTGTGCAGGGATGCAGTATTCCCTCAGTACTGTGCAGGGATACAGTATTCCCTCATTACTGAGCAAGGGATGTAGCTTTCCCTCAGTACTGTGCAGGGATGCAGTATTCCCTCAGCACTGTGCAGGGATGCAGTGTTCCCTCACTACTGAGCACGGATGCAGCTTTCCCTCAGTACTGTGCAGGGATGCAGTATTCCCTCAGTACTGTGCAGGAAAGCAGCATTTCCTCAGTACTGTGCAGGGATTCAGCATTCCCTCAGTATGATGCAGGGATGCATCATTCCCAGAGCACTGTGCAGGGATGCAGCATTGCATCATTACTGAGCAGGGATGTAGCTTTCCCTCAGTACTGTGCAGGGATACAGCATTCCCACTGCACTGTGCATGGTTGCAGTATTTCCCTCAGTACTGTGCAGGGACATAACATTCTCTAAATACTTGCAGGGATTAAGCATTCCCTCAGCCCTGTGCAGGGACACAGAATTCCCTCAGTACTGTGCAGGAACGCCGCATTCCCTCACTATGGTGCAGGCATGCAGCATTCCCTCAGTCCTGTGCAGGAATGCAGCGCGCCCTCTGTACTGTAGAGAGACACAGCATTCCGTCAGTACTGTGCAGGGACACAGCATTCCCTCAGCACTGCGCAGGGATTCAGCATTCCCTCAGTCTGATGCAGGGATGCATCATTCCCAGAGCACTGTGCAGGGATGCAGCATTCCCTCAGTATGGTGCAGGGATGCAGCATTCCCTCAGTATGGTGCAGGGATGCATCATTCCCAGAGCACTGTGCAGGGATGCAGCATTCCCTCATTACTGTGCAGGGATGCAGCATTCCCTCATTACTGAGCAGGGATGCAGCATTCCCTCAGTACTGTGCAGGGACGCAGCATTCCCGCAGCACTGTGCAGGGATGCAGTATTCCCTCAGTACTGTGCAGGGAAGCAACATTCCCTCAGTACTGTGCAAAGATTCAGCATTCCCTGAGTAAGGTGCAGGGATGCATCATTCCCAGAGCACTGTGCAGGGACACAGCATTCCCTCAGCAATGTGCAGAGATGAAGCATTCCCTCAGTACCGTGGAGGGATACAGCATTCCCTCAGCACTGTGCAGGGATGCAGCATTCCCTCATTACTGAGCGGGGATGCAGCTTTCCCTCAGTACTGTGCAGGGATTTAGCATTCCCTCAGTACTGTGCAGGGACACAGTATTCTCTCATTACTGAGCAGGGATGCAGCTTTCCCTCAGTACTGTGCAGGGAAGCAACATTCCCTCAGTACTGTGCAAAGATTCAGCATTCCCTGAGTAAGGTGCAGGGATGCATCATTCCCAGAGCACTGTGCAGGGACACAGCATTCCCTCAGCAATGTGCAGGGATGCAGCATTCCCTCAGTACCGTGGAGGGATACAGCATTCCCTCAGCACTGTGCAGGGATGCAGCATTCCCTCATTACTGAGCGGGGATGCAGCTTTCCCTCAGTACTGTGCAGGGATTTAGCATTCCCTCAGTACTGTGCAGGGACACAGTATTCCCTCATTACTGAGCAGGGATGCAGCATTCTCTCAGTACTGTGCAGGGACACAGCATTCCCGCAGCACTGCGCAGGGATTCAGCATTCCCTCAGTCTGATGCAGGGATGCATCATCCCCAGAGCACTGTGCAGTGATGCAGCGTTCCCTCAGTATGGTGCAGGGATGCATCATCCCCAGAGCACTGTGCAGTGATGCAGCGTTCCCTCAGTATGGTGCAGGGATGCAGCATTCCCTCAGTATGGTGCAGGGATGCATCATTCCCAGAGCACTGTGCAGGGATGCAGCACTCCCTCATTACTGTGCAGGGATGCGGCATTCCCTCATTACTGTGCAGGGACACAGCATTCCCGCTACACTGTGCAGGGATGCAGTATTCCCTCAGTACTGTGCAGGGAAGCAACATTCCCTCAGTACTGTGCAAAGATTCAGCATTCCCTGAGTAAGGTGCAGGGATGCATCATTCCCAGAGCACTGTGCAGGGATGCAGCATTCCCTCAGTATGGTGCAGGGACGCATCATTCCCAGAGCACTGTGCAGGGACACAGCATTCCCTCAGCAATGTGCAGGGATGCAGCATTCCCTCAGTGCCGTGGAGGGATACAGCATTCCCTCAGCACTGTGCATGGCTGCAGTACTTCCCTCATTACTGTGCAGGGACATAGCATTCTCTAAATCCTTGCAGGGATTAAGCATTCCCTCAGCACCGTGCAAGGACACAGCATTCCCTCAGTACTGTGCAGGGATTTAGCATTCCCTCAGTACTGTGCAGGGATACAGTATTCCCTCATTACTGAGCAGGGATGCAGCTTTCCCTCAGTACTGTGCAGGGATGCAGTATTCCCTCAGTACTGTGCAGAGATACAGTATTCCCTCATTACTGAGCAAGGGATGTAGCTTTCCCTCAGTACTGTGCAGGGATGCAGTATTCCCTCAGCACTGTGCAGGGATGCAGTGTTCCCTCACTACTGAGCACGGATGCAGCTTTCCCTCAGTACTGTGCAGGGATGCAGTATTCCCTCAGTACTGTGCAGGAAAGCAGCATTTCCTCAGTACTGTGCAGGGATTCAGCATTCCCTCAGTATGATGCAGGGATGCATCATTCCCAGAGCACTGTGCAGGGATGCAGCATTGCATCATTACTGAGCAGGGATGTAGCTTTCCCTCAGTACTGTGCAGGGATACAGCATTCCCTCTGCACTGTGCATGGTTGCAGTATTCCCTCAGTACTGTGCAGGGACATAACATTCTCTAAATACTTGCAGGGATTAAGCATTCCCTCAGCCCTGTGCAGGAATGCCGCATTCCCTCACTATGGTGCAGGCATGCAGCATTCCCTCAGTCCTGTGCAGGAATGCAGCGCGCCCTCCGTACTGTAGAGAGACACAGCATTCCTTCAGTACTGTGCAGGGACACAGCATTCCCTCAGTACCGTGCAGGGACACAGCATTCCCTCAGCACTGTACTAGGATGCAGCATTCCCTTAGTACAGTAGAGGGACACAGCATTCCATCAGCACTGTGCAGGGATGCAGCATTCCCTGAGTACTGTAGAGGGACACAGCATTCTCTCAGAAATGTGCAGGGACGCAGCATTCCCTCAGTACTGCGCAGGCTGCATCATCCCCTCAGCACTGCGCAGGGATTCAGCATTCCCTCAGTCTGATGCAGGGATGCATCATTCCCAGAGCACTGTGCAGGGATGCAGCATTCCCTCAGTATGGTGCAGGGATGCAGCATTCCCTCAGTATGGTGCAGGGATGCATCATTCCCAGAGCACTGTGCAGGGATGCAGCATTCCCTCATTACTGTGCAGGGATGCAGCATTCCCTCATTACTGAGCAGGGATGCAGCATTCCCTCAGTACTGTGCAGGGACGCAGCATTCCCGCAGCACTGTGCAGGGATGCAGTATTCCCTCAGTACTGTGCAGGGAAGCAACATTCCCTCAGTACTGTGCAAAGATTCAGCATTCCCTGAGTAAGGTGCAGGGATGCATCATTCCCAGAGCACTGTGCAGGGACACAGCATTCCCTCAGCAATGTGCAGGGATGCAGCATTCCCTCAGTACCGTGGAGGGATACAGCATTCCCTCAGCACTGTGCAGGGATGCAGCATTCCCTCATTACTGAGCGGGGATGCAGCTTTCCCTCAGTACTGTGCAGGGATTTAGCATTCCCTCAGTACTGTGCAGGGACACAGTATTCTCTCATTACTGAGCAGGGATGCAGCTTTCCCTCAGTACTGTGCAGGGATGCAGTATTCCCTCAGTATGATGCAGGGATGCATCATTCCCAGAGCACTGAGCAGGGATGCAGCATTCCCTCATTACTGAGCAGGGATGCAGCTTTCCCTCAGTACTGTGCAGGGATGCAGTATTCCCTCAGTACTGTGCAGGGAAGTAGCATTTTCTCAGTACTGTGCAGGGATTCAGCATTCCCTCAGTATGGTGCAGGGATGCATCCTTCCCAGAGCACTGTGCAGGGATGCAGCATTCCCTCATTACTGAGCAGGGATGCAGCATTCTCTCAGTACTGTGCAGGGACACAGCATTCCCGCAGCACTGCGCAGGGATTCAGCATTCCCTCAGTCTGATGCAGGGATGCATCATCCCCAGAGCACTGTGCAGGGATGCAGCATTCCCAGAGTACTGTGCTGTAATGCAGCATTCCCTCAGCACTGTGCAGGGATGCGGCATTCCCTCATTACTGAGCAGGGATGCAGCATTCCCTCAGCACTGTGCAGGGATACAGCATTCCCTCAGTACTGTGCAGGGATGCAGCATTCCCTCAGTATGTGCAGGGATGCAGCATTCCCTCAGTACTGTGCAGGGTTGCATTATTCCCTCAGTACTGTGCAGGGACACAGCATTCCCTCAGCACTGTGCAGGGATGCAGCATTCCCTCAGTTCTGTGCAGGGATGCATCATTCCCTCAGCACTGTGCAGGGATTCAGCATTCTCTCAGTATGGTGCAGGGATGCATCATTCCCAGAGCACTGTGCAGGGATGCAGCATTCCCTCAGCACTGTGCTTGAATGCAGCATTCCCTCAGTATGTGCAGGGATGCATCATTCCCAGAGCACTGTGCAGGGGTGCAGCATTCCCTCAGCACTGTGCTGGGATGCAGCATTCCCTCAGTATGTGCAGGGATGCATCATTCCTAGAGCACTGTGCAGGGATGCAGCATTCCCTCAGCACTGTGCAAAGATGCATCATTCCTAGAGCACTGTGCAGGGATGCAGTATTCCCTTAGCAATGTGCAGGGATGCGGCATTCCCTCATTACTGAGCAGGAACACAGTATTCCCTCAGTAATGTGCAGGGACACTGCATTCCCTCTGCATTGTAAAGCGACACAGCATTCCCTCAGTACTGTGCAGGGACACAGCATTCCCTCAGCACTGTGCTAGGATGCAGCATTCCCTTAGTACTGTAGAGGGACATCGCATTCCCCCAGTACTGTAGAGGGACATCGCATTCCCCCAGTACTGTGCAGGGACACAGCATTCCCCCAGTACTGTGCAGGGATGCAGCATTCCCTGAGTACTGTAGAGGGACACAGCATTCTCTCAGAAATGTGCAGGGACACAGCATTCCCTCAGTACTGCGCAGGCTGCATCATCCCCGCAGCACTGTGCAGGGATTCAGCATTCCCTCAGTCTGATGCAGGGATGCATCATTCCCAGAGCACTGTGCAGGGATGCAGCATTCCCTCAGTATGGTGCAGGGATGCATCATTCCCAGAGCACTGTGCAGGGATGCAGCATTCCCTCATTACTGTGCAGGGATGCAGCATTCCCTCATTACTGAGCAGGGATGCAGCATTCCCTCAGTACTGTGCAGGGACGCAGCATTCCCGCAGCACTGTGCAGGGATTCAGTATTCCCTCAGTACTGTGCAGGGAAGCAACATTCCCTCAGTACTGTGCAAAGATTCAGCATTCCCTGAGTAAGGTGCAGGGATGCATCATTCCCAGAGCACTGTGCAGGGATACAGCATTCCCTCAGCAATGTGCAGGGATGCAGCATTCCCTCATTACTGAGCGGGGATGCAGCTTTCCCTCAGTACTGTGCAGGGATTTAGCATTCCCTCAGTACTGTGCAGGGACACAGTATTCCCTCATTACTGAGCAGGGATGCAGCATTCTCTCAGTACTGTGCAGGGACACAGCATTCCCGCAGCACTGCGCAGGGATTCAGCATTCCCTCAGTCTAATGCAGGGATGCATCATCCCCAGAGCACTGTGCAGTGATGCAGCGTTCCCTCAGTATGGTGCAGGGATGCATCATCCCCAGAGCACTGTGCAGTGATGCAGCGTTCCCTCAGTATGGTGCAGGGATGCAGCATTCCCTCAGTATGGTGCAGGGATGCATCATTCCCAGAGCACTGTGCAGGGATGCAGCACTCCCTCATTACTGTGCAGGGATGCGGCATTCCCTCATTACTGTGCAGGGACACAGCATTCCCGCTACACTGTGCAGGGATGCAGTATTCCCTCAGTACTGTGCAGGGAAGCAACATTCCCTCAGTACTGTGCAAAGATTCAGCATTCCCTGAGTAAGGTGCAGGGATGCATCATTCCCAGAGCACTGTGCAGGGATGCAGCATTCCCTCAGTATGGTGCAGGGACGCATCATTCCCAGAGCACTGTGCAGGGACACAGCATTCCCTCAGCAATGTGCAGGGATGCAGCATTCCCTCAGTGCCGTGGAGGGATACAGCATTCCCTCAGCACTGTGCATGGCTGCAGTACTTCCCTCATTACTGTGCAGGGACATAGCATTCTCTAAATCCTTGCAGGGATTAAGCATTCCCTCAGCACCGTGCAAGGACACAGCATTCCCTGAGCACTGTGCAGGGATGCAGCATTCCCTCAGTACTGTGCAGGGATTTAGCATTCCCTCAGTACTGTGCAGGGATACAGTATTCCCTCATTACTGAGCAGGGATGCAGCTTTCCCTCAGTACTGTGCAGGGATGCAGTATTCCCTCAGTACTGTGCAGAGATACAGTATTCCCTCATTACTGAGCAAGGGATGTAGCTTTCCCTCAGTACTGTGCAGGGATGCAGTATTCCCTCAGCACTGTGCAGGGATGCAGTGTTCCCTCACTACTGAGCACGGATGCAGCTTTCCCTCAGTACTGTGCAGGGATGCAGTATTCCCTCAGTACTGTGCAGGAAAGCAGCATTTCCTCAGTACTGTGCAGGGATTCAGCATTCCCTCAGTATGATGCAGGGATGCATCATTCCCAGAGCACTGTGCAGGGATGCAGCATTGCATCATTACTGAGCAGGGATGTAGCTTTCCCTCAGTACTGTGCAGGGATACAGCATTCCCTCTGCACTGTGCATGGTTGCAGTATTCCCTCAGTACTGTGCAGGGACATAACATTCTCTAAATACTTGCAGGGATTAAGCATTCCCTCAGCCCTGTGCAGGAATGCCGCATTCCCTCACTATGGTGCAGGCATGCAGCATTCCCTCAGTCCTGTGCAGGAATGCAGCGCGCCCTCCGTACTGTAGAGAGACACAGCATTCCTTCAGTACTGTGCAGGGACACAGCATTCCCTCAGTACCGTGCAGGGACACAGCATTCCCTCAGCACTGTACTAGGATGCAGCATTCCCTTAGTACAGTAGAGGGACACAGCATTCCATCAGCACTGTGCAGGGATGCAGCATTCCCTGAGTACTGTAGAGGGACACAGCATTCTCTCAGAAATGTGCAGGGACGCAGCATTCCCTCAGTACTGCGCAGGCTGCATCATCCCCTCAGCACTGCGCAGGGATTCAGCATTCCCTCAGTCTGATGCAGGGATGCATCATTCCCAGAGCACTGTGCAGGGATGCAGCATTCCCTCAGTATGGTGCAGGGATGCAGCATTCCCTCAGTATGGTGCAGGGATGCATCATTCCCAGAGCACTGTGCAGGGATGCAGCATTCCCTCATTACTGTGCAGGGATGCAGCATTCCCTCATTACTGAGCAGGGATGCAGCATTCCCTCAGTACTGTGCAGGGACGCAGCATTCCCGCAGCACTGTGCAGGGATGCAGTATTCCCTCAGTACTGTGCAGGGAAGCAACATTCCCTCAGTACTGTGCAAAGATTCAGCATTCCCTGAGTAAGGTGCAGGGATGCATCATTCCCAGAGCACTGTGCAGGGACACAGCATTCCCTCAGCAATGTGCAGGGATGCAGCATTCCCTCAGTACCGTGGAGGGATACAGCATTCCCTCAGCACTGTGCAGGGATGCAGCATTCCCTCATTACTGAGCGGGGATGCAGCTTTCCCTCAGTACTGTGCAGGGATTTAGCATTCCCTCAGTACTGTGCAGGGACACAGTATTCTCTCATTACTGAGCAGGGATGCAGCTTTCCCTCAGTACTGTGCAGGGATGCAGTATTCCCTCAGTATGATGCAGGGATGCATCATTCCCAGAGCACTGAGCAGGGATGCAGCATTCCCTCATTACTGAGCAGGGATGCAGCTTTCCCTCAGTACTGTGCAGGGATGCAGTATTCCCTCAGTACTGTGCAGGGAAGTAGCATTTTCTCAGTACTGTGCAGGGATTCAGCATTCCCTCAGTATGGTGCAGGGATGCATCCTTCCCAGAGCACTGTGCAGGGATGCAGCATTCCCTCATTACTGAGCAGGGATGCAGCATTCTCTCAGTACTGTGCAGGGACACAGCATTCCCGCAGCACTGCGCAGGGATTCAGCATTCCCTCAGTCTGATGCAGGGATGCATCATCCCCAGAGCACTGTGCAGGGATGCAGCATTCCCAGAGTACTGTGCTGTAATGCAGCATTCCCTCAGCACTGTGCAGGGATGCGGCATTCCCTCATTACTGAGCAGGGATGCAGCATTCCCTCAGCACTGTGCAGGGATACAGCATTCCCTCAGTACTGTGCAGGGATGCAGCATTCCCTCAGTATGTGCAGGGATGCAGCATTCCCTCAGTACTGTGCAGGGTTGCATTATTCCCTCAGTACTGTGCAGGGACACAGCATTCCCTCAGCACTGTGCAGGGATGCAGCATTCCCTCAGTTCTGTGCAGGGATGCATCATTCCCTCAGCACTGTGCAGGGATTCAGCATTCTCTCAGTATGGTGCAGGGATGCATCATTCCCAGAGCACTGTGCAGGGATGCAGCATTCCCTCAGCACTGTGCTTGAATGCAGCATTCCCTCAGTATGTGCAGGGATGCATCATTCCCAGAGCACTGTGCAGGGGTGCAGCATTCCCTCAGCACTGTGCTGGGATGCAGCATTCCCTCAGTATGTGCAGGGATGCATCATTCCTAGAGCACTGTGCAGGGATGCAGCATTCCCTCAGCACTGTGCAAAGATGCATCATTCCTAGAGCACTGTGCAGGGATGCAGTATTCCCTTAGCAATGTGCAGGGATGCGGCATTCCCTCATTACTGAGCAGGAACACAGTATTCCCTCAGTAATGTGCAGGGACACTGCATTCCCTCTGCATTGTAAAGCGACACAGCATTCCCTCAGTACTGTGCAGGGACACAGCATTCCCTCAGCACTGTGCTAGGATGCAGCATTCCCTTAGTACTGTAGAGGGACATCGCATTCCCCCAGTACTGTAGAGGGACATCGCATTCCCCCAGTACTGTGCAGGGACACAGCATTCCCCCAGTACTGTGCAGGGATGCAGCATTCCCTGAGTACTGTAGAGGGACACAGCATTCTCTCAGAAATGTGCAGGGACACAGCATTCCCTCAGTACTGCGCAGGCTGCATCATCCCCGCAGCACTGTGCAGGGATTCAGCATTCCCTCAGTCTGATGCAGGGATGCATCATTCCCAGAGCACTGTGCAGGGATGCAGCATTCCCTCAGTATGGTGCAGGGATGCATCATTCCCAGAGCACTGTGCAGGGATGCAGCATTCCCTCATTACTGTGCAGGGATGCAGCATTCCCTCATTACTGAGCAGGGATGCAGCATTCCCTCAGTACTGTGCAGGGACGCAGCATTCCCGCAGCACTGTGCAGGGATTCAGTATTCCCTCAGTACTGTGCAGGGAAGCAACATTCCCTCAGTACTGTGCAAAGATTCAGCATTCCCTGAGTAAGGTGCAGGGATGCATCATTCCCAGAGCACTGTGCAGGGATACAGCATTCCCTCAGCAATGTGCAGGGATGCAGCATTCCCTCAGTACCGTGGAGGGATACAGCATTCCCTCAGCACTGTGCAGGGATGCAGCATTCCCTCATTACTGAGCGGGGATGCAGCTTTCCCTCAGTACTGTGCAGGGACACAGTATTCTCTCATTACTGAGCAGGGATGCAGCTTTCCCTCAGTACTGTGCAGGGATGCAGTATTCCCTCAGTATGATGCAGGGATGCATCATTCCCAGAGCACTGTGCAGGGATGCAGCATTCCCTCATTACTGAGCAGGGATGCAGCTTTCCCTCAGTACTGTGCAGGAACACAGTATTCCCTCATTACTGAGCAGGGATGCAGCTTTCCCTCAGCACTGTGCAGGGATGCAGTATTCCCTCAGTACTGTGCAGGGAAGCAGCATTTTCTCAGTACTGTGCAGGGATTCAGCATTCCCTCAGTATGATGCAGGGATGCATCCTTCCCAGAGCACTGTGCAGGGATGCAGCATTCCCTCATTACTGTGCGGGGATGCGGCATTCCCTCATTACTGAGCAGGGATGCAGCATTCTCTCAGTACTGTGCAGGGACACAGCATTCCCGCAGCACTGCGCAGGGATTCAGCATTCCCTCAGTCTGATGCAGGGATGCATCATCCCCAGAGCACTGTGCAGGGATGCAGCATTCCCAGAGTACTGTGCTGTAATGCAGCATGCCCTCAGCACTGTGCAGGGATGCGGCATTCCCTCATTACTGAGCAGGGATGCAGCATTCCCTCAGCACTGTGCAGGGATACAGCATCCCCTCAGTAATGTGCAGGGATGCAGCATTCCCTCAGTATGTGCAGGGATGCAGCATTCCCTCAGTACTGTGCAGGGTTGCATTATTCCCTCAGTACTGTGCAGGGACACAGCATTCCCTCAGCACTGTGCAGGGATGCAGCATTCCCTCAGTTCTGTGCAGGGATGCATCATCCCCTCAGCACTGTGCAGGGATTCAGCATTCTCTCAGTATGGTGCAGGGATGCATCATTCCCAGAGCACTGTGCAGGGATGCAGCATTCCCTCAGCACTGTGCTGGGATGCAGCATTCCCTCAGTATGTGCAGGGATGCATCATTCCCAGAGCACTGTGCAGGGGTGCAGCATTCCCTCAGCACTGTGCTGGGATGCAGCATTCCCTCAGTATGTGCAGGGATGCATCATTCCTAGAGCACTGTGCAGTGATGCATCATTCCTAGAGCACTGTGCAGAGATGCAGTATTCCCTTAGCAAAGTGCAGGGATGCGGCATTCCCTCATTACTGAGCAGGAACACAGTATTCCCTCAGTAATGTGCAGGGACACTGCATTCCCTCTGCATTGTAAAGCGACACAGCATTCCCTCAGTACTGTGCAGGGACACAGCATTCCCTCAGCACTGTGCAGGGATGCAGCATTCCCTGAGTACTGTAGAGGGACACAGCATTCTCTCAGAAATGTGCAGGGACACAGCATTCCCTCAGTACTGCGCAGGCTGCATCATCCCCTCAGCACTGCGCAGGGATTCAGCATTCCCTCAGTCTGATGCAGGGATGCATCATTCCCAGAGCACTGTGCAGGGATGCAGCATTCCCTCAGTATGGTGCAGGGATGCAGCATTCCCTCAGTATGGTGCAGGGATGCATCATTCCCAGAGCACTGTGCAGGGATGCAGCATTCCCTCATTACTGTGCAGGGATGCAGCATTCCCTCATTACTGAGCAGGGATGCAGCATTCCCTCAGTACTGTGCAGGGACGCAGCATTCCCGCAGCACTGTGCAGGGATGCAGTATTCCCTCAGTACTGTGCAGGGAAGCAACATTCCCTCAGTACTGTGCAAAGATTCAGCATTCCCTGAGTAAGGTGCAGGGATGCATCATTCCCAGAGCACTGTGCAGGGACACAGCATTCCCTCAGCAATGTGCAGGGATGCAGCATTCCCTCAGTACCGTGGAGGGATACAGCATTCCCTCAGCACTGTGCAGGGATGCAGCATTCCCTCAGTACCGTGGAGGGATACAGCATTCCCTCAGCACTGTGCAGGGATGCAGCATTCCCTCATTACTGAGCGGGGATGCAGCTTTCCCTCAGTACTGTGCAGGGATTTAGCATTCCCTCAGTACTGTGCAGGGACACAGTATTCTCTCATTACTGAGCAGGGATGCAGCTTTCCCTCAGTACTGTGCAGGGATGCAGTATTCCCTCAGTATGATGCAGGGATGCATCATTCCCAGAGCACTGAGCAGGGATGCAGCATTCCCTCATTACTGAGCAGGGATGCAGCTTTCCCTCAGTACTGTGCAGGGACACAGTATTCCCTCATTACTGAGCAGGGATGCAGCTTTCCCTCAGTACTGTGCAGGGATGCAGTATTCCCTCAGTACTGTGCAGGGAAGTAGCATTTTCTCAGTACTGTGCAGGGATTCAGCATTCCCTCAGTATGGTGCAGGGATGCATCCTTCCCAGAGCACTGTGCAGGGATGCAGCATTCCCTCATTACTGAGCAGGGATGCAGCATTCTCTCAGTACTGTGCAGGGACACAGCATTCCCGCAGCACTGCGCAGGGATTCAGCATTCCCTCAGTCTGATGCAGGGATGCATCATCCCCAGAGCACTGTGCAGGGATGCAGCATTCCCAGAGTACTGTGCTGTAATGCAGCATTCCCTCAGCACTGTGCAGGGATGCGGCATTCCCTCATTACTGAGCAGGGATGCAGCATTCCCTCAGCACTGTGCAGGGATACAGCATTCCCTCAGTACTGTGCAGGGATGCAGCATTCCCTCAGTATGTGCAGGGATGCAGCATTCCCTCAGTACTGTGCATGGTTGCATTATTCCCTCAGTACTGTGCAGGGACACAGCATTCCCTCAGCACTGTGCAGGGATGCAGCATTCCCTCAGTTCTGTGCAGGGATGCATCATTCCCTCAGCACTGTGCAGGGATTCAGCATTCTCTCAGTATGGTGCAGGGATGCATCATTCCCAGAGCACTGTGCAGGGATGCAGCATTCCCTCAGCACTGTGCTTGAATGCAGCATTCCCTCAGTATGTGCAGGGATGCATCATTCCCAGAGCACTGTGCAGGGGTGCAGCATTCCCTCAGCACTGTGCTGGGATGCAGCATTCCCTCAGTATGTGCAGGGATGCATCATTCCTAGAGCACTGTGCAGGGATGCAGCATTCCCTCAGCACTGTGCAAAGATGCATCATTCCTAGAGCACTGTGCAGGGATGCAGTATTCCCTTAGCAATGTGCAGGGATGCGGCATTCCCTCATTACTGAGCAGGAACACAGTGTTCCCTCAGTAATGTGCAGGGACACTGCATTCCCTCTGCATTGTAAAGCGACACAGCATTCCCTCAGTACTGTGCAGGGACACAGCATTCCCTCAGCACTGTGCTAGGATGCAGCATTCCCTTAGTACTGTAGAGGGACATCGCATTCCCCCAGTACTGTAGAGGGACATCGCATTCCCCCAGTACTGTGCAGGGACACAGCATTCCCCCAGTACTGTGCAGGGATGCAGCATTCCCTGAGTACTGTAGAGGGACACAGCATTCTCTCAGAAATGTGCAGGGACACAGCATTCCCTCAGTACTGCGCAGGCTGCATCATCCCCGCAGCACTGTGCAGGGATTCAGCATTCCCTCAGTCTGATGCAGGGATGCATCATTCCCAGAGCACTGTGCAGGGATGCAGCATTCCCAGAGTACTGTGCTGTAATGCAGCATTCCCTCAGCACTGTGCAGGGATGCGGCATTCCCTCATTACTGAGCAGGGATGCAGCATTCCCTCAGCACTGTGCAGGGATACAGCATTCCCTCAGTACTGTGCAGGGATGCAGCATTCCCTCAGTATGTGCAGGGATGCAGCATTCCCTCAGTACTGTGCAGGGTTGCATTATTCCCTCAGTACTGTGCAGGGACACAGCATTCCCTCAGCACTGTGCAGGGATGCAGCATTCCCTCAGTTCTGTGCAGGGATGCATCATTCCCTCAGCACTGTGCAGGGATTCAGCATTCTCTCAGTATGGTGCAGGGATGCATCATTCCCAGAGCACTGTGCAGGGATGCAGCATTCACTCAGCACTGTGCTTGAATGCAGCATTCCCTCAGTATGTGCAGGGATGCATCATTCCCAGAGCACTGTGCAGGGGTGCAGCATTCCCTCAGCACTGTGCTGGGATGCAGCATTCCCTCAGTATGTGCAGGGATGCATCATTCCTAGAGCACTGTGCAGGGATGCAGCATTCCCTCAGCACTGTGCAAAGATGCATCATTCCTAGAGCACTGTGCAGGGATGCAGTATTCCCTTAGCAATGTGCAGGGATGCGGCATTCCCTCATTACTGAGCAGGAACACAGTATTCCCTCAGTAATGTGCAGGGACACTGCATTCCCTCTGCATTGTAAAGCGACACAGCATTCCCTCAGTACTGTGCAGGGACACAGCATTCCCTCAGCACTGTGCTAGGATGCAGCATTCCCTTAGTACTGTAGAGGGACATCGCATTCCCCCAGTACTGTAGAGGGACATCGCATTCCCCCAGTACTGTGCAGGGACACAGCATTCCCCCAGTACTGTGCAGGGATGCAGCATTCCCTGAGTACTGTAGAGGGACACAGCATTCTCTCAGAAATGTGCAGGGACACAGCATTCCCTCAGTACTGCGCAGGCTGCATCATCCCCGCAGCACTGTGCAGGGATTCAGCATTCCCTCAGTCTGATGCAGGGATGCATCATTCCCAGAGCACTGTGCAGGGATGCAGCATTCCCTCAGTATGGTGCAGGGATGCATCATTCCCAGAGCACTGTGCAGGGATGCAGCATTCCCTCATTACTGTGCAGGGATGCAGCATTCCCTCATTACTGAGCAGGGATGCAGCATTCCCTCAGTACTGTGCAGGGACGCAGCATTCCCGCAGCACTGTGCAGGGATTCAGTATTCCCTCAGTACTGTGCAGGGAAGCAACATTCCCTCAGCACTGTGCAAAGATTCAGCATTCCCTGAGTAAGGTGCAGGGATGCATCATTCCCAGAGCACTGTGCAGGGATACAGCATTCCCTCAGCAATGTGCAGGGATGCAGCATTCCCTCAGTACCGTGGAGGGATACAGCATTCCCTCAGCACTGTGCAGGGATGCAGCATTCCCTCATTACTGAGTGGGGATGCAGCTTTCCCTCAGTACTGTGCAGGGACACAGTATTCTCTCATTACTGAGCAGGGATGCAGCTTTCCCTCAGTACTGTGCAGGGATGCAGTATTCCCTCAGTATGATGCAGGGATGCATCATTCCCAGAGCACTGTGCAGGGATGCAGCATTCCCTCATTACTGAGCAGGGATGCAGCTTTCCCTCAGTACTGTGCAGGAACACAGTATTCCCTCATTACTGAGCAGGGATGCAGCTTTCCCTCAGCACTGTGCAGGGATGCAGTATTCCCTCAGTACTGTGCAGGGAAGCAGCATTTTCTCAGTACTGTGCAGGGATTCAGCATTCCCTCAGTATGATGCAGGGATGCATCCTTCCTAGAGCACTGTGCAGGGATGCGGCATTCCCTCATTACTGAGCAGGAACACAGTATTCCCTCAGTAATGTGCAGGGACACTGCATTCCCTCTGCATTGTAAAGCGACACAGCATTCCCTCAGTACTGTGCAGGGACACAGCATTCCCTCAGCACTGTGCTAGGATGCAGCATTCCCTTAGTACTGTAGAGGGACACAGCATTCCCTCAGTAGTGTGCAGGGACACAGCATTCCCTCAGTACTGAGCAGGCTGCATCATCCCCTCAGCACTGCGCAGGGATTCAGCATTCCCACAGTATGATACAGGGATGCATCATCCCCAGAGCACTGTGCAGGGATGCATCATCCCCAGAGACTGTGCAGGGATGCAGCCTTCCCTCAGTACTGTGCAGGGATTTAGCATTCCCTCAGTACTGTGCAGGGATACAGTATTCCCTCATTACTGAGCAGGGATGCAGCTTTCCCTCAGTACTGTGCAGGGACGCCGCATTCCCTCAGCACTGTGCAGGGATGCAGTATTCCCACATTACTGAGCAGGGATGCAGCTTTCACTCAGTACTGTGCAGGGATGCAGTATTCCCTCAGTACTGTAGAGGGACACCGCATTCCCTCAGTACTGTGCAGGAACACAGCATTCCCCCAGTACTGTGCAGGGATGCAGCATTCCCTGAGTACTGTAGAGGGACACAGCATTCCCTCAGAGTGTCGAGGGACACAGCATTCCCTCAGTACCAAGGATGGATACAGCTTTCTGTATGCACAGTGCTAGGATGCAGCATTCCCTGAGTACTGTAGAGGGACACAGCATTCCCTCAGTAGTGTGCAGGGAAACAGCATTCTCTCAGAAATGTGCAGGGACACAGCATTCCCTCAGTACTGAGCAGGCTGCATCATCCCCTCAGCACTGCGCAGGGATTCAGCATTCCCTCAGTATGGTGCAGGGATGCATCATCCCCAGAGCACTGTGCAGTGATGCAGCGTTCCCTCAGTATGGTGCAGGGATGCAGCATTCCCTCAGTATGGTGCAGGGATGCATCATTCCCAGAGCACTGTGCAGGGATGCAGCACTCCCTCATTACTGTGCAGGGATGCGGCATTCCCTCATTACTGTGCAGGGACACAGCATTCCCGCAGCACTGTGCAGGGATGCAGTATTCCCTCAGTACTGTGCAGGGAAGCAACATTCCCTCAGTACTGTGCAAAGATTCAGCATTCCCTGAGTAAGGTGCAGGGATGCATCATTCCCAGAGCACTGTGCAGGGATGCAGCATTCCCTCAGTATGGTGCAGGGACGCATCATTCCCAGAGCACTGTGCAGGGACACAGCATTCCCTCAGCAATGTGCAGGGATGCAGCATTCCCTCAGTACCGTGGAGGGATGCAGCATTCCCTCAGCACTGTGCATGGCTGCAGTACTTCCCTCATTACTGTGCAGGGACATAGCATTCTCTAAATCCTTGCAGGGATTAAGCATTCCCTCAGCACCGTGCAAGGACACAGCATTCCCTGAGCACTGTGCAGGGATGCAGCATTCCCTCAGTACTGTGCAGGGATTTAGCATTCCCTCAGTACTGTGCAGGGATACAGTATTCCCTCATTACTGAGCAGGGATGCAGCTTTCCCTCAGTACTGTGCAGGGATGCAGTATTCCCTCAGTACTGTGCAGGGATACAGTATTCCCTCATTACTGAGCAAGGGATGTAGCTTTCCCTCAGTACTGTGCAGGGATGCAGTATTCCCTCAGCACTGTGCAGGGATGCAGTGTTCCCTCACTACTGAGCACGGATGCAGCTTTCCCTCAGTACTGTGCAGGGATGCAGTATTCCCTCAGTACTGTGCAGGAAAGCAGCATTTCCTCAGTACTGTGCAGGGATTCAGCATTCCCTCAGTATGATGCAGGGATGCATCATTCCCAGAGCACTGTGCAGGGATGCAGCATTGCATCATTACTGAGCAGGGATGTAGCTTTCCCTCAGTACTGTGCAGGGATACAGCATTCCCACTGCACTGTGCATGGTTGCAGTATTTCCCTCAGTACTGTGCAGGGACATAACATTCTCTAAATACTTGCAGGGATTAAGCATTCCCTCAGCCCTGTGCAGGGACACAGAATTCCCTCAGTACTGTGCAGGAACGCCGCATTCCCTCACTATGGTGCAGGCATGCAGCATTCCCTCAGTCCTGTGCAGGAATGCAGCGCGCCCTCTGTACTGTAGAGAGACACAGCATTCCGTCAGTACTGTGCAGGGACACAGCATTCCCTCAGCACTGCGCAGGGATTCAGCATTCCCTCAGTCTGATGCAGGGATGCATCATTCCCAGAGCACTGTGCAGGGATGCAGCATTCCCTCAGTATGGTGCAGGGATGCAGCATTCCCTCAGTATGGTGCAGGGATGCATCATTCCCAGAGCACTGTGCAGGGATGCAGCATTCCCTCATTACTGTGCAGGGATGCAGCATTCCCTCATTACTGAGCAGGGATGCAGCATTCCCTCAGTACTGTGCAGGGACGCAGCATTCCCGCAGCACTGTGCAGGGATGCAGTATTCCCTCAGTACTGTGCAGGGAAGCAACATTCCCTCAGTACTGTGCAAAGATTCAGCATTCCCTGAGTAAGGTGCAGGGATGCATCATTCCCAGAGCACTGTGCAGGGACACAGCATTCCCTCAGCAATGTGCAGGGATGCAGCATTCCCTCAGTACCGTGGAGGGATACAGCATTCCCTCAGCACTGTGCAGGGATGCAGCATTCCCTCATTACTGAGCGGGGATGCAGCTTTCCCTCAGTACTGTGCAGGGATTTAGCATTCCCTCAGTACTGTGCAGGGACACAGTATTCTCTCATTACTGAGCAGGGATGCAGCTTTCCCTCAGTACTGTGCAGGGATGCAGTATTCCCTCAGTATGATGCAGGGATGCATCATTCCCAGAGCACTGAGCAGGGATGCAGCATTCCCTCATTACTGAGCAGGGATGCAGCTTTCCCTCAGTACTGTGCAGGGATGCAGTATTCCCTCAGTACTGTGCAGGGAAGTAGCATTTTCTCAGTACTGTGCAGGGATTCAGCATTCCCTCAGTATGGTGCAGGGATGCATCCTTCCCAGAGCACTGTGCAGGGATGCAGCATTCCCTCATTACTGAGCAGGGATGCAGCATTCTCTCAGTACTGTGCAGGGACACAGCATTCCCGCAGCACTGCGCAGGGATTCAGCATTCCCTCAGTCTGATGCAGGGATGCATCATCCCCAGAGCACTGTGCAGGGATGCAGCATTCCCAGAGTACTGTGCTGTAATGCAGCATTCCCTCAGCACTGTGCAGGGATGCGGCATTCCCTCATTACTGAGCAGGGATGCAGCATTCCCTCAGCACTGTGCAGGGATACAGCATTCCCTCAGTACTGTGCAGGGATGCAGCATTCCCTCAGTATGTGCAGGGATGCAGCATTCCCTCAGTACTGTGCAGGGTTGCATTATTCCCTCAGTACTGTGCAGGGACACAGCATTCCCTCAGCACTGTGCAGGGATGCAGCATTCCCTCAGTTCTGTGCAGGGATGCATCATTCCCTCAGCACTGTGCAGGGATTCAGCATTCTCTCAGTATGGTGCAGGGATGCATCATTCCCAGAGCACTGTGCAGGGATGCAGCATTCCCTCAGCACTGTGCTTGAATGCAGCATTCCCTCAGTATGTGCAGGGATGCATCATTCCCAGAGCACTGTGCAGGGGTGCAGCATTCCCTCAGCACTGTGCTGGGATGCAGCATTCCCTCAGTATGTGCAGGGATGCATCATTCCTAGAGCACTGTGCAGGGATGCAGCATTCCCTCAGCACTGTGCAAAGATGCATCATTCCTAGAGCACTGTGCAGGGATGCAGTATTCCCTTAGCAATGTGCAGGGATGCGGCATTCCCTCATTACTGAGCAGGAACACAGTATTCCCTCAGTAATGTGCAGGGACACTGCATTCCCTCTGCATTGTAAAGCGACACAGCATTCCCTCAGTACTGTGCAGGGACACAGCATTCCCTCAGCACTGTGCAGGGATGCAGCATTCCCTTAGTACTGTAGAGGGACATCGCATTCCCCCAGTACTGTAGAGGGACATCGCATTCCCCCAGTACTGTGCAGGGACACAGCATTCCCCCAGTACTGTGCAGGGATGCAGCATTCCCTGAGTACTGTAGAGGGACACAGCATTCTCTCAGAAATGTGCAGGGACACAGCATTCCCTCAGTACTGCGCAGGCTGCATCATCCCCGCAGCACTGTGCAGGGATTCAGCATTCCCTCAGTCTGATGCAGGGATGCATCATTCCCAGAGCACTGTGCAGGGATGCAGCATTCCCTCAGTATGGTGCAGGGATGCATCATTCCCAGAGCACTGTGCAGGGATGCAGCATTCCCTCATTACTGTGCAGGGATGCAGCATTCCCTCATTACTGAGCAGGGATGCAGCATTCCCTCAGTACTGTGCAGGGACGCAGCATTCCCGCAGCACTGTGCAGGGATTCAGTATTCCCTCAGTACTGTGCAGGGAAGCAACATTCCCTCAGTACTGTGCAAAGATTCAGCATTCCCTGAGTAAGGTGCAGGGATGCATCATTCCCAGAGCACTGTGCAGGGATACAGCATTCCCTCAGCAATGTGCAGGGATGCAGCATTCCCTCAGTACCGTGGAGGGATACAGCATTCCCTCAGCACTGTGCAGGGATGCAGCATTCCCTCATTACTGAGCGGGGATGCAGCTTTCCCTCAGTGCTGTGCAGGGACACAGTATTCTCTCATTACTGAGCAGGGATGCAGCTTTCCCTCAGTACTGTGCAGGGATGCAGTATTCCCTCAGTATGATGCAGGGATGCATCATTCCCAGAGCACTGTGCAGGGATGCAGCATTCCCTCATTACTGAGCAGGGATGCAGCTTTCCCTCAGTACTGTGCAGGAACACAGTATTCCCTCATTACTGAGCAGGGATGCAGCTTTCCCTCAGCACTGTGCAGGGATGCAGTATTCCCTCAGTACTGTGCAGGGAAGCAGCATTTTCTCAGTACTGTGCAGGGATTCAGCATTCCCTCAGTATGATGCAGGGATGCATCCTTCCCAGAGCACTGTGCAGGGATGCAGCATTCCCTCATTACTGTGCGGGGATGCGGCATTCCCTCATTACTGAGCAGGGATGCAGCATTCTCTCAGTACTGTGCAGGGACACAGCATTCCCGCAGCACTGCGCAGGGATTCAGCATTCCCTCAGTCTGATGCAGGGATGCATCATCCCCAGAGCACTGTGCAGGGATGCAGCATTCCCAGAGTACTGTGCTGTAATGCAGCATGCCCTCAGCACTGTGCAGGGATGCGGCATTCCCTCATTACTGAGCAGGGATGCAGCATTCCCTCAGCACTGTGCAGGGATACAGCATCCCCTCAGTAATGTGCAGGGATGCAGCATTCCCTCAGTATGTGCAGGGATGCAGCATTCCCTCAGTACTGTGCAGGGTTGCATTATTCCCTCAGTACTGTGCAGGGACACAGCATTCCCTCAGCACTGTGCAGGGATGCAGCATTCCCTCAGTTCTGTGCAGGGATGCATCATCCCCTCAGCACTGTGCAGGGATTCAGCATTCTCTCAGTATGGTGCAGGGATGCATCATTCCCAGAGCACTGTGCAGGGATGCAGCATTCCCTCAGCACTGTGCTGGGATGCAGCATTCCCTCAGTATGTGCAGGGATGCATCATTCCCAGAGCACTGTGCAGGGGTGCAGCATTCCCTCAGCACTGTGCAGGGGTGCAGCATTCCCTCAGCACTGTGCTGGGATGCAGCATTCCCTCAGTATGTGCAGGGATGCATCATTCCTAGAGCACTGTGCAGTGATGCATCATTCCTAGAGCACTGTGCAGAGATGCAGTATTCCCTTAGCAAAGTGCAGGGATGCGGCATTCCCTCATTACTGAGCAGGAACGCAGTATTCCCTCAGTAATGTGCAGGGACACTGCATTCCCTCTGCATTGTAAAGCGACACAGCATTCCCTCAGTACTGTGCAGGGACACAGCATTCCCTCAGCACTGTGCAGGGATGCAGCATTCCCTGAGTACTGTAGAGGGACACAGCATTCTCTCAGAAATGTGCAGGGACACAGCATTCCCTCAGTACTGCGCAGGCTGCATCATCCCCTCAGCACTGCGCAGGGATTCAGCATTCCCTCAGTCTGATGCAGGGATGCATCATTCCCAGAGCACTGTGCAGGGATGCAGCATTCCCTCAGTATGGTGCAGGGATGCAGCATTCCCTCAGTATGGTGCAGGGATGCATCATTCCCAGAGCACTGTGCAGGGATGCAGCATTCCCTCATTACTGTGCAGGGATGCAGCATTCCCTCATTACTGAGCAGGGATGCAGCATTCCCTCAGTACTGTGCAGGGACGCAGCATTCCCGCAGCACTGTGCAGGGATGCAGTATTCCCTCAGTACTGTGCAGGGAAGCAACATTCCCTCAGTACTGTGCAAAGATTCAGCATTCCCTGAGTAAGGTGCAGGGATGCATCATTCCCAGAGCACTGTACAGGGACACAGCATTCCCTCAGCAATGTGCAGGGATGCAGCATTCCCTCAGTACCGTGGAGGGATACAGCATTCCCTCAGCACTGTGCAGGGATGCAGCATTCCCTCATTACTGAGCGGGGATGCAGCTTTCCCTCAGTACTGTGCAGGGATTTAGCATTCCCTCAGTACTGTGCAGGGACACAGTATTCTCTCATTACTGAGCAGGGATGCAGCTTTCCCTCAGTACTGTGCAGGGATGCAGTATTCCCTCAGTATGATGCAGGGATGCATCATTCCCAGAGCACTGAGCAGGGATGCAGCATTCCCTCATTACTGAGCAGGGATGCAGCTTTCCCTCAGTACTGTGCAGGGACACAGTATTCCCTCATTACTGAGCAGGGATGCAGCTTTCCCTCAGTACTGTGCAGGGATGCAGTATTCCCTCAGTACTGTGCAGGGAAGTAGCATTTTCTCAGTACTGTGCAGGGATTCAGCATTCCCTCAGTATGGTGCAGGGATGCATCCTTCCCAGAGCACTGTGCAGGGATGCAGCATTCCCTCATTACTGAGCAGGGATGCAGCATTCTCTCAGTACTGTGCAGGGACACAGCATTCCCGCAGCACTGCGCAGGGATTCAGCATTCCCTCAGTCTGATGCAGGGATGCATCATCCCCAGAGCACTGTGCAGGGATGCAGCATTCCCAGAGTACTGTGCTGTAATGCAGCATTCCCTCAGCACTGTGCAGGGATGCGGCATTCCCTCATTACTGAGCAGGGATGCAGCATTCCCTCAGCACTGTGCAGGGATACAGCATTCCCTCAGTACTGTGCAGGGATGCAGCATTCCCTCAGTATGTGCAGGGATGCAGCATTCCCTCAGTACTGTGCATGGTTGCATTATTCCCTCAGTACTGTGCAGGGACACAGCATTCCCTCAGCACTGTGCAGGGATGCAGCATTCCCTCAGTTCTGTGCAGGGATGCATCATTCCCTCAGCACTGTGCAGGGATTCAGCATTCTCTCAGTATGGTGCAGGGATGCATCATTCCCAGAGCACTGTGCAGGGATGCAGCATTCCCTCAGCACTGTGCTTGAATGCAGCATTCCCTCAGTATGTGCAGGGATGCATCATTCCCAGAGCACTGTGCAGGGGTGCAGCATTCCCTCAGCACTGTGCTGGGATGCAGCATTCCCTCAGTATGTGCAGGGATGCATCATTCCTAGAGCACTGTGCAGGGATGCAGCATTCCCTCAGCACTGTGCAAAGATGCATCATTCCTAGAGCACTGTGCAGGGATGCAGTATTCCCTTAGCAATGTGCAGGGATGCGGCATTCCCTCATTACTGAGCAGGAACACAGTATTCCCTCAGTAATGTGCAGGGACACTGCATTCCCTCTGCATTGTAAAGCGACACAGCATTCCCTCAGTACTGTGCAGGGACACAGCATTCCCTCAGCACTGTGCTAGGATGCAGCATTCCCTTAGTACTGTAGAGGGACATCGCATTCCCCCAGTACTGTAGAGGGACATCGCATTCCCCCAGTACTGTGCAGGGACACAGCATTCCCCCAGTACTGTGCAGGGATGCAGCATTCCCTGAGTACTGTAGAGGGACACAGCATTCTCTCAGAAATGTGCAGGGACACAGCATTCCCTCAGTACTGCGCAGGCTGCATCATCCCCGCAGCACTGTGCAGGGATTCAGCATTCCCTCAGTCTGATGCAGGGATGCATCATTCCCAGAGCACTGTGCAGGGATGCAGCATTCCCAGAGTACTGTGCTGTAATGCAGCATTCCCTCAGCACTGTGCAGGGATGCGGCATTCCCTCATTACTGAGCAGGGATGCAGCATTCCCTCAGCACTGTGCAGGGATACAGCATTCCCTCAGTACTGTGCAGGGATGCAGCATTCCCTCAGTATGTGCAGGGATGCAGCATTCCCTCAGTACTGTGCAGGGTTGCATTATTCCCTCAGTACTGTGCAGGGACACAGCATTCCCTCAGCACTGTGCAGGGATGCAGCATTCCCTCAGTTCTGTGCAGGGATGCATCATTCCCTCAGCACTGTGCAGGGATTCAGCATTCTCTCAGTATGGTGCAGGGATGCATCATTCCCAGAGCACTGTGCAGGGATGCAGCATTCCCTCAGCACTGTGCTTGAATGCAGCATTCCCTCAGTATGTGCAGGGATGCATCATTCCCAGAGCACTGTGCAGGGGTGCAGCATTCCCTCAGCACTGTGCTGGGATGCAGCATTCCCTCAGTATGTGCAGGGATGCATCATTCCTAGAGCACTGTGCAGGGATGCAGCATTCCCTCAGCACTGTGCAAAGATGCATCATTCCTAGAGCACTGTGCAGGGATGCAGTATTCCCTTAGCAATGTGCAGGGATGCGGCATTCCCTCATTACTGAGCAGGAACACAGTATTCCCTCAGTAATGTGCAGGGACACTGCATTCCCTCTGCATTGTAAAGCGACACAGCATTCCCTCAGTACTGTGCAGGGACACAGCATTCCCTCAGCACTGTGCTAGGATGCAGCATTCCCTTAGTACTGTAGAGGGACATCGCATTCCCCCAGTACTGTAGAGGGACATCGCATTCCCCCAGTACTGTGCAGGGACACAGCATTCCCCCAGTACTGTGCAGGGATGCAGCATTCCCTGAGTACTGTAGAGGGACACAGCATTCTCTCAGAAATGTGCAGGGACACAGCATTCCCTCAGTACTGCGCAGGCTGCATCATCCCCGCAGCACTGTGCAGGGATTCAGCATTCCCTCAGTCTGATGCAGGGATGCATCATTCCCAGAGCACTGTGCAGGGATGCAGCATTCCCTCAGTATGGTGCAGGGATGCATCATTCCCAGAGCACTGTGCAGGGATGCAGCATTCCCTCATTACTGTGCAGGGATGCAACATTCCCTCATTACTGAGCAGGGATGCAGCATTCCCTCAGTACTGTGCAGGGACGCAGCATTCCCGCAGCACTGTGCAGGGATTCAGTATTCCCTCAGTACTGTGCAGGGAAGCAACATTCCCTCAGCACTGTGCAAAGATTCAGCATTCCCTGAGTAAGGTGCAGGGATGCATCATTCCCAGAGCACTGTGCAGGGATACAGCATTCCCTCAGCAATGTGCAGGGATGCAGCATTCCCTCAGTACCGTGGAGGGATACAGCATTCCCTCAGCACTGTGCAGGGATGCAGCATTCCCTCATTACTGAGTGGGGATGCAGCTTTCCCTCAGTACTGTGCAGGGACACAGTATTCTCTCATTACTGAGCAGGGATGCAGCTTTCCCTCAGTACTGTGCAGGGATGCAGTATTCCCTCAGTATGATGCAGGGATGCATCATTCCCAGAGCACTGTGCAGGGATGCAGCATTCCCTCATTACTGAGCAGGGATGCAGCTTTCCCTCAGTACTGTGCAGGAACACAGTATTCCCTCATTACTGAGCAGGGATGCAGCTTTCCCTCAGCACTGTGCAGGGATGCAGTATTCCCTCGGTACTGTGCAGGGAAGCAGCATTTTCTCAGTACTGTGCAGGGATTCAGCATTCCCTCAGTATGATGCAGGGATGCATCCTTCCTAGAGCACTGTGCAGGGATGCGGCATTCCCTCATTACTGAGCAGGAACACAGTATTCCCTCAGTAATGTGCAGGGACACTGCATTCCCTCTGCATTGTAAAGCGACACAGCATTCCCTCAGTACTGTGCAGGGACACAGCATTCCCTCAGCACTGTGCAGGGATGCAGCATTCCCTTAGTACTGTAGAGGGACATCGCATTCCCCCAGTACTGTAGAGGGACATCGCATTCCCCCAGTACTGTGCAGGGACACAGCATTCCCCCAGTACTGTGCAGGGATGCAGCATTCCCTGAGTACTGTAGAGGGACACAGCATTCTCTCAGAAATGTGCAGGGACACAGCATTCCCTCAGTACTGCGCAGGCTGCATCATCCCCGCAGCACTGTGCAGGGATTCAGCATTCCCTCAGTCTGATGCAGGGATGCATCATTCCCAGAGCACTGTGCAGGGATGCAGCATTCCCTCAGTATGGTGCAGGGATGCATCATTCCCAGAGCACTGTGCAGGGATGCAGCATTCCCTCATTACTGTGCAGGGATGCAGCATTCCCTCATTACTGAGCAGGGATGCAGCATTCCCTCAGTACTGTGCAGGGACGCAGCATTCCCGCAGCACTGTGCAGGGATTCAGTATTCCCTCAGTACTGTGCAGGGAAGCAACATTCCCTCAGTACTGTGCAAAGATTCAGCATTCCCTGAGTAAGGTGCAGGGATGCATCATTCCCAGAGCACTGTGCAGGGATACAGCATTCCCTCAGCAATGTGCAGGGATGCAGCATTCCCTCAGTACCGTGGAGGGATACAGCATTCCCTCAGCACTGTGCAGGGATGCAGCATTCCCTCATTACTGAGCGGGGATGCAGCTTTCCCTCAGTACTGTGCAGGGACACAGTATTCTCTCATTACTGAGCAGGGATGCAGCTTTCCCTCAGTACTGTGCAGGGATGCAGTATTCCCTCAGTATGATGCAGGGATGCATCATTCCCAGAGCACTGTGCAGGGATGCAGCATTCCCTCATTACTGAGCAGGGATGCAGCTTTCCCTCAGTACTGTGCAGGAACACAGTATTCCCTCATTACTGAGCAGGGATGCAGCTTTCCCTCAGCACTGTGCAGGGATGCAGTATTCCCTCAGTACTGTGCAGGGAAGCAGCATTTTCTCAGTACTGTGCAGGGATTCAGCATTCCCTCAGTATGATGCAGGGATGCATCCTTCCCAGAGCACTGTGCAGGGATGCAGCATTCCCTCATTACTGTGCGGGGATGCGGCATTCCCTCATTACTGAGCAGGGACACAGCATTCCCGCAGCACTGCGCAGGGATTCAGCATTCCCTCAGTCTGATGCAGGGATGCATCATCCCCAGAGCACTGTGCAGGGATGCAGCATTCCCAGAGTACTGTGCTGTAATGCAGCATGCCCTCAGCACTGTGCAGGGATGCGGCATTCCCTCATTACTGAGCAGGGATGCAGCATTCCCTCAGCACTGTGCAGGGATACAGCATTCCCGCAGCACTGCGCAGGGATTCAGCATTCCCTCAGTCTGATGCAGGGATGCATCATCCCCAGAGCACTGTGCAGGGATGCAGCATTCCCAGAGTACTGTGCTGTAATGCAGCATGCCCTCAGCACTGTGCAGGGATGCGGCATTCCCTCATTACTGAGCAGGGATGCAGCATTCCCTCAGCACTGTGCAGGGATACAGCATCCCCTCAGTAATGTGCAGGGATGCAGCATTCCCTCAGTATGTGCAGGGATGCAGCATTCCCTCAGTACTGTGCAGGGTTGCATTATTCCCTCAGTACTGTGCAGGGACACAGCATTCCCTCAGCACTGTGCAGGGATGCAGCATTCCCTCAGTTCTGTGCAGGGATGCATCATCCCCTCAGCACTGTGCAGGGATTCAGCATTCTCTCAGTATGGTGCAGGGATGCATCATTCCCAGAGCACTGTGCAGGGATGCAGCATTCCCTCAGCACTGTGCTGGGATGCAGCATTCCCTCAGTATGTGCAGGGATGCATCATTCCCAGAGCACTGTGCAGGGGTGCAGCATTCCCTCAGCACTGTGCTGGGATGCAGCATTCCCTCAGTATGTGCAGGGATGCATCATTCCTAGAGCACTGTGCAGTGATGCATCATTCCTAGAGCACTGTGCAGAGATGCAGTATTCCCTTAGCAAAGTGCAGGGATGCGGCATTCCCTCATTACTGAGCAGGAACACAGTATTCCCTCAGTAATGTGCAGGGACACTGCATTCCCTCTGCATTGTAAAGCGACACAGCATTCCCTCAGTACTGTGCAGGGACACAGCATTCCCTCAGCACTGTGCAGGGATGCAGCATTCCCTTAGTACTGTAGAGGGACACAGCATTCTCTCAGAAATGTGCAGGGACACAGCATTCCCTCAGTACTGCGCAGGCTGCATCATCCCCTCAGCACTGCGCAGGGATTCAGCATTCCCTCAGTCTGATGCAGGGATGCATCATTCCCAGAGCACTGTGCAGGGATGCAGCATTCCCTCAGTATGGTGCAGGGATGCAGCATTCCCTCAGTATGGTGCAGGGATGCATCATTCCCAGAGCACTGTGCAGGGATGCAGCATTCCCTCATTACTGTGCAGGGATGCAGCATTCCCTCATTACTGAGCAGGGATGCAGCATTCCCTCAGTACTGTGCAGGGACGCAGCATTCCCGCAGCACTGTGCAGGGATGCAGTATTCCCTCAGTACTGTGCAGGGAAGCAACATTCCCTCAGTACTGTGCAAAGATTCAGCATTCCCTGAGTAAGGTGCAGGGATGCATCATTCCCAGAGCACTGTGCAGGGACACAGCATTCCCTCAGCAATGTGCAGGGATGCAGCATTCCCTCAGTACCGTGGAGGGATACAGCATTCCCTCAGCACTGTGCAGGGATGCAGCATTCCCTCATTACTGAGCGGGGATGCAGCTTTCCCTCAGTACTGTGCAGGGATTTAGCATTCCCTCAGTACTGTGCAGGGACACAGTATTCTCTCATTACTGAGCAGGGATGCAGCTTTCCCTCAGTACTGTGCAGGGATGCAGTATTCCCTCAGTATGATGCAGGGATGCATCATTCCCAGAGCACTGAGCAGGGATGCAGCATTCCCTCATTACTGAGCAGGGATGCAGCTTTCCCTCAGTACTGTGCAGGGACACAGTATTCCCTCATTACTGAGCAGGGATGCAGCTTTCCCTCAGTACTGTGCAGGGATGCAGTATTCCCTCAGTACTGTGCAGGGAAGTAGCATTTTCTCGGTACTGTGCAGGGATTCAGCATTCCCTCAGTATGGTGCAGGGATGCATCCTTCCCAGAGCACTGTGCAGGGATGCAGCATTCCCTCATTACTGAGCAGGGATGCAGCATTCTCTCAGTACTGTGCAGGGACACAGCATTCCCGCAGCACTGCGCAGGGATTCAGCATTCCCTCAGTCTGATGCAGGGATGCATCATCCCCAGAGCACTGTGCAGGGATGCAGCATTCCCAGAGTACTGTGCTGTAATGCAGCATTCCCTCAGCACTGTGCAGGGATGCGGCATTCCCTCATTACTGAGCAGGGATGCAGCATTCCCTCAGCACTGTGCAGGGATACAGCATTCCCTCAGTACTGTGCAGGGATGCAGCATTCCCTCAGTATGTGCAGGGATGCAGCATTCCCTCAGTACTGTGCAGGGTTGCATTATTCCCTCAGTACTGTGCAGGGACACAGCATTCCCTCAGCACTGTGCAGGGATGCAGCATTCCCTCAGTTCTGTGCAGGGATGCATCATTCCCTCAGCACTGTGCAGGGATTCAGCATTCTCTCAGTATGGTGCAGGGATGCATCATTCCCAGAGCACTGTGCAGGGATGCAGCATTCCCTCAGCACTGTGCTTGAATGCAGCATTCCCTCAGTATGTGCAGGGATGCATCATTCCCAGAGCACTGTGCAGGGGTGCAGCATTCCCTCAGCACTGTGCTGGGATGCAGCATTCCCTCAGTATGTGCAGGGATGCATCATTCCTAGAGCACTGTGCAGGGATGCAGCATTCCCTCAGCACTGTGCAAAGATGCATCATTCCTAGAGCACTGTGCAGGGATGCAGTATTCCCTTAGCAATGTGCAGGGATGCGGCATTCCCTCATTACTGAGCAGGAACACAGTATTCCCTCAGTAATGTGCAGGGACACTGCATTCCCTCTGCATTGTAAAGCGACACAGCATTCCCTCAGTACTGTGCAGGGACACAGCATTCCCTCAGCACTGTGCAGGGATGCAGCATTCCCTTAGTACTGTAGAGGGACATCGCATTCCCCCAGTACTGTAGAGGGACATCGCATTCCCCCAGTACTGTGCAGGGACACAGCATTCCCCCAGTACTGTGCAGGGATGCAGCATTCCCTGAGTACTGTAGAGGGACACAGCATTCTCTCAGAAATGTGCAGGGACACAGCATTCCCTCAGTACTGCGCAGGCTGCATCATCCCCGCAGCACTGTGCAGGGATTCAGCATTCCCTCAGTCTGATGCAGGGATGCATCATTCCCAGAGCACTGTGCAGGGATGCAGCATTCCCTCAGTATGGTGCAGGGATGCATCATTCCCAGAGCACTGTGCAGGGATGCAGCATTCCCTCATTACTGTGCAGGGATGCAGCATTCCCTCATTACTGAGCAGGGATGCAGCATTCCCTCAGTACTGTGCAGGGACGCAGCATTCCCGCAGCACTGTGCAGGGATTCAGTATTCCCTCAGTACTGTGCAGGGAAGCAACATTCCCTCAGTACTGTGCAAAGATTCAGCATTCCCTGAGTAAGGTGCAGGGATGCATCATTCCCAGAGCACTGTGCAGGGATACAGCATTCCCTCAGCAATGTGCAGGGATGCAGCATTCCCTCAGTACCGTGGAGGGATACAGCATTCCCTCAGCACTGTGCAGGGATGCAGCATTCCCTCATTACTGAGCGGGGATGCAGCTTTCCCTCAGTACTGTGCAGGGACACAGTATTCTCTCATTACTGAGCAGGGATGCAGCTTTCCCTCAGTACTGTGCAGGGATGCAGTATTCCCTCAGTATGATGCAGGGATGCATCATTCCCAGAGCACTGTGCAGGGATGCAGCATTCCCTCATTACTGAGCAGGGATGCAGCTTTCCCTCAGTACTGTGCAGGAACACAGTATTCCCTCATTACTGAGCAGGGATGCAGCTTTCCCTCAGCACTGTGCAGGGATGCAGTATTCCCTCAGTACTGTGCAGGGAAGCAGCATTTTCTCAGTACTGTGCAGGGATTCAGCATTCCCTCAGTATGATGCAGGGATGCATCCTTCCCAGAGCACTGTGCAGGGATGCAGCATTCCCTCATTACTGTGCGGGGATGCGGCATTCCCTCATTACTGAGCAGGGATGCAGCATTCTCTCAGTACTGTGCAGGGACACAGCATTCCCGCAGCACTGCGCAGGGATTCAGCATTCCCTCAGTCTGATGCAGGGATGCATCATCCCCAGAGCACTGTGCAGGGATGCAGCATTCCCAGAGTACTGTGCTGTAATGCAGCATGCCCTCAGCACTGTGCAGGGATGCGGCATTCCCTCATTACTGAGCAGGGATGCAGCATTCCCTCAGCACTGTGCAGGGATACAGCATCCCCTCAGTAATGTGCAGGGATGCAGCATTCCCTCAGTATGTGCAGGGATGCAGCATTCCCTCAGTACTGTGCAGGGTTGCATTATTCCCTCAGTACTGTGCAGGGACACAGCATTCCCTCAGCACTGTGCAGGGATGCAGCATTCCCTCAGTTCTGTGCAGGGATGCATCATCCCCTCAGCACTGTGCAGGGATTCAGCATTCTCTCAGTATGGTGCAGGGATGCATCATTCCCAGAGCACTGTGCAGGGATGCAGCATTCCCTCAGCACTGTGCTGGGATGCAGCATTCCCTCAGTATGTGCAGGGATGCATCATTCCCAGAGCACTGTGCAGGGGTGCAGCATTCCCTCAGCACTGTGCTGGGATGCAGCATTCCCTCAGTATGTGCAGGGATGCATCATTCCTAGAGCACTGTGCAGTGATGCATCATTCCTAGAGCACTGTGCAGAGATGCAGTATTCCCTTAGCAAAGTGCAGGGATGCGGCATTCCCTCATTACTGAGCAGGAACACAGTATTCCCTCAGTATTGTGCAGGGACACTGCATTCCCTCTGCATTGTAAAGCGACACAGCATTCCCTCAGTACTGTGCAGGGACACAGCATTCCCTCAGCACTGTGCAGGGATGCAGCATTCCCTGAGTACTGTAGAGGGACACAGCATTCTCTCAGAAATGTGCAGGGACACAGCATTCCCTCAGTACTGCGCAGGCTGCATCATCCCCTCAGCACTGCGCAGGGATTCAGCATTCCCTCAGTCTGATGCAGGGATGCATCATTCCCAGAGCACTGTGCAGGGATGCAGCATTCCCTCAGTATGGTGCAGGGATGCAGCATTCCCTCAGTATGGTGCAGGGATGCATCATTCCCAGAGCACTGTGCAGGGATGCAGCATTCCCTCATTACTGTGCAGGGATGCAGCATTCCCTCATTACTGAGCAGGGATGCAGCATTCCCTCAGTACTGTGCAGGGACGCAGCATTCCCGCAGCACTGTGCAGGGATGCAGTATTCCCTCAGTACTGTGCAGGGAAGCAACATTCCCTCAGTACTGTGCAAAGATTCAGCATTCCCTGAGTAAGGTGCAGGGATGCATCATTCCCAGAGCACTGTGCAGGGACACAGCATTCCCTCAGCAATGTGCAGGGATGCAGCATTCCCTCAGTACCGTGGAGGGATACAGCATTCCCTCAGCACTGTGCAGGGATGCAGCATTCCCTCATTACTGAGCGGGGATGCAGCTTTCCCTCAGTACTGTGCAGGGATTTAGCATTCCCTCAGTACTGTGCAGGGACACAGTATTCTCTCATTACTGAGCAGGGATGCAGCTTTCCCTCAGTACTGTGCAGGGATGCAGTATTCCCTCAGTATGATGCAGGGATGCATCATTCCCAGAGCACTGAGCAGGGATGCAGCATTCCCTCATTACTGAGCAGGGATGCAGCTTTCCCTCAGTACTGTGCAGGGACACAGTATTCCCTCATTACTGAGCAGGGATGCAGCTTTCCCTCAGTACTGTGCAGGGATGCAGTATTCCCTCAGTACTGTGCAGGGAAGCAGCATTTTCTCAGTACTCTGCAGGGATTCAGCATTCCCTCAGTATGGTGCAGGGATGCATCCTTCCCAGAGCACTGTGCAGGGATGCAGCATTCCCTCATTACTGAGCAGGGATGCAGCATTCTCTCAGTACTGTGCAGGGACACAGCATTCCCGCAGCACTGCGCAGGGATTCAGCATTCCCTCAGTCTGATGCAGGGATGCATCATCCCCAGAGCACTGTGCAGGGATGCAGCATTCCCAGAGTACTGTGCTGTAATGCAGCATTCCCTCAGCACTGTGCAGGGATGCGGCATTCCCTCATTACTGAGCAGGGATGCAGCATTCCCTCAGCACTGTGCAGGGATGCAGCATTCCCTCAGCACTGTGCAGGGATACAGCATTCCCTCAGTACTGTGCAGGGATGCAGCATTCCCTCAGTATGTGCAGGGATGCAGCATTCCCTCAGTACTGTGCAGGGTTGCATTATTCCCTCAGTACTGTGCAGGGACACAGCATTCCCTCAGCACTGTGCAGGGATGCAGCATTCCCTCAGTTCTGTGCAGGGATGCATCATTCCCTCAGCACTGTGCAGGGATTCAGCATTCTCTCAGTATGGTGCAGGGATGCATCATTCCCAGAGCACTGTGCAGGGATGCAGCATTCCCTCAGCACTGTGCTTGAATGCAGCATTCCCTCAGTATGTGCAGGGATGCATCATTCCCAGAGCACTGTGCAGGGGTGCAGCATTCCCTCAGCACTGTGCTGGGATGCAGCATTCCCTCAGTATGTGCAGGGATGCATCATTCCTAGAGCACTGTGCAGGGATGTAGCATTCCCTCAGCACTGTGCAGGGATGCAGTATTCCCTCAGTATGATGCAGGGATGTAGCATTCCCTCAGCACTGTGCAAAGATGCATCATTCCTAGAGCACTGTGCAGGGATGCAGTATTCCCTTAGCAATGTGCAGGGATGCGGCATTCCCTCATTACTGAGCAGGAACACAGTATTCCCTCAGTAATGTGCAGGGACACTGCATTCCCTCTGCATTGTAAAGCGACACAGCATTCCCTCAGTACTGTGCAGGGACACAGCATTCCCTCAGCACTGTGCAGGGATGCAGCATTCCCTTAGTACTGTAGAGGGACATCGCATTCCCCCAGTACTGTGCAGGGACACAGCATTCCCCCAGTACTGTGCAGGGACACAGCATTCCCCCAGTACTGTGCAGGGATGCAGCATTCCCTGAGTACTGTAGAGGGACACAGCATTCTCTCAGAAATGTGCAGGGACACAGCATTCCCTCAGTACTGCGCAGGCTGCATCATCCCCGCAGCACTGCGCAGGGATTCAGCATTCCCTCAGTCTGATGCAGGGATGCATCATTCCCAGAGCACTGTGCAGGGATGCAGCATTCCCTCAGTATGGTGCAGGGATGCATCATTCCCAGAGCACTGTGCAGGGATGCAGCATTCCCTCATTACTGTGCAGGGACGCAGCATTCCCGCAGCACTGTGCAGGGATGCAGTATTCCCTCAGTACTGTGCAGGGAAGCAACATTCCCTCAGTACTGTGCAAAGATTCAGCATTCCCTGAGTAAGGTGCAGGGATGCATCATTCCCAGAGCACTGTGCAGGGACACAGCATTCCCTCAGCAATGTGCAGGGATGCAGCATTCCCTCAGTACCGTGGAGGGATACAGCATTCCCTCAGCACTGTGCAGGGATGCAGCATTCCCTCATTACTGAGCGGGGATGCAGCTTTCCCTCAGTACTGTGCAGGGACACAGTATTCTCTCATTACTGAGCAGGGATGCAGCTTTCCCTCAGTACTGTGCAGGGATGCAGTATTCCCTCAGTATGATGCAGGGATGCATCATTCCCAGAGCACTGTGCAGGGATGCAGCATTCCCTCATTACTGAGCAGGGATGCAGCTTTCCCTCAGTACTGTGCAGGAACACAGTATTCCCTCATTACTGAGCAGGGATGCAGCTTTCCCTCAGCACTGTGCAGGGATGCAGTATTCCCTCAGTACTGTGCAGGGAAGCAGCATTTTCTCAGTACTGTGCAGGGATTCAGCATTCCCTCAGTATGATGCAGGGATGCATCCTTCCCAGAGCACTGTGCAGGGATGCAGCATTCCCTCATTACTGAGCAGGGATGCAGCATTCTCTCAGTACTGTGCAGGGACACAGCATTCCCGCAGCACTGCGCAGGGATTCAGCATTCCCTCAGTCTGATGCAGGGATGCATCATCCCCAGAGCACTGTGCAGGGATGCAGCATTCCCAGAGTACTGTGCTGTAATGCAGCATGCCCTCAGCACTGTGCAGGGATGCGGCATTCCCTCATTACTGAGCAGGGATGCAGCATTCCCTCAGCACTGTGCAGGGATCCAGCATCCCCTCAGTACTGTGCAGGGATGCAGCATTCCCTCAGTATGTGCAGGGATGCAGCATTCCCTCAGTACTGTGCAGGGTTGCATTATTCCCTCAGTACTGTGCAGGGACACAGCATTCCCTCAGCACTGTGCAGGGATGCAGCATTCCCTCAGTTCTGTGCAGGGATGCATCATCCCCTCAGCACTGTGCAGGGATTCAGCATTCTCTCAGTATGGTGCAGGGATGCATCATTCCCTGAGCACTGTGCAGGGATGCAGCATTCCCTCAGCACTGTGCTGGGATGCAGCATTCCCTCAGTATGTGCAGGGATGCATCATTCCCAGAGCACTGTGCAGGGGTGCAGCATTCCCTCAGCACTGTGCTGGGATGCAGCATTCCCTCAGTATGTGCAGGGATGCATCATTCCTAGAGCACTGTGCAGTGATGCATCATTCCTAGAGCACTGTGCAGAGATGCAGTATTCCCTTAGCAAAGTGCAGGGATGCGGCATTCCCTCATTACTGAGCAGGAACACAGTATTCCCTCAGTAATGTGCAGGGACACTGCATTCCCTCTGCATTGTAAAGCGACACAGCATTCGCTCAGTACTGTGCAGGGACACAGCATTCCCTCAGCACTGTGCTAGGATGCAGCATTCCCTTAGTACTGTAGAGGGACATCGCATTCCCCCAGTACTGTGCAGGGACACAGCATTCCCCCAGTACTGTGCAGGGATGCAGCATTCCCTGAGTACTGTAGAGGGACACAGCATTCTCTCAGAAATGTGCAGGGACACAGCATTCCCTCAGTACTGCGCAGGCTGCATCATCCCCTCAGCACTGCGCAGGGATTCAGCATTCCCTCAGTCTGATGCAGGGATGCATCATTCCCAGAGCACGGTGCAGGGATGCAGCATTCCCTCAGTATGGTGCAGGGATGCAGCATTCCCTCAGTATGGTGCAGGGATGCATCATTCCCAGAGCACTGTGCAGGGATGCAGCATTCCCTCATTACTGAGCAGGGATGCAGCATTCCCTCAGTACTGTGCAGGGACGCAGCATTCCCGCAGCACTGTGCAGGGATGCAGTATTCCCTCAGTACTGTGCAGGGAAGCAACATTCCCTCAGTACTGCGCAGGCTGCATCATCCCCTCAGCACTGCGCAGGGATTCAGCATTCCCTCAGTCTGATGCAGGGATGCATCATTCCCAGAGCACGGTGCAGGGATGCAGCATTCCCTCAGTATGGTGCAGGGATGCATCATTCCCAGAGCACTGTGCAGGGATGCAGCATTCCCTCATTACTGAGCAGGGATGCAGCTTTCCCTCAGTACTGTGCAGGAACACAGTATTCCCTCATTACTGAGCAGGGATGCAGCTTTCCCTCAGCACTGTGCAGGGATGCAGTATTCCCTCAGTACTGTGCAGGGAAGCAGCATTTTCTCAGTACTGTGCAGGGATTCAGCATTCCCTCAGTATGATGCAGGGATGCATCCTTCCCAGAGCACTGTGCAGGGATGCAGCATTCCCTCATTACTGTGCGGGGATGCGGCATTCCCTCATTACTGAGCAGGGATGCAGCATTCTCTCAGTACTGTGCAGGGACACAGCATTCCCGCAGCACTGCGCAGGGATTCAGCATTCCCTCAGTCTGATGCAGGGATGCATCATCCCCAGAGCACTGTGCAGGGATGCAGCATTCCCAGAGTACTGTGCTGTAATGCAGCATGCCCTCAGCACTGTGCAGGGATGCGGCATTCCCTCATTACTGAGCAGGGATGCAGCATTCCCTCAGCACTGTGCAGGGATACAGCATCCCCTCAGTAATGTGCAGGGATGCAGCATTCCCTCAGTATGTGCAGGGATGCAGCATTCCCTCAGTACTGTGCAGGGTTGCATTATTCCCTCAGTACTGTGCAGGGACACAGCATTCCCTCAGCACTGTGCAGGGATGCAGCATTCCCTCAGTTCTGTGCAGGGATGCATCATCCCCTCAGCACTGTGCAGGGATTCAGCATTCTCTCAGTATGGTGCAGGGATGCATCATTCCCAGAGCACTGTGCAGGGATGCAGCATTCCCTCAGCACTGTGCTGGGATGCAGCATTCCCTCAGTATGTGCAGGGATGCATCATTCCCAGAGCACTGTGCAGGGGTGCAGCATTCCCTCAGCACTGTGCTGGGATGCAGCATTCCCTCAGTATGTGCAGGGATGCATCATTCCTAGAGCACTGTGCAGTGATGCATCATTCCTAGAGCACTGTGCAGAGATGCAGTATTCCCTTAGCAAAGTGCAGGGATGCGGCATTCCCTCATTACTGAGCAGGAACACAGTATTCCCTCAGTAATGTGCAGGGACACTGCATTCCCTCTGCATTGTAAAGCGACACAGCATTCCCTCAGTACTGTGCAGGGACACAGCATTCCCTCAGCACTGTGCAGGGATGCAGCATTCCCTGAGTACTGTAGAGGGACACAGCATTCTCTCAGAAATGTGCAGGGACACAGCATTCCCTCAGTACTGCGCAGGCTGCATCATCCCCTCAGCACTGCGCAGGGATTCAGCATTCCCTCAGTCTGATGCAGGGATGCATCATTCCCAGAGCACTGTGCAGGGATGCAGCATTCCCTCAGTATGGTGCAGGGATGCAGCATTCCCTCAGTATGGTGCAGGGATGCATCATTCCCAGAGCACTGTGCAGGGATGCAGCATTCCCTCATTACTGTGCAGGGATGCAGCATTCCCTCATTACTGAGCAGGGATGCAGCATTCCCTCAGTACTGTGCAGGGACGCAGCATTCCCGCAGCACTGTGCAGGGATGCAGTATTCCCTCAGTACTGTGCAGGGAAGCAACATTCCCTCAGTACTGTGCAAAGATTCAGCATTCCCTGAGTAAGGTGCAGGGATGCATCATTCCCAGAGCACTGTGCAGGGACACAGCATTCCCTCAGCAATGTGCAGGGATGCAGCATTCCCTCAGTACCGTGGAGGGATACAGCATTCCCTCAGCACTGTGCAGGGATGCAGCATTCCCTCATTACTGAGCGGGGATGCAGCTTTCCCTCAGTACTGTGCAGGGATTTAGCATTCCCTCAGTACTGTGCAGGGACACAGTATTCTCTCATTACTGAGCAGGGATGCAGCTTTCCCTCAGTACTGTGCAGGGATGCAGTATTCCCTCAGTATGATGCAGGGATGCATCATTCCCAGAGCACTGAGCAGGGATGCAGCATTCCCTCATTACTGAGCAGGGATGCAGCTTTCCCTCAGTACTGTGCAGGGACACAGTATTCCCTCATTACTGAGCAGGGATGCAGCTTTCCCTCAGTACTGTGCAGGGATGCAGTATTCCCTCAGTACTGTGCAGGGAAGCAGCATTTTCTCAGTACTGTGCAGGGATTCAGCATTCCCTCAGTATGGTGCAGGGATGCATCCTTCCCAGAGCACTGTGCAGGGATGCAGCATTCCCTCATTACTGAGCAGGGATGCAGCATTCTCTCAGTACTGTGCAGGGACACAGCATTCCCGCAGCACTGCGCAGGGATTCAGCATTCCCTCAGTCTGATGCAGGGATGCATCATCCCCAGAGCACTGTGCAGGGATGCAGCATTCCCAGAGTACTGTGCTGTAATGCAGCATTCCCTCAGCACTGTGCAGGGATGCGGCATTCCCTCATTACTGAGCAGGGATGCAGCATTCCCTCAGCACTGTGCAGGGATGCAGCATTCCCTCAGCACTGTGCAGGGATACAGCATTCCCTCAGTACTGTGCAGGGATGCAGCATTCCCTCAGTATGTGCAGGGATGCAGCATTCCCTCAGTACTGTGCAGGGTTGCATTATTCCCTCAGTACTGTGCAGGGACACAGCATTCCCTCAGCACTGTGCAGGGATGCAGCATTCCCTCAGTTCTGTGCAGGGATGCATCATTCCCTCAGCACTGTGCAGGGATTCAGCATTCTCTCAGTATGGTGCAGGGATGCAGCATTCCCTCAGCACTGTGCTTGAATGCAGCATTCCCTCAGTATGTGCAGGGATGCATCATTCCTAGAGCACTGTGCAGGGATGTAGCATTCCCTCAGCACTGTGCAGGGATGCAGTATTCCCTCAGTATGATGCAGGGATGTAGCATTCCCTCAGCACTGTGCAAAGATGCATCATTCCTAGAGCACTGTGCAGGGATGCAGTATTCCCTTAGCAATGTGCAGGGATGCGGCATTCCCTCATTACTGAGCAGGAACACAGTATTCCCTCAGTAATGTGCAGGGACACTGCATTCCCTCTGCATTGTAAAGCGACACAGCATTCCCTCAGTACTGTGCAGGGACACAGCATTCCCTCAGCACTGTGCTAGGATGCAGCATTCCCTTAGTACGGTAGAGGGACATCGCATTCCCCCAGTACTGTGCAGGGACACAGCATTCCCCCAGTACTGTGCAGGGACACAGCATTCCCCCAGTACTGTGCAGGGATGCAGCATTCCCTGAGTACTGTAGAGGGACACAGCATTCTCTCAGAAATGTGCAGGGACACAGCATTCCCTCAGTACTGCGCAGGCTGCATCATCCCCGCAGCACTGCGCAGGGATTCAGCATTCCCTCAGTCTGATGCAGGGATGCATCATTCCCAGAGCACTGTGCAGGGATGCAGCATTCCCTCAGTATGGTGCAGGGATGCATCATTCCCAGAGCACTGTGCAGGGATGCAGCATTCCCTCATTACTGTGCAGGGACGCAGCATTCCCGCAGCACTGTGCAGGGATGCAGTATTCCCTCAGTACTGTGCAGGGAAGCAACATTCCCTCAGTACTGTGCAAAGATTCAGCATTCCCTGAGTAAGGTGCAGGGATGCATCATTCCCAGAGCACTGTGCAGGGATGCAGCATTCCCTCATTACTGTGCAGGGACACAGCATTCCCTCAGCAATGTGCAGGGATGCAGCATTCCCTCAGTACCGTGGAGGGATACAGCATTCCCTCAGCACTGTGCAGGGATGCAGCATTCCCTCATTACTGAGCGGGGATGCAGCTTTCCCTCAGTACTGTGCAGGGACACAGTATTCTCTCATTACTGAGCAGGGATGCAGCTTTCCCTCAGTACTGTGCAGGGATGCAGTATTCCCTCAGTATGATGCAGGGATGCATCATTCCCAGAGCACTGTGCAGGGATGCAGCATTCCCTCATTACTGAGCAGGGATGCAGCTTTCCCTCAGTACTGTGCAGGAACACAGTATTCCCTCATTACTGAGCAGGGATGCAGCTTTCCCTCAGCACTGTGCAGGGATGCAGTATTCCCTCAGTACTGTGCAGGGAAGCAGCATTTTCTCAGTACTGTGCAGGGATTCAGCATTCCCTCAGTATGATGCAGGGATGCATCCTTCCCAGAGCACTGTGCAGGGATGCAGCATTCCCTCATTACTGAGCAGGGATGCAGCATTCTCTCAGTACTGTGCAGGGACACAGCATTCCCGCAGCACTGCGCAGGGATTCAGCATTCCCTCAGTCTGATGCAGGGATGCATCATCCCCAGAGCACTGTGCAGGGATGCAGCATTCCCAGAGTACTGTGCTGTAATGCAGCATGCCCTCAGCACTGTGCAGGGATGCGGCATTCCCTCATTACTGAGCAGGGATGCAGCATTCCCTCAGCACTGTGCAGGGATCCAGCATCCCCTCAGTACTGTGCAGGGATGCAGCATTCCCTCAGTATGTGCAGGGATGCAGCATTCCCTCATTACTGAGCGGGGATGCAGCTTTCCCTCAGTACTGTGCAGGGATTTAGCATTCCCTCAGTACTGTGCAGGGACACAGTATTCTCTCATTACTGAGCAGGGATGCAGCTTTCCCTCAGTACTGTGCAGGGATGCAGTATTCCCTCAGTATGATGCAGGGATGCATCATTCCCAGAGCACTGAGCAGGGATGCAGCATTCCCTCATTACTGAGCAGGGATGCAGCTTTCCCTCAGTACTGTGCAGGGACACAGTATTCCCTCATTACTGAGCAGGGATGCAGCTTTCCCTCAGTACTGTGCAGGGATGCAGTATTCCCTCAGTACTGTGCAGGGAAGCAGCATTTTCTCAGTACTGTGCAGGGATTCAGCATTCCCTCAGTATGGTGCAGGGATGCATCCTTCCCAGAGCACTGTGCAGGGATGCAGCATTCCCTCATTACTGAGCAGGGATGCAGCATTCTCTCAGTACTGTGCAGGGACACAGCATTCCCGCAGCACTGCGCAGGGATTCAGCATTCCCTCAGTCTGATGCAGGGATGCATCATCCCCAGAGCACTGTGCAGGGATGCAGCATTCCCAGAGTACTGTGCTGTAATGCAGCATTCCCTCAGCACTGTGCAGGGATGCGGCATTCCCTCATTACTGAGCAGGGATGCAGCATTCCCTCAGCACTGTGCAGGGATCCAGCATCCCCTCAGTACTGTGCAGGGATGCAGCATTCCCTCAGTATGTGCAGGGATGCAGCATTCCCTCAGTACTGTGCAGGGTTGCATTATTCCCTCAGTACTGTGCAGGGACACAGCATTCCCTCAGCACTGTGCAGGGATGCAGCATTCCCTCAGTTCTGTGCAGGGATGCATCATCCCCTCAGCACTGTGCAGGGATTCAGCATTCTCTCAGTATGGTGCAGGGATGCATCATTCCCTGAGCACTGTGCAGGGATGCAGCATTCCCTCAGCACTGTGCTGGGATGCAGCATTCCCTCAGTATGTGCAGGGATGCATCATTCCCAGAGCACTGTGCAGGGGTGCAGCATTCCCTCAGCACTGTGCTGGGATGCAGCATTCCCTCAGTATGTGCAGGGATGCATCATTCCTAGAGCACTGTGCAGTGATGCATCATTCCTAGAGCACTGTGCAGAGATGCAGTATTCCCTTAGCAAAGTGCAGGGATGCGGCATTCCCTCATTACTGAGCAGGAACACAGTATTCCCTCAGTAATGTGCAGGGACACTGCATTCCCTCTGCATTGTAAAGCGACACAGCATTCGCTCAGTACTGTGCAGGGACACAGCATTCCCTCAGCACTGTGCTAGGATGCAGCATTCCCTTAGTACTGTAGAGGGACATCGCATTCCCCCAGTACTGTGCAGGGATGCAGCATTCCCTGAGTACTGTAGAGGGACACAGCATTCTCTCAGAAATGTGCAGGGACACAGCATTCCCTCAGTACTGCGCAGGCTGCATCATCCCCTCAGCACTGCGCAGGGATTCAGCATTCCCTCAGTCTGATGCAGGGATGCATCATTCCCAGAGCACGGTGCAGGGATGCAGCATTCCCTCAGTATGGTGCAGGGATGCAGCATTCCCTCAGTATGGTGCAGGGATGCATCATTCCCAGAGCACTGTGCAGGGATGCAGCATTCCCTCATTACTGAGCAGGGATGCAGCATTCCCTCAGTACTGTGCAGGGACGCAGCATTCCCGCAGCACTGTGCAGGGATGCAGTATTCCCTCAGTACTGTGCAGGGAAGCAACATTCCCTCAGTACTGTGCAAAGATTCAGCATTCCCTGAGTAAGGTGCAGGGATGCATCATTCCCAGAGCACTGTGCAGGGACACAGCATTCCCTCAGCAATGTGCAGGGATGAAGCATTCCCTCAGTACCGTGGAGGGATACAGCATTCCCTCAGCACTGTGCAGGGATGCAGCATTCCCTCATTACTGAGCGGGGATGCAGCTTTCCCTCAGTACTGTGCAGGGATTTAGCATTCCCTCAGTACTGTGCAGGGACACAGTATTCTCTCATTACTGAGCAGGGATGCAGCTTTCCCTCAGTACTGTGCAGGGATGCAGTATTCCCTCAGTATGATGCAGGGATGCATCATTCCCAGAGCACTGTGCAGGGACACAGCATTCCCTCAGCAATGTGCAGGGATGAAGCATTCCCTCAGTACCGTGGAGGGATACAGCATTCCCTCAGCACTGTGCAGGGATGCAGCATTCCCTCATTACTGAGCGGGGATGCAGCTTTCCCTCAGTACTGTGCAGGGATTTAGCATTCCCTCAGTACTGTGCAGGGACACAGTATTCTCTCATTACTGAGCAGGGATGCAGCTTTCCCTCAGTACTGTGCAGGGATGCAGTATTCCCTCAGTACTGTGCAGGGAAGCAGCATTTTCTCAGTACTGTGCAGGGATTCAGCATTCCCTCAGTATGGTGCAGGGATGCATCATTCCCAGAGCACTGTGCAGGGATGCAGCATTCCCTCATTACTGTGCAGGGATGCGGCATTCCCTCATTACTGAGCAGGGATGCAGCATTCTCTCAGTACTGTGCAGGGACACAGCATTCCCTCAGCACTGCGCAGGGATTCAGCATTCCCTCAGTCTGATGCAGGGATGCATCATCCCCAGAGCACTGTGCAGGGATGCAGCATTCCCAGAGTACTGTGCTGTAATGCAGCATTCCCTCAGCACTGTGCAGGGATGCAGCATTCCCTCAGCACTGTGCAGGGACACAGTATTCCCTCATTACTGAGCAGGGATGCAGCATTCCCTCATTACTGAGCAGGGATGCAGCTTTCCCTCAGTACTGTGCAGGGACACAGTATTCCCTCATTACTGAGCATGGATGCAGCATTCCCTCAGCACTGTGCAGGGATGCAGCATTCCCTCAGCACTGTGCAGGGATACAGCATTCCCTCAGTACTGTGCAGGGATGCAGCATTCCCTCAGTATGTGCAGGGATGCAGCATTCCCTCAGTATGTGCAGGGATGCAGCATTCCCTCAGCACTGTGCTGGGATGCAGCATTCCCTCAGTATGTGCAGGGATGCATCATTCCTAGAGCACTGTGCAGGGGTGCAGCATTCCCTCAGCACTGTGCTGGGATGCAGCATTCCCTCAGCACTGTGCAGGGATGCATCATTCCTAGAGCACTGTGCAGGGATGCAGCATTCCCTCAGCACTGTGCAGGGATTCATCATTCCTAGAGCACTGTGCAGGGATGCAGTATTCCCTCAGTATGTGCAGGGATGCGGCATTCCCTCATTATTGAGCAGGGATGCAGCATTCCCTCAGTACTGTGCAGGGATGCAACATTCCCTCAGTTCTGTGCAGGGATGCAGCGTTCCCTCAGCACTGTGCAGGGATGCATCATTCCTAGAGCACTGTGCAGGGGTGCAGCATTCCCTCAGCACTGTGCAGGGATGCGGCATTCCCTCATTATTGAGCAGGGATGCAGCATTCCCTCAGTACTGTGCAGGGATGCAGCGTTCCCTCAGCACTGTGCAGGGATGCAACATTCCCTCAGTTCTGTGCAGGGATGCAGCGTTCCCTCAGCACTGTGTAAGCAGCATTTGAATTTGTTCACCTCTCTCACTGGCACTCAGTTCTTCAGCACATGGTCAAGTGCAATTGGGAATGTTTTGTAAATACTGATCTAGCTGGCAATGCCCACGTCTCATGAGGGAATAAATACGGAAAATGGCCTTTCTGGGATCTTCTATTACAATGTCAGCTGGGTCCAGTCAGAAGGTGATCATTGTTAATGCTCTTTCTAACCTTCGTCTTGTTTGTCTCTTTGTTTCCTTTTGGTTTGTATCTTCATTTTGTGATCTGTTTTCTGACTGACACTGTTTCCCTTGAGTTCCCAGCTCAGTGAATCTCTTCCCTTGCAACCTTCTTACATTTTGGCAAGATTTTGGGAGGTGCCAACAGAGAGGGTTCAATTCCCATCACCGGTTTGAGGTTACCATGAAGGACTCTCCTTCTCAACCTCTCCCCTTGCCTGAGGCGTGGTGACCTTCTGGTTAAAACAGCACCAGTCGCTTCTCCCTAATTAGGGAGCAGCCCCTATGGTCTGGTAAGACTATGGCGACACAACCAACAACAGGCATAGACATGTTGCATGGTGGGTCCCCTGAAGGCACTAAAGTGTCCTCCTGTTCCTTCTGCTATTTCTGCTCCTATCAACTTCCATGTGTCAGTGTGACAGACAAGGAAGAACCACCTCAGGATGCTGGCATTCGGAGGGTTGTCAGACACTAGGCACCTGCTTCACTCTAGGTAGGAGAGGACCCTGTGCTGTCAGCAACCTGAGACTTCACCCAAATGCACAGGGAGGAGCAGGAGCAGGAGCAGCAGACAGGTGACTGGTTCCCATTGCCCAGAGGCTACAGCAATGCAGAGTCTGTCTGTCTCCATGGACAGGTTGGCAGCTACTATGGAGATTCAGATTGCACATTCCTGCACTCCATCGCCTGGGCTTTCATACTCAGGACTGCAGCCATGGTGACAGGAGGACAGGGAAACCTGGCGACAATACGTGACTTTAGGGGGGATTTACTCTCTTCCATTTCTCTTCCAGAAGTGTCTCGCCAGCTTGGTAACGAGGTGTCGGCTCTGTGGAGAGGTGAGTAAAGAGCATTGGGTTTTGGGGTTTAAAGTAGGCAAAAGAACCATGGGGGTGGGTGGTGTCAGACTCACGCTGACCCAACGTTTTGGTTTTGCTTTCAGTTGTTCATGTTGGGTTTTCTGGAGTTGCCCCTGCGCAGGTCAGCTGTCTGTCTGTCTGCAGGATCCATTCGGTCAGTATCTCCTGGGGTGGAGGAGATCACAAGTGAGGGAAATCAGTTTTGCTGAATTTGCCTTTGCCAAGGGTGGTTGATAGTTTGGATGAGTTGATGAATAGGAGTTAAATATATATTATTCTGTTAAGTATTTCAATAGAGTTAAATTTATGGCCATTCTTTTTTGGTTTGTCTTGTACTTGTCTGTATCGTACCTGTCTGTATCGTACTTGTCTGTATCGTACCTGTTTGTATCGTACCTGTTCGTATCGTACCTGTCTGTATCGTACCTGTCTGTATCGTACTTGTCTGTATCGTACCTGTCTGTATCGTACCTGTTCGTATCGTACCTGTCTGTATCGTACCTGTCTGTATCGTACCTGTTTGTATCGTACCTGTTTGTATCGTACCTGTCTGTATCGTACCTGTCTGTATCGTACTTGTCTGTATCGTACCTGTTTGTATCGGACCTGTTTGTATCGTACCTGTCCGTATCGTACTTGTCTGCATCGTACCTGTTTGTATCGTACCTGTTTGTATCGTACCTGTTTGTATCGTACCTGTCTGTATCGTACTTGTCTGTATCGTACCTGTTTGTATCGTACCTGTCTGTATCGTACCCGTTTGTATCATACCTGTTTGTATCGTACTTGTCTGTATCGTACCTGTCTGTATCGTACTTGTCTGTATCGTACCTGTTTGTATCGTACTTGTTTGTATCGTACCTGTCTGTATCGTACCTGTTTGTATCGTACCTGTCTGTATCATACTTGTCTGTATCGTACCTGTTTGTATCGTACCTGTCTGTATCGTACCTGTCTGTATCGTACTTGTCTGTATCGTACCTGTTCGGATCGTACCTGTCTGTATCGTACTTGTCTGTATCGTACCTGTTTGTATCGTACCTGTTCGTATCTTACCTGTCTGTATCGTACTTGTCTGTATCGTACCTGTCTGTATCGTACCTGTCTGTATCGTACCTGTTTGTATCATACCTGTCTGTATCGTACTTGTCTGTATCATACCTGTTTGTATCGTACCTGTCTGTATCGTACTTGTCTGTATCGTACCTGTTTGTATCGTACCTGTTTGTATCTTACCTGTTTGTATCGTACCTGTCTGTATCGTACTTGTCTGTATCGTACCTGTTTGTATCGTACCTGTCTGTATCGTACCTGTTTGTATCGTACCTGTTTGTATCGTACCTGTCTGTATCGTACTTGTCTGTATCGTACCTGTTTGTATCATACCTGTCTGTATCGTACCTGTTCGTATAATACCTGTCTGTATCATACTTGTCTGTATCGTACCTGTTTGTATCGTACCTGTCTGTATCGTATCTGTTCGTATCGTACCTGTCTGTATCGTACTTGTCTGTATCGTATCTGCTTGTATCGTACCTGTCTGTAACGTACCTGTTCG